>NW_026705315.1:445237-815474 GCF_029867415.1 Vicia villosa
CATAGCATGGCATGGTGGGAGCAGAAATTTTGGACTGTTTTGTTTGGACTTGTGAGATTCTAACCGTAAAATATCAAAAGTGGTCCCTCCCACTTGTTTTTTATCCATTTTGACATAAACAAATAAAATACACTAATAACAATAACAATAATAATAACAAAAAATGTTAATAATAATAATAATATAAATAAAAATGAAATAAAAATTAATCTAAAATAAATTTAAACTAAAAATAAAAAATGATATTAAAACTAAAAAGATTAACCTATTTTAAATCTAGACTAGAAATTAGAATAGTATTAAAGTCTAAAAATTAATCTAAATTAAACCTAAACTAAAAAATAATGAAATAATATAAAAATTAAATTTAATCTAAACTATCTAAGCTATTTTTGTTGACTTTAATAAAAAAGTCAATTTTCAAGTTATGCGAAAAAAAAATGCGATGAATGAGTGCACACTAAATGCGAATGCGATATTATCAAATGAACGAAATATGTGGGTCAAAAATTGGGGTGCGACAAATGCCCCTATTTAAGTTTCTTTTATCGAAGATGTGAAGAGACTTAAATACAAAGTACACAATTTTTGTCCTAAGATCGCCGCAACAATGCTTATGACATGAATGCAATGGACACTTTTTGAATGCCATATGATATGAGACTCTCTGAATTCTGTGGGGGAAAAGGCTTGAAACAAGCGATCACACCAAAGACATTTAAGAGTAAAACGTGAATGAAATCGGAGAGGAAAGATAATCTACAAAGGTAATCAGGGTAAAACCTGTTTAAACTTTTGAGAAAATAATATATGAGATGCCCAAGAGAGAACAATGAACGCAACTGTATTAAATGACAATCAAGGTAAAACATGATAGAAAAATATCAACGGACAGTCAAGGTAAAACATGATTGAGCTTTGAAAAGGGAATACTAGAGACATTCAAGATAAAGCATGGATGAGACAACATTGAAGGACAATCAAGGTAAAACATGATTGAAGAACAACAAGATAAAACATGACTGAAGAACATCAAGATAAAACATGATCGAAGACAACCAAGATAAAACATGACTGACTCAAGTATTAGATGGGAATCAAGATAAAACATGATCGAAGAAAACCAAGATAAAACATGACTGAAGAACATCAAGATAAAACATGAATGAAGACAACCAAGATAAAACATGACCGACTCAAGTATTAAAGGGAATCAAGATAAAACATGATCGAAGACAACCAGGATAAAACATGACTGGCTCAAGTGTTGAAGGGGAATCAAGATAAAACATGATCGAACCAACGAAGGCAATCGAGATAAAACATGATCGAAAAAATATCAAGATAAAACATGATTGATACAACAAAGATAATCGAAATCGAGGTAAAACATGATTGGACTTTGAAAAGAAATATTAGAGGCATTCAAGATAAAACACGAATGAAGACAACATCAAAGACGATCGAGATAAAACATGATTAGACTTTGAGAAGAAAAGGCCAGAAACATTCAAGATAAAAGATGAAGGAGGAGAAAGGTTGACAAATGCTAAGTAAGTTGGATTTAGATCATAAGGTAAGATTTTAAAAACAACAAGACTCGGAAAAATACACATGAATATGCATGGTATATGAAATTTTTGTGCATGATACATGAATGATCAATGTAATGCAATTGGTTATGATAACTGAGGTAAACTCTTCTACGATGGAAGATCGGAACTCTGATTCCTCAACACAAGAACACTTCCAATTATGGTTTTATCACACTGATTATCCTTTTTGAGAAGGACTGATAAACATGCTTGGGGATTGCTGAAGAAGAATGCCCCTGATTGACTGATTGTTGACTGATTGTTGCTTCAGTTCTTGAAATGAAAGTTGGGAATACTTGCCCCAGTATAAGTCTTGAAGAACAGGATCTTGAAGTAACGTGCCCCTGATAGGATCACAGATCAAGTTTCTCGACTGTTTGAACTTCCTGAAAGATGAGTATTTACTTGCAAATAAAATGTTCATTCAAGAATGGTAATTTTAATGCAATGCTCAAAACATATTTTGAAATCAAAGTCATTTATTGGAATGATTCTATTGATGTAAAGCAAATGAATCAAAGGTCAAAACACGATGGTTTAGACATTCAAAGTGAAATATGAAGAAAAGGTATGGCAAAACAAATGATTCGCAAAGATCTTTAGGAGTCAGGTTAACACAACCTTGTTGTAGTATGCTTTCAAAATAAACCTTGCTTCAATTAGGTCTTTTGAGGGTTGTAACGTGGCTTGGTTAACGGTTTTAGAAACAAAGGATATAGGCTCAAAGTATATTTGTACCCACCCATTCTTCGTGATGATCTCCAATCCTACGCTCAGTTAATTCAAATTATGCATTTAGGCTCCATGAGGCTTTGGAATTGCACCTATGGTAATGATGATGGTTTAAAGGCCCAAGGGAATCTTTGAGATGGCAGTCACTTCTTCCTTTTGATAGTCACAACGTCTTATTGTTGTTCAAGGAATTCATTGAATTCTCTTTTTTTATTTCTATTATCCCTAACTTTTGCCTGAACTATCTTTATTTGAATATTACAGTTAGCGGGATGCCCCAATCTTGCCTAAGTCTCCTTTGTTGGTTTTGACTTAGCGGGCTTTCTTCTTTGAATTTTTTTTTATGTTGGAAAGATAGTGACTGCCTTAATAATGATTAATGATAACCATCTTAGTCACTTTTGATTGAAACCCTTATTGAAAGGTGTGCTTAATGATTCTCTTGAATTTGAATGTACAAACAAATTAACTGAGAACTACCCTGGCCCAGGTTAAGATTACGGGTTTTTTCGTTCAAAAAGAAACACCAACTTCTAGGCTCAGAGGGGGTTGACGAGGGATTAACTTCCTTATTTCTCCAGTGTTTGGGGATTGAAACAATGCCTGTACATCATCATCAAAGTTTTATTTGAAAGCATACAATCCAACAATTTGGGTATTTCGTTTTCATCATCCTCCCTCCAATCTTTGCATAAAACACAAGTTTGGTAAAGAAAGTAAACAAGAGATATTTGTTTGAAAGATAAACACAATGGATGTAATGGATTGATTCAAATATGCAATGCTCATTTCATTAAAATTAACATTTTGAAGCAAACAACATTCGATGCAGCACACAGTACCAACAAGGAAATTGCAAACAGTAAGGAAACATGGCCTAGTGAAATAATCAATGACGAGGATGATCCATCGTGTCTGATATATTGGTTCTTCAATTGGATAAATTCCAATATTAGAAAATCTTGGCCTTGTTGAAGTTCTTCCATAGTTTTCAGATTCATGCCTCCAGCTTAATGTGTTGAGGAATCAACTTGACCGTAGATAGACCACTTGAAGGTGAAGACAAATGAAATGAGTCTTTTGTTGACAACTTCAATGTATGAATGCAGATGCATGAATATTTTTTTATGTTTTCATGTAGGAATGATGCAATGTCATATGATATGGAATGCAACACGATGCTATACATAGACTGAATTAAAATGATAAATGTAAATGGATAACAGGACCTACTGAGGAAACCTTCTTATAATAGGACAATTCTATATTCTTTTACCCAAGAATCCCCTCACAAGGTTAGCTCTAGAGTTTTTGGATATAACATAACCTCTACATATGGAACGGGTTCTAAAGGTCCTTGGAGTTAATGACGAAATCATATTTCCATCATGCGACGGGCGAGCCATCTTATGATAAATTTCATGAATAAGTCTCCTTCAAGTGGGGTTTTCGTATTAGCCACTCAAGGTGTTCACCTTGGGGACTAACACTACACAACCACCTCCTAACTTATGTTTTTCTATTGTTTTTCAAAACTCGGGTTGAGAGCTTCACTCAAATATCATTCCCATACCCACAATTGAGTATATACAGAAATAAATAAAAAGCAGTAAAGCAAGAGTAAAGAAATATAACACAAGAGTAAACATAAAGAGCATAAGAACATAAGAATAAGCATAAAGAATATAAGAACAAACAAAAGTAAACACTCAAGCACAAAATGAAATAAACTAGGGTTGACTCTCTTAGGATAGTCCCCAACAGAGTCGCCACTTTTTGTAGCGGCAAACAAATACTCGAGCGTAATCGCGCGCTCGAAGTACAACAGAGTCGCCACCAAACTTTATTTATTCCAAAAGGAAAGGGAAAATATCGATAAAACCCACAGAATAAAAAGAAAGGATAAGATGGTCGTTCGCAACCAAATTAGGGTTCGGGAGTCGGTTAAGCAAGGGGAAGGTATTAGCACCCCTCACCTCCATCTTACTCGATGGGACCCATTTAGGGAGTTTCGTGTTTGAGTGTTAGCTTGATGTTTGTGTTCTTTTGCTTATTAATCGAGAAAAGATAAAAGAAAAGGATTTTTAGGGTTTTTATTATTATGAGGAAAAAAGAAAAGATTTTTTATTATTATGCTCGCCAAGACGTTCGTATCTTGTGCCTACGTATTCCCTCGTGCAATGGGAAAGTCAGAGCAATCGTAGTTCGGGAAAAGAACCACGAAAGTTTGTTGGTTGATTTTAGCGAGAGGTACTCGATCGCTTTCAAATGGAGACAATACTACGCGCACATGGATAAGAGATCACTACAAGAATGGATGACTAAATCAAGAGTGAGACGAGATTTTGGCCATCATCGCATTCGAGTGGAAGATATTCGATCTTCACATGTGGAAGTATGTTCGCAATTTGAAATTGACTAAGTGTCTCGTTTATGAAAACAGGTTTTAATATGAAAAGGCCCTAAGGCAAGAAGGTTTGAATAAAATCGAAGTTGTGTTTTAAAGGGATGTTTTTGCGGACGTTTAGTAAAGGATTGAGCATAGGTGTTCACCTAGCGCGTCTTTACCCAATGTGTTCAATAGGAGCGAGCCCCATTGTCACTTGTTGTCCTTGTTAATTAATGTGTTTTGGTTCAAAGGATCAAGGTATTCAAGAGGTGTTCACTTCTTGTCACTTGATCACTTTGATTTGATTAATGTATTTTAATTCAAAAGATCAAGGTATTCAAGAGGTGTTCACTTCTTGTCACTTGATCACTTTGATTTGATTAAAGTATTTTAATTCAAAAGAACAAGGTATTCAAGAGGTGTTCACTTCTTGTCACTTGATCACTTTGATTTGAGTAAGAAAACTTTTTATTTAATGTTTTAATCCAAAAGAATTGATGAATTCAAGAGGTGTACACTTCTTGTCACTCGATCTTTCGATATGGTTTAAAGAAAGTTTTAAAAGATGAAAATCGATGTTGGATCGAGAGATTTATTAGTATCGACTTGGTGTTGGACCAAGGTTTATTGATTTTCGAATTGTGGAATTAATCGAATATTTTTTTGTATTTTTAACACGAGAATAAAGTCTAAAATCTAGAAACATGTTTTTTTGTATTTTTTTATTAGAAAATAAAAGCAAAACAAAATATTGAAGAAGCTAAATCAAACAAGTTAAATGGGCAAGAAAATAAATAAAATGGGGGTGTAAGCATGCAAAATAGGGTGCTAGTTCAAGGTGTTCGCTGGGCTTTAAACATGACCAGGCCCACATCATTTTTTTGGCTGAACCAAGTTTGGATTAACAAGAATGGAACTCGGTTGGGCCTTAAGATCTGGCCTAAATAAAAGAAAACTAAAACTCTAAAAAGACAACTACCAGCCGCTCCAATCTTGTTACGTTATGGAAAAAAAACATGTGAAAGTACTCTCTCTGTTTTTGCATCATCTCTCTCGCTATGCTTTATCGTTGCTTTGAACTCAGTGATGTCAATAAGGCGACATCACTCTCATCTCGCTGCCCTCTCGCTCACGTCTAAACGAGACACCATGGAGGAGCTTTAGAAGCTCAACTCTATCATCTCATTCTCGCACACATCCACAAATAACATAGTAAGCAAACACATACACAAACAAAAACAGAAAACAGATCGATACCCTTGTTCCCACACTTCCCATCAAGATTCAAAAGAAATTACATGTTATTAAAGCAAAAATGGAAATTAAACGCAAAATGAATTAGAAAGGAAACAAACAGAGGTAGTCTTCAGGTACTTTTGCCAGATCTCTTCTCTTTCGATCTTCTTCTACTTCTTCTCTTCGCTTGCGTGTTTATTGCTTCTGCTGCTTCTGATGTTGTTACAAAGTTACTCGTGAGTTTTTTTACAGAGTTTTGTGTGTGTGTTGCGGCTTTGCTGTGTTGTTGATGAATGGTTTATGGTGATTTAATTGGAGTAAGGTGAGGATAGGTTGTGAAGATGATGTCTGGATTTCTGCAGGTTTAGGTGTGTAGTCAGTGAGTGCTTTGAATGAGTGGATATGTGAATTGAGGGGTTTTTGCGCGTGAGGCTTGAATGGTATTGTTGAGATTCTGTATGTGAAGGTTAAGGATAAAGACCAAAGGTTTCTGAGTGTATTGAGGTTGTTCGAACCTGTGTTTTTCGTGAGGCTTTTTTCTTCTCCCCCGCTGGTGTGCTGAGCTCCCCCTGTTTTATAGATGTAATGAGGTGGGTTTTGGGGGGAAAATTGGGATCAAAATTTGAACAAATTGGTTAACTGTTCTTTGTTCTTTCTTGTGTGCAGGTTGTTATGGTTATTTTGGTGTGGATCTTGGCTTCTTGTGTATGGCATAGCATGGCATGGTGGGAGCAGAAATTTTGGACTGTTTTGTTTGGACTTGTGAGATTCTAACCGTAAAATATCAAAAGTGGTCCCTCCCACTTGTTTTTTATCCATTTTGACATAAACAAATAAAATACACTAATAACAATAACAATAATAATAACAAAAAATGTTAATAATAATAATAATAATATAAATAAAAATGAAATAAAAATTAATCTAAAATAAATTTAAACTAAAAATAAAAAATGATATTAAAACTAAAAAGATTAACCTATTTTAAATCTAGACTAGAAATTAGAATAGTATTAAAGTCTAAAAATTAATCTAAATTAAACCTAAACTAAAAAATAATGAAATAATATAAAAATTAAATTTAATCTAAACTATCTAAGCTATTTATGTTGACTTTAATAAAAAAGTCAATTTTCAAGTTATGCGAAAAAAAATGCGATGAATGAGTGCACACTAAATGCGAATGCGATATTATCAAATGAACGAAATATGTGGGTCAAAAATTGGGGTGCGACAGATGCCCCTATTTAAGTTTCTTCTATCGAAGATGTGAAGAGACTTAAATACAAAGTACACAATTTTTGTCCTAAGATCGCCGCAACAATGCTTATGACATGAATGCAATGGACACTTTTTGAATGCAATATGATATGAGACACTCTGAATTCTGTGGGGGAAAAGGCTTGAAACAAGCGATCACACCAAAGACATTTAAGAGTAAAACGTGAATGAAACTGGAGAGGAAAGATAATCTACAAAGGTAATCAGGGTAAAACCTGTTTAAACTTTTGGGAAAATAATATATGAGATGCCCAAGAGAGAACAATGAACGCAACTGTATTAAATGACAATCAAGGTAAAACATGATCGAAGAATATCAACGGACAGTTAAGGTGAAACAAGATTGAGCTTTGAAAAGGGAATACCAGAGACATTCAAGATAAAGCATGGATGAGACAACATCGAAGGACAATCAAGGTAAAAC
Organism: Vicia villosa; assembly: GCF_029867415.1. Lineage (NCBI taxonomy): Eukaryota > Viridiplantae > Streptophyta > Magnoliopsida > Fabales > Fabaceae > Vicia > Vicia villosa. Next base: position 452,895 of record NW_026705315.1, read on the forward strand.
ATGATTGAAGAACAACAAGATAAAACATTGAAGGATAGAAAAACACTTAGAAAGGGGGGGTTTGAATAAGTGTAGCTTTAAAAACTTGACCGATAAAAATAAATTGCACAGTTATTTTTATCCTGGTTCGTTGTTAACTAAACTACTCCAGTCCACCCCCGCAGAGATGATTTACCTCAACTGAGGATTTAATCCACTAATCGCACGGATTACAATGGTTTTCCACTTAGTCAGCAACTAAGTCTTCCAGAGTCTTCTGATCACACACTGATCACTCCAGGAACAACTGCTTAGATACCCTCTAAGACTTTCTAGAGTATTCTGATCCACACGATCACTCTAGTTACAACCTGCTTAGATAACCTCTAAGACTTCCTAGAGTATTCTGATCCACACGATCACTCTAGTTCCTTACAACTTAATGTAATCAAATCTAAGAGTATTACAATTGCTTCTTAAAAGCTATAATCACAAACTGTGATATTTCTCTTATCGTTTAAGCTTATTCTCACTAATATATTACAACAGCAATGTAGTGAGCTTTGATGAAGATGAAGATTCTGAGCTTTGAATAGAACAGAGTTTCAGCAAGTTAATATGAGTTATTTTGTTCAGAATCGTTAACCTTGCTTCTCATCAGAACTTCATATTTATAGGCGTTGGAGAAGATGACCGTTGAGTGCATTTAATGCTTTGCGTGTTCCGTACAGCATCGCATTTAATGTTATACGCTTTTGTCAACTACCTCGAGCCTTGTTCACGCTGTGTCTACTGACGTTGCCTTTAATAGCTTCTAACGTTCCTTTTGTCAGTCAGCGTAGCCTGCCACATGTACTTCCTTCTGATCTGATGTTTGTGAATACAACGTTTGAATATCATCAGAGTCAAACAGCTTGGTGCAAAGCATCTTCTGATCTTCTGACCTTGAAGTGCTTCTGAGCGTGATACCATCAGAACTTCAGTGCTTCTGATCTCATGTTCTTCTGATGCTTCCATAGACCCATGTTCTGATTCTGCTTCGACCATCTTCTGATGTCTTGCCAGACCATGTTCTGATGTTGCATGCTGAACCCTTTGAGACAAAGCTTCTGAGCGCTGAATTATGCATACTCTTTATATATTTCCTGAAAAGGAAATTGCATTGGATTAGAGTACCATATTATCTTAAGCAAAATTCATATTATTGTTATCATCAAAACTAAGATAATTGATCAGAACAAATCTTGTTCTAACAATCTCCCCCTTTTTGATGATGACAAAAACATATATAAATGATATGAATTTGCGATCAGAAAGAGCAGACGGCAAAAGACAAATTACACAGCTATAGCATAAGCATGTGAATATGTCTCCCCCTGAGATTAACAATCTCCCCCTGAGATAAATAATCTCCCCCTGAAATAAATACTCGAAGAACTTTAATAAAAGACTTCCCTGATTATTTCGGTAGAGACGATCACATAAGCTTCTGTCTTCAGAGAATTCATAGCTTCTGACTTCTGCTTCCATTGGACAGCTTCAGAGCTTGAATTTCTTTAGATCCCTAGAACACTCATAGCTTCTGATTCCTGCTTCCATTTAGGACAGCTTCAGAACTTGAATTTCTTTGATCATCAGAACATTCACAACTTCTGATTCCTGCTTCCATCTAGGACAGCTTCAGAACTTTGAATTTCTTTGATCTTCAGAACATTCACAGCTTCTGATTTCTGCTTCCATTTAGGACAGCTTCAGAACTTGAGTTTTCTGGATCTTTAGAACATTCACAGCTTCTGATTTCTGCTTCCCTCGGATAGCTTCAGAGCTTTGAATTTCTACCAACATCACTTCATGCTAGATTTGTATCAGAACATTGTTGAATGTACCAGAGCATCATCAGAGCATCTCTACATCCTGAAATGTTACAGAACAAAACTAAACGACAAAAGTCAGCATGAACGAGTCAGAATATAAAATGTATATTAGAACACATGATATGTATCAGAGCCATATAGGCTAAAATAATGTATCAGAGCAAATAGAATTTTGTCAGAACAAATAGACAAATATGGATCAAATTCTATTATCAGTGCTTCTGATTCTGAAGCTTGACAGCACTCAGCTTGCTTCAGTTTCCATGAGCTTATTCTTTTTACAGAATAACGCTTCTTATGGTTTTGCTTCTTGTGTGCTTTGAAGATTCTCTTCACTTCTTTATACCTGCAAAACACTTAAACCATATAGAACTTGCAGTTCTTGTTAGTAAATGTGTGGGAGCTTTACCCAGCAACTGATAGATTAATCAAATCATTTATCATTTATCTTCTCCCCCTTTTTGTCATAACATCAAAAAGAATATTTCAAAAGATTCAGATGTATAAAACGACAAATAAAATCACTGGAATGTAAAAACAAAGAAACTTTTCATTGATAATCAAAAGATATTACAAAAGGTTCTTATGTTTAACAAGATGAGAAACATTCCTAGCAAATACATAAAAAGTCATCCCAAGAGGAAATGACTACAAAAATTAAAAACAAAACCCTAGCAAGACACATTCTGTGTCAACCCATCAAGAATCCCTGTGGTCTTCTTGTCTTTCCAGACTAGAACCTCCACTGTAGGAGAGATTCAAGAGACCAAAGAGGAAGAGAGGGACAGTTCACAGACAGAGAACTGCTGTTGCAAACGGGGCTTTCTCTTAACATAGAAGTTAAGAATATCATTCTTAACCTCTTCCCATAATTCAAGAAAGTCTTCTGTCTTTAGGTGAACGTTGATAACAACATCAAAGAAGAGGTCTGACTTGAGAGGTATTAGGAGAGTCATCCCGAGATATGCATAGATCTGCCGCCTTTGAGTCATAGATCTTCAACAGGCTTAGAGCATGATTAAGAGATCCAGACAAAGGATTCAAGATGAACGCTAGGTTTGAACTAGGATTTTTTAAAGAAAGAAAAACTTTGTTTGAGCAAGAGAAAAAAAACAGGAGAGAGAGAGAAAACTTGATGAGGAATGCAAAGGAACGGAGGATTTAAATAGACTAAAAAAAATGAAAAAGTACAATAAAGAAAATGGTGAAAAACAATTAATGTTACATGACAAGACGGGAGAGAGATTTTGACAAAAGATAAGATACGCACAGTTACCTATGGTCGGCGTCCCTTCAACTGCACGCGCGCTTATCCATGAACAGTAAAGACAGGTTTACCATCCGAGATAAAACGTTACAGCTGTTTTGCTTTAAAAGAGGTTCTGAATCAACTTAGACAATGAAACGTTAGTAATAACCGAATCATAATTTCTAAAAGATTTCAATCAGAACTTCTGATTAAAAAATAATCCACTTTCATTTCAGCAGATACTCATACATAAGAACTTCTCATCTTCTCATTCTGGGCATAAATCCATACTGATGTTCTTCAGAATGAACTTAAACCTATCTTCAGCCAGGGGTTTGGTAAAGATATCAGCCCATTGATGGTCTGTATCCACAAAGTTTAAAGATAGAACACCCTTCTGAACATAGTCCCTTATGAAATGATGTTTAATCTCAATATGTTTAGCTTTTGAATGAAGAATAGGATTCTTAGATAAACATATAGCAGAAGTATTATCACAGAATATAGGAATGTTACTCTCATATATCTGATAATCTTCTAGCTGACTCTTCATCCAGAGCATCTGTGTACTACAGCCAGCAGCAGCGACATATTCTACTTCTGTTGTTGATAGAGCAATAGTTGCTTGCTTCTTGCTATACCAGGAGATCAAATGACTTCCAAGAAATTGGCAACTTCCTGAAGTACTCTTTCTTTCAATTCTGTCTCCAGCATAGTCAGCATCGCAGAATCCTACTAAGTTGTATTCTTTAGATTTTCTGTAAACTAAGCCAACATTAGTAGTACCTTTCAGATACCTTAGAATTCTCTTAACAGCAGTTAAATGAGATTCTCTAGGATCTGATTGGAATCTAGCACACAAACAAACACTGAACAAAATGTCAGGTCTAGAAGCAGTCAAATATAGAAGAGATCCAATCATACCTCTGTATAACTTCTGATCTACCTTCTTACTTACCTCATCCTTACCTAGGATGCATGTTGGATGCATAGGAGTTTTGGCTTCTTTGCAGTCTAGAAGATTAAACTTCTTCAGAAGTTCCTTCACATACTTGGTTTGGTGAACATACGTTCCTTCTGATGTTTGATTTATTTGTATTCCAAGGAAATACTTGAGTTCTCCCATCATGCTCATTTCAAACTCAGCCTGCATAGACTCAGCAAACTCCTTTCCAAGTGTAGCATTAGATGTTCCAAAAATAATATCATCTACATATATTTGACAAATTAAAATATCCCTTTTAAAGGTTTTACAAAAGAGAGTAGTGTCCACTTTTCCTCTAGTGAAACCATTATCCAGAAGGAAAGAACTTAAGCGTTCATACCAAGCTCTGGGAGCTTGTTTCAATCCATACAACGATTTCTTTAGTTTAAAAACATGATTAGGAGACATAGAGTCTTCAAAACCAGGAGGTTGATGGACATAAACTTCTTCATCTATATAACCATTTAAGAAGGCACTCTTAACATCCATCTGATAGAGAGTGATGTTATGTTGAGTGGCAAATGAAATTAATAGACGAATAGATTCTAACCTGGCCACTGGTGCAAAGGTTTCTGTATAGTCAATCCCTTCTTGCTGACTGTAACCCTGAGCCACCAGTCTGGCTTTGTTCCTTACCACTTCACCTTTCTCACTGAGCTTGTTTCTGAAGACCCATTTTGTACCGACTATATTGAATCCATCTGGTCTAGGAACAAGATCCCGAACATCATTCCTTGTAAACTGATTCAGTTCTTCTTGCATAGCAATTATCCAGTCTGGATCTTCTAGAGCATGATCAACAGAAGTTGGCTCGATCAAAGATACAAGACCTAATTGACAGTCTGCATTGTTCTTAAGGAATGCTCTTGTTCTGATTGGATCATCCTTCTTTCCAAGAATGACATCTTCTGAATGACCAGAAATGAGTCTGGATGATCTTCTGACAGATGGTTCTTCAGAAATGCTTAGATTCTCCAGAGAAGCTGATACTTGATCTTCAGATTCTTTGCTTCTGAGAAGCTCTGCTTCTGATGCGTTGCTTCTTGGCTCAACAACTTCTGATATATCAATATCACAATCTGCAAAATTATCAAACTGCTTTGGTTTTTCAGAACCAAGCTTATCATCAAACCTGATATTGATTGATTCTTCTACAATCAATGTTTCAGTATTGTATACTCTGTAGCCTTTTGAGCGTTCAGAATATCCAAGAAGGAAACATTTTTGTGCTTTGGAATCAAACTTACCAAGATGATCTTTAGTGTTCAGAATTAAGCACACACATCCAAAAGGATGGAAATATGAAATGTTGGGCTTTATATTCTTCCACAATTCATAAGGAGTCTTATTTAGAATAGGTCTGATAGAGATTCTATTCTGAATATAGCATGCAGTGTTTATTGCTTCTGCCCAGAAATGCTTAGCCATATTGGTTTCATTGATCATGGTTCTGGCCATTTCTTGCAGAGTCCTATTCTTTCGTTCTACAACTCCATTTTGCTGTGGAGTTCTAGGACAAGAGAAATCATGGGCAATACCATTTTCTTTGAAGAACTCTTCAAAGAATCTGTTCTCAAATTCACCACCATGATCACTTCTAACCTTTATGATTTTACACTCTTTTTCAGATTGAATCTGAATGCAGAAATCAAAGAACACTGAATGAGACTCATCCTTGTGTTTCAAGAATTTTACCCATGTCCAGCGGCTATAATCATCTACGATGACTAATCCATATTTCTTCCCTCTGACAGATGCTGTTTTGACTGGGCCAAACAGATCAATGTGCAAGAGTTCTAATGGCCTTGAGGTAGAAACAACATTCTTGGACTTGAATGCAGGTTTGGAGAACTTGCCCTTCTGACATGCTTCACAAAGAGCATCTGATTTGAATTTCAGATTAGGGAGTCCTCTGACAAGATCCAGTTTGTTAATCTGAGAAATCTTTCTCAAACTAGCATGACCTAATCTTCTGTGCCAGACCCCCTGCTCTTCAGAAACAGACATAAGACAAGTCACCTTCTGACTCATAAGATCTTGCAGATCTGTCTTATAAATGTTGTTCTTCCTCTTGCCTGTAAATAGGATTGAGCCATCCTTCTGATTTACAGCCTTGCAAGACTTTTGATTAAATATTATATCATAACCATTGTCACTCAATTGACTGATAGATAAGAGGTTATGTGTTAATCCTTCTACAAGAAGTACATTAGAAATGGAAGGAGAGTTACCAGACTTTATAGTTCCAGAGCCAATTATCTTGCCCTTCTGATCTCCTCCAAACTTGACTTCTCCTCCAGACTTAAGCACCAGGTCTTGGAACATAGACCTTCTTCCTGTCATGTGTCGTGAGCATCCAGAATCCAGGTACCACGACATGTTGTGCTTTGTCCTTTTTGCAGCCAAGGATATCTGTAATAGGAATAATCTTATCCTTAGGTACCCACATTTTCTTGGGTCCTTTCTTGTTAGATTTTCTCAAGTTCTGATTGAACTTGGGTTTAACATTGTAAGCAATAGGAGGAACAACATGATAATTCTTAATGTGAGTTTCATGATATTTCCTAGGTTGTGTCACATGCTTCTTAGTGTGTGTAATGTGAAAACTTTGAGCATGTGAAGTGTGCCTAATATCATGTGAGTGGCCATACTTGAACTGATCATACAATGGCTTGTATGTGATTTTCATCTTATCAACAGGTTCAAGTTTGTATGGTGTTTCACCCTCAAAACCAATGCCAACTCTACTGTTTCCAGACACAGCATATATCATAGAAGCTAGCTGACTTCTGCCAATACTTCTAGATAGGAACTTCCTGAAACTTAAATCATATTCTTTCAGAATATGGTTTAGACTGGGAGTGGATTTTTCTGAATTGGAAGGAGATCCAACATTATTGGATAATTTTAAAACTTTTTCTTTTAATTCAGAATTTTCCAACTCAAGCTTCTTCGTTTCAAATTCAAATAGCTTTTTCAGCTTTTTGTATTTGAGACTAATCTGAGACTTGAATTCCAGAAGTTCTGTTAGACTGGAAACTAACTCATCTCTAGTAAGTTCAGAAAATACCTCTTCAGAATCTGATTCTGATGTAGATTCTGATCCGTCATCTTCTGTCGCCATCAGCGCTTAGTTAGCCTGCTCATCTTCAGAGTCTGAATCATCTTCTGACTCATCCCAGGTTGCCATAAGACCTTTCTTCTTATGAAACTTCTTCTTGGGATTTTCCTTCTGAAGTTTTGGACATTCATTCTTGAAGTGTCCAGGCTCATTGCATTCATAGCACATGACCTTCTTCTTGTCAAATCTTCTGTCATCAGAAGATTCTCCACGTTCAAATTTCTTTGAACTTCTGACGCCTCTGAACTTCCTTTGCTTGTTCTTCCAGAGTTGATTTAGCCTTCTGGAGATCAAGGACAGTTCATCTTCTTCTTCAGATTCTGATTCTTCAGGATCTTCTTCTCTAGCCTGAAAAGCGTTAGTGCATTTCTTGATATTGGATTTTAATGCAATAGACTTACCTTTCTTTTGAGGCTCGTTTGCATCCAGCTCAATTTCATGACTCCTCAGGGCACTGATTAGCTCTTCCAAAGAGACTTCATTTAGATTCTTCGCAATCTTAAATGCAGTCACCATAGGACCCCATCTTCTGGGTAAGCTTCTGATGATCTTCTTTACGTGATCAGCCTTGGTGTATCCCTTGTCAAGAACTCTCAATCCAGCAGTAAGAGTTTGAAATCTTGAAAACATCTTTTCAATGTCTTCATCATCCTCCATCTTGAAGGCTTCATATTTCTGGATTAGAGCAAGAGCTTTAGTCTCCTTGACTTGAGCATTTCCTTCATGAGTCATTTTCAAGGACTCATATATGTCATAGGCCGTTTCCCTGTTAGATATCTTCTCATACTCAGCATGAGAGATAGCATTCAGCAAAACAGTTCTGCATTTATGATGATTCCTGAAAAGCTTCTTCTGATCATCGCTCATTTCTTGCCTTGTCAGCTTTACGCCACTGGCATTTACCGGATGTTTGTAACCATCCATCAGAAGATCCCATAGATCACCATCTAGACCAAGAAAGTAACTTTCCAGTTTATCTTTCCAGTATTCAAAGTTTTCACCGTCAAATACCGGCGGTCTAGTATAACCATTGTTACCGTTGTGTTGCTCAGCAGAGCCAGATGTAGATGTAGACTTTGCAGTTTCATCAGCCATCTTTTACTGAAGCGTTTTTCTCTTCCTGAATCTTTTCTAAACACGGTTAAGTGCTTGCACCTTAGAACCGGCGCTCTGATGCCAATTGAAGGATAGAAAAACACTTAGAAAGGGGGGGTTTGAATAAGTGTAGCTTTAAAAACTTGACCGATAAAAATAAATTGCACAGTTATTTTTATCCTGTTTCGTTGTTAACTAAACTACTCCAGTCCACCCCCGCAGAGATGATTTACCTCAATTGAGGATTTAATCCACTAATCGCACGGATTACAATGGTTTTCCACTTAGTCAGCAACTAAGTCTTCCAGAGTCTTCTGATCACACACTGATCACTCCAGGAACAACTGCTTAGATACCCTCTAAGACTTTCTAGAGTATTCTGATCCACACGATCACTCTAGTTACAACCTGCTTAGATAACCTCTAAGACTTCCTAGAGTATTCTGATCCACACGATCACTCTAGTTCCTTACAACTTAATGTAATCAAATCTAAGAGTATTACAATTGCTTCTTAAAAGCTATAATCACAAACTGTGATATTTCTCTTATCGTTTAAGCTTATTCTCACTAATATATTACAACAGCAATGTAGTGAGCTTTGATGAAGATGAAGATTCTGAGCTTTGAATAGAACAGAGTTTCAGCAAGTTAATATGAGTTATTTTGTTCAGAATCGTTAACCTTGCTTCTCATCAGAACTTCATATTTATAGGCGTTGGAGAAGATGACCGTTGAGTGCATTTAATGCTTTGCGTGTTCCGTACAGCATCGCATTTAATGTTATACGCTTTTGTCAACTACCTCGAGCCTTGTTCACGCTGTGTCTACTGACGTTGCCTTTAATAGCTTCTAACGTTCCTTTTGTCAGTCAGCGTAGCCTGCCACATGTACTTCCTTCTGATCTGATGTTTGTGAATACAACGTTTGAATATCATCAGAGTCAAACAGCTTGGTGCAAAGCATCTTCTGATCTTCTGACCTTGAAGTGCTTCTGAGCGTGATACCATCAGAACTTCAGTGCTTCTGATCTCATGTTCTTCTGATGCTTCCATAGACCCATGTTCTGATTCTGCTTCGACCATCTTCTGATGTCTTGCCAGACCATGTTCTGATGTTGCATGCTGAACCCTTTGAGACAAAGCTTCTGAGCGCTGAATTATGCATACTCTTTATATATTTCCTGAAAAGGAAATTGCATTGGATTAGAGTACCATATTATCTTAAGCAAAATTCATATTATTGTTATCATCAAAACTAAGATAATTGATCAGAACAAATCTTGTTCTAACAATCTCCCCCTTTTTGATGATGACAAAAACATATATAAATGATATGAATTTGCGATCAGAAAGAGCAGACGGCAAAAGACAAATTACACAGCTATAGCATAAGCATGTGAATATGTCTCCCCCTGAGATTAACAATCTCCCCCTGAGATAAATAATCTCCCCCTGAAATAAATACTCGAAGAACTTTAATAAAAGACTTCCCTGATTATTTCGGTAGAGACGATCACATAAGCTTCTGTCTTCAGAGAATTCATAGCTTCTGACTTCTGCTTCCATTGGACAGCTTCAGAGCTTGAATTTCTTTAGATCCCTAGAACACTCATAGCTTCTGATTCCTGCTTCCATTTAGGACAGCTTCAGAACTTGAATTTCTTTGATCATCAGAACATTCACAACTTCTGATTCCTGCTTCCATCTAGGACAGCTTCAGAACTTTGAATTTCTTTGATCTTCAGAACATTCACAGCTTCTGATTTCTGCTTCCATTTAGGACAGCTTCAGAACTTGAGTTTTCTGGATCTTTAGAACATTCACAGCTTCTGATTTCTGCTTCCCTCGGATAGCTTCAGAGCTTTGAATTTCTACCAACATCACTTCATGCTAGATTTGTATCAGAACATTGTTGAATGTACCAGAGCATCATCAGAGCATCTCTACATCCTGAAATGTTACAGAACAAAACTAAACGACAAAAGTCAGCATGAACGAGTCAGAATATAAAATGTATATTAGAACACATGATATGTATCAGAGCCATATAGGCTAAAATAATGTATCAGAGCAAATAGAATTTTGTCAGAACAAATAGACAAATATGGATCAAATTCTATTATCAGTGCTTCTGATTCTGAAGCTTGACAGCACTCAGCTTGCTTCAGTTTCCATGAGCTTATTCTTTTTACAGAATAACGCTTCTTATGGTTTTGCTTCTTATGTGCTTTGAAGATTCTCTTCACTTCTTTATACCTGCAAAACACTTAAACCATATAGAACTTGCAGTTCTTGTTAGTAAATGTGTGGGAGCTTTACCCAGCAACTGATAGATTAATCAAATCATTTATCATTTATCTTCTCCCCCTTTTTGTCATAACATCAAAAAGAATAAAACATGACTGACTCAAGTATTAGATGGGAATCAAGATAAAACATGATCGAAGAAAACCAAGATAAAACATGACTGAAGAACATCAAGATAAAACATGAATGAAGACAACCAAGATAAAACATGACCGACTCAAGTATTAAAGGGAATCAAGATAAAACATGATCGAAGACAACCAGGATAAAACATGACTGACTCAAGTGTTGAAGGGGAATCAAGATAAAACATGATCGAACCAACGAAGGCAATCGAGATAAAACATGATCGAAAAAATATCAAGATAAAACATGATTGAAGCAACAAAGATAATCGAAATCGAGGTAAAACATGATTGGACTTTGAAAAGAAATATCAGAGGCATTCAAGATAAAACACGAATGAAGACAACATCAAAGACGATCGAGATAAAACATGATTAGACTTTGAGAAGAAAAGGCCAGAAACATTCAAGATAAAAGATGAAGGAGGAGAAAGGTTGACAAATGCTAAGTAAGTTGGATTTAGATCATAAGGTAAGATTTTAAAAACAACAAGACTCGGAAAAATACACAAGAATATGCATGGTATATGAAATTTTTGTGCATGATACATGAATGATCAATGTAATGCAATTGGTTATGATAACTGAGGTAAACTCTTCTACGATGGAAGATCGGAACTCTGATTCCTCAACACAAGAACACTTCCAATTATGGTTTTATCACACTGATTATCCTTTTTGAGAAGGACTGATAAACATGCTTGGGGATTGCTGAAGAAGAATGCCCCTGATTGACTGATTGTTGACTGATTGTTGCTTCAGTTCTTGAAATGTAAGTTGGGAATACTTGCCCCAGTATAAGTCTTGAAGAACAGGATCTTGAAGTAACGTGCCCCTGATAGGATCACAGATCAAGTTTCTCGACTGTTTGAACTTCCTGAAAGATGAGTATTTACTTGCAAATAAAATGTTCATTCAAGAATGGTAATTTTAATGCAATGCTCAAAACATATTTTGAAATCAAAGTCATTTATTGGAATGATTCTATTGATGTAAAGCAAATGAATCAAAGGTCAAAACACGATGGTTTAGACATTCAAAGTGAAATATGAAGAAAAGGTATGGCAAAACAAATGATTCGCAAAGATCTTTAGGAGTCAGGTTAACACAACCTTGTTGTAGTATGCTTTCAGAATAAACCTTGCTTCAATTAGGTCTTTTGAGGGTTGTAACGTGGCTTGGTTAACGGTTTTAGAAACAAAGGATATAGGCTCAAAGTATATTTGTACCCACCCATTCTTCGTGATGATCTCCAATCCTACGCTCAGTTAATTCAAATTATGCATTTAGTTTCCAGAAACGCGATTCGTCTGAAAAATTCAACTGTACAAGAACACCTTTGACTTTTGGGAATTTTGGTCAACCATGACTTTTGAAGTTTTGAATCATCAATATATGATATATGAAGTCATTTGATCAAGAAAAATCAAGAAAATCAATCAAGAATCAAAAAGTCAAAGTTTGACTTTTCATACTTAGAAAAATTTCTAAGTGTTTTTCATGGTTTTTTCCAAACTTTGGAAGGGAATTTCTCAAAATTTCACCTACAAACTGAAAAAAACTTCCAACATGAAAATTGTAGATTTTGATCCAATGAACAACTTTGTCACATATAAATTTTTTCCATAAGATCAACCATTTAAGAGATATGGAGCTTCAAAGTTGGCATCTTTGGAAAATTTCACTTGAAACTTCATTTTTCTCAAAGTTCATGGATCTTTTTCACCCATTTCCTTAAAGGTCTTGAAGAAACTTCCAACTAGGGTTTTGAAGTACACAACATGAGCTTTCCAAAATGTCCAAGAGCATGAAAAAACATGGAGTGTAGCTATGGTTTTGAATTTTGCCATTAGTGACCATTATGCATGAAATTACAAGCCATTTTTACCAAAGTTATGCACTATTCTACCAAATGATCCAATTGATGACACATAGAGGCAATAATTGAAAGATATTTCTGGTTTGAGATCAGAATGGAAAGAGATAAGAAGCTTAGAGAAATAACCATGGTTTAGTTACTTTTAACCATATGCATTAAATGTGAAAGATTCCTTTCTATCCCTTAAGCCAAATCATCAAACTTTGAAGCAAGTTGCAAAGCTCTGAGTTCAGAAAGTTTGGCCTATAAATAGAGGTCATTACTTCATTGCAAATCACACCAAAACCTCACAAAAGATAGGTTTTCTCTTTCTTTCTTGAATTGCAAGTTTTAAGTTTCAAAGTGAGGAAGAAATCCCAACCCCCAAACCCTTGAAGTTCTGGCCAAAGTAATGATTCTAACATCTCATAAACATCATACATGATGTGTTTGAACCATTCACACACCTCAAATCATCCCAAAACTCAGAATCATCATCTCACCTCCAAATATGCATAACACTAGCCTTATCATGCCAAAATCCATACCAAGCAAATTCTGTCCAAACTAACCTTCTAAACATCATCCATATACTTCATATGAACTGTTCCAACCATCATACATGATCTGAAACACCAAAATCACTAAGCTTGATCCTCACTTGAGCCATACTGCAGATCGAGTACCATGGATTGATCAAGAGGTTTTCAAATTGTTCCAGGCATCCAAACATGTTCCATAAGGTCCACTGAAGGTGTTCAGATCAAGAAACAACAACTGGAACTCCTCATTTGCAGAATTCGATTCTCACTTTTGCCGTTTTTGAAGGTAAGCTACTTGAACTTCAAACTCTATGAATCATGCATCATGAATGAAATATGAACATACCATCTCATTTCTGCACACATGAGGATCATTAACCCTCAATCAATTGCTATTTATCTTGCACATACACGATTTCAGATTGAATCATAGAATTAGGGTTCTTCATGTTCATCAGAAAATTAATGATCTTAGAGTGAAAATAAATGAAATTAATTGGTACCATCATGTTCCTTGTGGAAAATTGAGCAAGTTAGGCTATTCACTTGATCAAAACAATCCAGTTTTCAGAATTTTCAAATTCAATTTGGGGGTTGTGTTCTTGGCGCCAAATTTTGAAACTGAACTTAGGAACTTGATTCAAAATATATTCAATTCATTGCAAGAGATTAACAGACCACGCGCGTGGTCTGGTTGGTTAAGTTTTTGAGTTGTGAGAGAGAGGGCGCGAGTTCAACACTCATGGGGGCCAAAACATTTTTTTATCACTATTTTCCTTCAAATTTTTTACACAACTTCATTTAATTATTTAACACATCAAATTAATTCATTTTTCATTCATTTTTTACACACTTCTTGTTTAACACATATATTTTAAGAATATAAAAAAAATCATCAAAAAAATATTTATTTGATACATTTTTAAATAGGTTTAAAATGACTTATTTTTAAGTATTTTTAATACTTTTAAATATTAATTTTCATTTGATTTTCAAACTTAATCACTTGTAAATATTTTTTGGGTAAACCCTGATCATCTAAGTGTTAATTGAAGATATTCTTTTTGTTTGTCTTGATTAATTTGACTCCTTTCAAAATTCAAACCGATTTAAAACAAGCGATCGCGATTCTTTTCAAAGACGATAAACCATTTCTTTTTGAAACTATTGATTAAATCTTTTTAATTGGTCAATTGATTTTCAAAATGATGTGGGGCCTCTCGAATATTAGAGAGTATAAGTCCCTTTCCTCTTTCCTTTTACAGTTTTTCTTTGTACAGAAAACTCTTTCAAAACAAACTTTCAAACTGTTTTCAAAACAACAAACGACGCGTCTGTTAATAAAACAATCAACCATGTTTTATAAAATAAAACATGGGCCTCCACGTAGGTATAAGTCCCATTCCCGTACATGAAATTAGGTATTTCATTGTACGCCTTTTTGTACATACACTTTTTTGTACATACCTCGATCAGTTTGTTTTTTAACTTTGAATAACAAATCAAAAATGAAGGTTTTCTTTAAATCTTCCCAAAAAAATACCATGGGCCTCCATGTAGGTATAAGTCCCAAGCCCCTTGTAAATACCTGTTTACATAGCTTTGAATAAACTCAAGTGGACCTCTCCTCGAGTATAAGTCCCGAGCCCCTGTGTATACAAATGGATCATGCTTACAGGTATATTTCCTTCATAAACTCCATTATATACACACACTTTGTCATATATATATATAATTGTTCATGCCTGTGCATAATTGTTCATACCTGTTCATGTTTGTTCATACTTGTTCATGTTTGTTCATATGTGTGATATGTGTGCTTGTTCAACTTAGTACAACACTAGGTTCCCCATAGCCTCCTATTGGGCTTCGTGCAAAGAATCTCCCTAGTTTAGGTTAGGACATATAGTATGGTTTCCCGGTGAAATCGCTCTAAGAGCTCAAACCAACTATACCATGCCTCCCCTTGGGCTTTGTACAAACGAGTGACCCTCCCATAGCCTCCTCCTGGGCTTACAATGCAAGGACCCTCGATAGTCCCTCCCATAGCCTCCTCTTGGGCTTACAATGCAAGGACCCTCGGATAGCCTCCTCTTGGGCTTCGTACAAGGACCCACGGGCTTCTTATAAGCATCCCCAATATCCAAATCAAATACCCTAGGAGATTAGACATTTATCATCTCTATGATAGGAGTATCTCTTCTATATCATCACAAACAATCAATCAACAATCAATCAATTAACTTCTTTTTGCCACAAGGCTGGCTAATCAATCAAACTGTTTTACCACCGTACTGGATGATTAATCAAAGTTTTTGTCACAAGGCTGACTTCATTGAAACTTTTGCCACAAGGCTGGCTGATTAATCAAAGTTTTTGTCACAAGGCTGACTTCATTGAAACTTTTGCCACAAGGCTGGTTAAACAAAAACATCTTTATCATTCTAAGCACCATAAGTGGCATGGCCCAGGGCTTATAATGAAAAGATTTTCAAACAAAAAACAAACAGATGTATGTGATGATATAGATTAGATACATCGAACATTTAGATGACATTTGTCTCTTATCCTTTGCTTCCACTAGCATAAGTGGGAACTACGATTGCTCTGACTTTCTCAACATCCCTTTGAGAATACGTAGGCACAAGGTCGTATCCTTGGCGAGCAAAACTTCTCTCTCAAACCACTCAAACCTTAGCACCCGTAGACCCCGAGCTACAGATGCTCTGATTCCCTCTAAGGGATATGTATGCAGAGGATCGCGATGATCTTTGCGAGCATAATCAAACAAACACCTTAGTCTCTCACCTATTTCATAACAGAACCTCCACCATAACATAGAATGAAACAAACACAAAAAAAAGCCTATAGAGAACTATAGATACGTTGGGTGCTAATACCTTCCCTTCGTATAACCAACCCTCTTACCCAAGATCTCTCCCCCACTTTTAAGGTTAGTGCAGCTTTTTTCCTTTTCCTCTTTGGGAACAATAAAAAGTTTGGTCGGTACAAAAGAAAAATCATTTTTTTGGAAAAATCATTTTTTTCGCCCGCGACAGAAAAATGGCGACTTCACTGGGGATCATCTTTTTATTGTTTCCAAAGAAAGGGTTAATTTTAATTTTTTGTATTTGTTATTTCATTTTTATTACATGTTTGGTTCTACGATTCTGTTACATCTGTGGTTCTGTTACAAGTGATACATTATGGACAAATCCTAACCCGGATTAAGAACACATAAGAATTAGGTGGAGGGTATAGTCATGTATGGCATACAAGGAGTCAGTCCTTAAAAAGTCAGCATGAGAATCCTTCCGCTCAGTGGAGGTTCCTTGTTTGTAGTACATGTTTAGCAAGTTCAGTTGCGAAGACATTATTGCTTTCATTGAACTGTAGAAGCTGAGTTGGCTGTAGAACCCATAACCCATCCTGGCCTTATTAGGACGTGGTGCAGAAACGATCCAGGTGAAGACTTGGATAGTTGTCATGCGGAGAACCACACTCAGACGAGTTTTTCTTGAGAATATTTCTAGCTCACAAGTTCAGTTGTGCAAGCCGGTAATATCCGAAAGAAAAATGTAGACTCTGACGTATCAGTAGAACATGTTTTGCAGGTGATAAACCCTAGTACTATCCCATGTTTGGTTCTCTGACCTCATGCTCGTGACGCTGGACCTTTGAACCTATGTGTACTATGTTTGAATTACCATGTTTGTAGTACCATGTTTGCGTTACCATGTTTGAACTACCATGTTTGCTTTACCATGTTTGAATATGTGGCATCCACGCATCCATGCATTCATACATTCAAAAATCCATCTTTTTCCATAAAAATATGATTTTTCCAAAAAAAATTTTAGAGAATTTTCTTTGCAAACATTATAGGATTAAGTTATGGAAGGGGTAAAAAGGCATACCAAAAAGTACGATTTCAAAATGCCTAATGTGGAAAGGCTGAAAGAGTTAGCATCTTCTGTACAAGATCCTTCTGACTTTAGGAAAAGCCATGGAAAGCTTTTGCCTATCTTGAACACTCATGTCGATGAAGGACTTCTCAAAACTCTGGTTCAGTTCTATGATCCCGTCTACCGGTGTTTCACCTTTCCAGACTATCAGTTGGTACCAACCTTGGAAGAATATGCCGATCTTTTGGGTATTCCTGTATCTGACAAAATACCTTTCAATGGTTTGGAAGCCATTCCTAAGTCACCAGTCATTGCAGCAAGTATTCACTTGAAGAAATCTGAAGTAGAGAGTAATTGGACTACCAAAGGAAACCTTCCGGGTTTAACTTCGCAGTTTCTAATAAAGAAAGCCTTTGATTTCATCGAAACTGGTAGCATGATAGCTTTTGAAGCTGTATTAGCCTTGCTCATCTATGGGTTGGTTCTGTTTCCCAACGTCAACGACTTTGTTGATATCAACGCCATAAAGATCTTTCTGATTGGAAATCCTGTTCCGACTTTGTTTGGTGACATGTATTTCTCTGTTCATCATAGGAATCGCCAAGGCGGTGGAATCATTGTATGTTGTGCACCTCTTTTGTACAAATGGATTGTTTCACACTTACCTAAGTCTCCTATTTTCACGGAAAACCGAGAAGGTTTACGTTGGCCTCGAAGACTTATGTCTCTTACTAATAATGATATCCATTGGTATACTCTGGCTCGCTGCGGCACAGAAACCATTGATAGTTGTGGAGAGTTCGCCAACGTACCTCTCATTGGCACACAAGGAGGAATTAACTACAATCCGGTCCTAGCCCGACGACAACTCGGGTATGCAAATTCAGCTAAACCCATTGGTCTCGCAGTGGAATGCTACTTTTACCGAGAAGGGGAGGATCCTCAAAGGTTGAAGACAAGAATGGTAAGAGCTTGGTACGGCGTCCGAAGAAAAGAAAAAGGTGGGGAAAAAAACTGCATTGCTACAAACGCCTACACCATCTGGGTGAAGAAAAGAGCAAAGGAGTTTCAAATGCCTTATGATTATGAAAAACCCATATTCCCTGTGGTGTCTCAACTACCCAACATTCCCATTGACACTACGGAAGAATACCAAGAGATTTTAGCCAAGATGAGGTTAGAAAAAGACGCTTGGGAAGAAAAGTTTCGTAAAACTGATGAGGAAAACAGAAAGTTGAGGAAAAGAGTGAAAGATCACGAAGAAACTCTTTATTATCAAGATGGTTGGCTCATGAGTAAAGATGAGAAGATCCGTCAGAAAGATGCTGCAATCAGAAGATACATCAAAGAAAGCAAGAAGAATCTTGAAGCCTCAACAAGCAACGCTCCGATACCTGACAACTGGAAGAATGTTGTTGACAAACTGAGGGCTGAAAAGGCCGAGTTGAAAGCTTACTATGGGAAAGAAATCCTGAGGCTCAAGCTGCACAATGCATTTGGTTCTTCGTCTGATGAAGATGTTTAGGATTTGTTTAGCTTTTTTATTTATCATTTGCTTTTGTAAGGAGCTACGCTCCAATGTTGTAACATTTCCCATTATTGCAATAAAAAAAATATAAATAAAAAAAATGAATGAATAAAAGATTTGTTTGTGTTCAAATGTTTGCAAGAAAATAATCTTTAAAATGTTTGGAAAAATCATAAATTTCTTTTTGCATACATCATTCTGCATATCGAGTCTGTTGTATAGAGTCTCATCTTTTGGATCTTTCTCCAATAGATCGTCAAGCTGTCGCGTCTCAAAGTTTCTCGACCGCGCTCGCAATCAGATCACAGATACAATACTCGTTCAAGCAGAAGAAGAGTAATGGAACACTCTTAACAAGAGAATATTGAGCTCCGTGGTACGGTGACCACCCTTCAGGAAAAATTGGAAAGTCTCACTACTCTGGTTGACTCCTTAATGGCCGCACAGAATCAGCCGCCACCACCCAACAGTCAAGCAGCGGTAACATCTGAAGTCACTACTCCAGTTTCTACAGTTGCATTCGGTATTCCATCTTTCTCTATGTCAGAAGGTTGGGGCCCGCCTTTCAGCTTTGGTACAGGTTTCCGCCATAATTTTTCTGGGGTTCAAACAGCTACAACTGAAGCGCCTGCTGCACAAGGTTCGGCGTTTATTCCACATTCAGGGGTAACTTTTTCCCAAATCACTATGGCACTTTCTCAACCCACTATGACAGTTCCGACCCCTACGGTTCACACAGTTCCTTATGATGGCAATGAGATTTATCATGATCAAGGTGATAGCACAAATCAGCGTAATCTTGTGGAAGATCTCCAAGAACAGTTCAACAAGATTCAACTGGAAGTCAAAGCTATTCGTGGCAAAGATTTGTTTGGAAAGAATGCCCAGGAGCTATGCTTGGTTCCCAGTGTACAAATACCGGCTAAGTTCAAGGTCCCTGACTTTGAGAAGTACAAAGGAAGTTCTTGTCCACAAAGTCATCTCGTAATGTATGCCAGAAAAATGTCTACTTATGCAGATAATCATCAGTTGCTTATCCATTACTTTCAAGACAGTTTGACTGGTGCCGCACTGAAGTGGTACACAGGTTTGGATAGCACCAATATTCGGACTTTCAACGACCTAGGGGAGGCCTTTATCCGACAATACAAGTATAACTCGGATATGGCTCCAGACAGAGATCAGCTTCGGTCCATGGCTCAGAAAGACCATGAAGCTTTCAAAGAGTATGCCCAACGATGGAGAGAAACTGCTGCTCAGATTAATCCACCGTTAAAAGAGAAAGAGATGACAAAGATCTTCTTGAATACTCTCAGTCCGTTTTATTATGAACGCATGATTGCTAGTGCTCCAAGTGATTTCACCGAAATGGTAAACATGGGGATGCGTCTAGAAGAAGGAGTCCGAACCGGACGTCTGACTAAAGAAGGTGGATCTTCGAGTGGAACCAAAAAGTTCGGAAGTGGTTTCCCAAAGAAGAAAGAACAAAGTGTTGACATGGTGTCCCAAGGGAAGCCAAGAGGAAACGTCAATCGACAACGACAGATTGCTGCTATTGCGCCAGTCGTTAATACAGCACCAAATCCGGGATTTACCCCGCAGTTTCAACAACAACAGCCTCGACAACAGGCTCAACAGTTTAACAATAATCAAAATCGTGTGCAAAGAGCTCCACAGTTTGATCCGATTCCAATGACCTACACAGAGTTGTACCCTGCCTTGGTTGAAAGAGGTCTTGTTCAAACTAAAGCACCACCACCAGTACCTGAGAAACTTCCATGGTGGTACAAAGCTGAGGTATCACGCCCTTATCATCAAGGAGCACCTGGCCATGATCTTGAGCATTGCATAGCTTTGAAATATGAAGTTCAGAGGTTGGTTAGATCTAATCTTCTCTCTTTCAGAAATTTGAATCCTAATGTGCAAGCAAATCCACTGCCCAATCATGGAGGGCATGTTGTAAACATGGTGTATGGATGTCCTGGTCCGTACCGAGTCTATAATATCAATTACTCAAGAGCCGATTTGGTACAAATGCACGCCACTCTCTGTCGAGGGCCGAATTTTCGCCAGCATCACTACGGTTCCTGTAGCATATGTTGTGTAGATCCTCACGGATGTTCGATTGTGAGAAGAGATCTCCAAGTGCTGTTAGACAATGGCACTCTTCAGATCTACAGAAATAGGGATGAAAATGAAGTTAACATGATAGGATGTTATCCGCATGAGCTTTTAGTCTCAGATATCAACTCGGAAATGCCTAAAGTTAACGTCATCGTTCCTCATTTCAACCTGCCTGAGCGCATAGAAGTTACTTACAACAAGCCGAAGGTTTCTATTGCTCCTTTGATCATTTGTCTACCTGGACCTGTTCCTTATGACTCTGACAAGGCAGTTCCATACAACTACAATGCAACAATGATAAAGGATGGACAAGAAGTTCCTTTACCAACTCTCTCATCTGTCGTAAACATCGCTGATGTGAGTCGAGTAACAAGAAGTGGACGTGTGTATACTCCACTACCTCCAAAGCAACCTGTTGCTCCTGCAACCGGACAAAATCCTGTCAATACACCAGTGGGGAATCCTGTGGAAACTCCTGTCAGTAATACAAACACTGATGTTGGTCAATCCAGTGGAACCAATGTCAATCCTGACTTTGACGAAATTTTGAAGCTTATAAAAAGAAGTGAATACAAGATTGTGGATCAGCTTATGCAGACTCCTTCAAAAATCTCAATACTTTCATTGCTGTTGAATTCAGAAGCCCACAGGGAAGCTCTGATGAGAGTTTTGGATCAGGCTTTTGTAGATCATGATGTGACTGTTGACCATTTTGATGGGATAATAGCCAACATAACTGCTTGCAACAATTTAAGCTTCTGTGATGAAGAACTCCCCGAGGAGGGTAAAAATCACAATCTTGCTTTGCACATTTCTATGAACTGTCAGTCAGACTCTTTGTCCAATGTGTTGGTAGACACCGGATCTTCCTTGAATGTGATGCCAAAGACGACTCTTGCTCGCTTGTCTTACCAAGGAATGCCTATGAAATTCAGTGGTGTAGTAGTCAAAGCATTTGATGGATCGCAAAAATCTGTTATCGGCGAAGTCAACCTTCCCATGACAATTGGTCCCCATACATTTCAAATCACCTTCCAAGTCATGGACATTCAAGCTGCTTATAGCTGTCTGTTGGGACGACCATGGATCCATGAAGCAGGGGCGGTAACTTCTACGCTCCATCAAAAGTTAAAATTTGTAACAAACGGAAAATTGGTAACAATAAGTGGGGAACAAGCCTTGATGGTGAGCCATTTATCCAATTTCTCTTTTATCAGTGCTGATGATGTGGAAGGAACTCAGTTCCAAGGTCTCTCTTTAGAAGACGAATCTTCCAAGAAGAAAGCATCGATCTCTTCTTACAAAGAGGCAGTGAAAGTAGTAAAGGATGGAACTACCACCGGCTGGGGGAAAGTTGTGATCCCGACCAAGAATGAAACTAGAGCAGGGCTCGGATGTTCACCAACATTCTCAAACTGCACCAAGAAGGATGAAACCCTTCGTCCGATCAAAGAAACATTCATTAGTGGAGGATTCCTTAACCCAATTCCTCAAGAGGTTAATGTCCTTATCGAAGAATGCATCGAAGAAGGTCTCTCCGATGATGAAGAAGAATGGAAATGTTATCTCAATGACTCGGGGTATATATCTCAGGAAGAACCATATCCTCCGTCAGAGAAATCCAAAGGCAATGAAACTGAGCCTATTCCTGCAGAAATATGGGATACCTTGGGACAACCAAGTGGAAAATTTGATTATATGGTGAAATACACTGCACCTGAAAGTTCAAAGATTGCGATTGAAGATATCCAACCAACTGGATGGGGAGATCCCTTTGAATATAACAGTCAACCAGAAGAGGCTTATCAGCCCTGTCAATTTTCTCAGCAGCCTGAAATTACTGAAGATTTCGGATTCAATGCATCTGCCAAGGTTTATAATCCTGAAGATGGTTATTATCACATAAATGCCATTTTTGAAGATGAAGGGGAAGATGGTCCCGCAACTGACTCAGAAAGTATCGCTGACAATGAGTCTCTTCATCCTGAAGACTGGGAAATACATCCTGAAGATCCTGAAGATTGTGACTCATCTTATGCTCTTCAAGAAGTAGAAAAAGACCGTTTCAACTCTACAAAGAACAAGGTTGACAAACCAAGACCTTCAAATCCTGCTCGACCAGCGGTCAATGTCAATACTGAAGATAATTCTGAGGAGAATTTTCCTGAATACATAATACACAGAGGAGTTCGTTGCTACTGGAAGGCTGTCGACGTTCCGAATGTTGTTCGCCGCTCAAAGTAATCACCTCGCTGTTATTTTGACCTCCTGCCTTGCCCAAAGCAGAGAGATGTTTTATAGGGCTTTGCTTTTAAATGTTCCGCCCGAATAACTTTGTGTATAGGGCTTTGTTTTAAAAGTTTCCCTCTTTGTCCTGCCCAAGACAAATGAGTTTGTGTTTAGGGCTTTGTTTCAAAAATGAATCATAAATAAAGTGTCATTTTGAATTCCCTACATTATATGTTTTATTTTTTTGCTTTTTTCTGGAAATGGTAATCCTAAAAACCAAAAAAAAAACTTTCTCAAAAAAATCTGCATACACTCTTGCATTCATAAATTTTCTGAAATAGATATAAATCACATGTGCAGATTTACTATTGATAAACCCATTGAATGCAATAACCCTATGCCCTCTCCCAACTTTGAGTTTCCTGTGTTCGAAGCCGAAGAAGAGGAAGAAGAGGAGATCCCGGACGAGATCTCTCGATTACTTAAGCACGAGGAAAGAGCCATTCTGCCTCACAAAGAGCCTTTAGAAAAAATCAACTTGGGTTCTGAAGAAGACAAAAAAGAAGTGACCATTGGATCGCTGCTTGATGCTGATATCAAGAGTAAGTTGACAGACCTTCTCAAAGAATATGTTGACGTGTTTGCTTGGTCCTACCAAGACATGCCTGGGTTGGATACCAATATTGTTCAGCATTACTTGCCATTAAAGCCAGAATGTCCGCCAGTTAAGCAGAAATTGCGAAGGACTCACCCTGATATGGCTAACAAGATCAAAGTAGAAGTTCAAAAGCAACTCGACGCAGGTTTTCTAATCACCTCAGAATATCCTCAATGGTTGGCCAACATAGTGCCAGTTCCAAAGAAAGATGGCAAAGTCAGAATGTGTGTTGACTACCGTGATTTGAACAAGGCCAGTCCAAAAGATGACTTTCCATTACCGCATATCGACATGCTGGTTGATAACACCGCTAAGTTCAACGTCTTTTCCTTCATGGACGGGTTCTCCGGTTATAATCAGATCAAGATGGCTCCTGAAGACATGGAGAAGACATTTTTCATCACCCCATGGGGTACCTTTTGCTACAAAGTGATGCCGTTCGGATTAAAGAATGCAGGCGCAACTTACCAAAGGGCAATGACTACTCTCTTTCATGACATGATGCATAAAGAAATTGAAGTTTATGTGGACGACATGATAGCCAAGTCCAGCGCAGAAGAAGAACATATTGAATACCTTTTGAAATTGTTTCAACGACTAAGGAAATATCAGCTTCGCTTGAATCCTAACAAATGTACTTTTGGGGTTAGATCTGGAAAACTCTTGGGTTTCATTGTCAGCCAAAGAGGCATTGAAGTAGATCCCGACAAAGTCAGAGCTATTCAAGAGATGCCTGCACCAAAAACTGAAAAGCAAGTAAGAGGATTTCTCGGACGATTGAACTATATCTCCAGATTTATCTCTCAAATGACTGCTACTTGTGGGCCAATTTTCAAGCTTCTCCGCAAAGATCAAGGGGTTGTATGGACTGAAGATTGCCAGAAAGCGTTTGACAGTATCAAGGAATACCTGTTAGAACCACCAATATTGATTCCTCCAGTTGAAGGAAGACCACTAATCATGTACCTTACCGTGTTGGAAGAATCCATGGGTTGTATGCTTGGACAACAAGATGAAACTGGTAAGAAGGAGCATGCCATCTATTATTTGAGTAAGAAATTCACAGACTGTGAGTCTCGTTACTCCATGCTCGAAAAAACATGTTGTGCTTTGGCTTGGGCTTCAAAACGTCTCCGCCAGTACATGATCAACAATACTATTTGGTTAATCTCCAAAATGGATCCGATCAAGTATGTCTTTGAAAAGCCTGCCTTAACAGGAAGGATTGCCCGATGGCAAATGCTGTTATCCGAATATGACATTGAATACCGTGCTCAAAAAGCGGTCAAAGGAAGCATTCTCGCCGATCATTTGGCGCATCAACCAATTAATGAATATCAATCTCTCAAGTTTGATTTTCCTGATGAAGATGTCTTGTACTTGAAGATGAAAGATTGTGACGAACCGTTACCTGAAGAAGGTCCTGATCCTGGATCAAGATGGGGCCTAATTTTTGATGGAGCAGTAAACGCTTTTGGCAATGGAATTGGGGCAGTTATCATCACTCCCAAGGGTACTCATATCCCATTCTCCGCCAGACTGCTATTTGATTGCACCAACAACATCGCAGAATACGAAGCTTGTATCATGGGTCTCGAAGAAGCCATTAACTTAAGGATCAAAATCCTCGACATATATGGAGATTCAGCCCTCGTGATCAACCAGATCAAAGACAAGTGGGAAACTTACCACCCTGGCTTGATTCCTTACAGAGATTATGCAAGACGTCTGTTGACCTTCTTCAACAAGGTGGAATTGCATCATATACCTCGAGATCAGAATCGAATGGCAGATGCCTTGGCTACTCTATCTTCCATGTTCAAAGTCAATCATTGGAACGATATGCCTACAGTCAGAATTACGCGCCTTGAAAGGCCCGCCTATGTGTTTGCAACCGAAGCAGTCATCGATGATAAACCGTGGTTTCACGACATCAAACGCTTCCTTCAAACTCAAGAGTACCCACTTGGGGCATCAAACAAAGATAAGAAAACTCTAAGGAGGCTTTCTGGCAGTTTCTTCCTGAACGGAGATGTGCTATACAAAAGAAACTTCGACATGGTTTTGCTCAGATGCGTGGACAGACACGAAGCAGACATGTTAATGCATGAAGTGCATGAAGGGTCCTTTGGAACTCATTCAAATGGGCATGCAATGTCCAAAAAGATCTTAAGAGCAGGATACTATTGGTTGACAATAGAATCTGATTGTTGTAAACACGTGAAGAGATGTCACAAGTGCCAGATCTACGCAGATAAGATCCATGTGCCACCGACTCTACTCAACGTTCTCTCATCTCCATGGCCTTTCTCCATGTGGGGTATCGACATGATTGGAATGATTGAACCAAAAGCTTCAAACGGTCATCGTTTCATCTAAGTGGCTATTGATTACTTCACCAAATGGGTCGAAGCAGCATCGTACGCCAACGTTACAAGACAAGTGGTTGTGAGGTTTATCAAGAATAACATCATTTGCCGATATGGTATTCCCAGCAAGATCATTACTGACAATGGTTCAAACTTAAACAACAAGATGATGAAAGAATTGTGTGAGGAATTCAAGATTGAGCATCATAACTCTTCTCCTTACAGACCAAAAATGAACGGCGCCGTCGAAGCTGCTAACAAGAACATTAAGAAGATTGTCCAGAAAATGGTCGTCACTTACAAAGACTGGCACGAAATGCTGCCATTTGCTTTACATGGGTACCGTACTTCAGTGCGTACTTCAACAAGGGCAACTCCCTTTTCTCTAGTATACGGCATGGAAGCTGTGCTCCCCGTAGAAGTTGAAATCCCATCAATGAGAGTCCTCATGGAAACTAAGTTATCAGAGGCTGAATGGTGTCAAAGCAGATACGATCAGTTGAACTTAATCGAAGAAAAACGTATGACTGCTCTATGCCATGGACAGTTATACCAAGCAAGGATGAAACAAGCCTTCAACAAAAAGGTTCGACCTCGTGAATTTCAAGAAGGCGACCTCGTGCTTAAAAAGATCTTGTCTTTTCAACCAGATTCTAGGGGCAAATGGTCTCCTAATTACGAAGGCCCGTATGTTGTCAAAAGAACATTTTCTGGCGGCGCCATGACTCTTGCAACCATGGATGGTGATGAACTACCGCATCCTGTGAATGCTGATGCAGTCAAGAAATACTTTGTCTAAAAAATACAAAAGAACAGCTCGGTAAGTCGAAAACCCGCAAAGGGCGACTTAGGCAAAAATGAGCGTCTCGGTGGACTGAAAACCCGAAAGGGCGGTCCAGGCAAAAATTAGAGACAATAAACAGAAAAATTTCATCCTGGTGGATTGAAAACCTGAAAGGGCAATCTAGGCAAAAATTAGGGATTTATGACAAAGTAACTGCATCAGTCCTTACTTCGTCACCTGAGGAGTCTTTTTCATCGAAGGATCTTCAATCAAATCATCGCCAATCTGAAGCAACAAGCACAGTTGGAACTCAAAGTTGTTAGGGGAAATAGTGGTTATTGCTTTCAATGTAGCCTTTTCCGCATAATTACCATTTCCAACTTTTGTAAATACTCTATGGAATCACGCCTTTAGCTGATTTCCATCCTATTAAATAAATTTGAGCCTTGTGCCCACTTGTTTGCAATCTCTAATTTCTTTTAGCTTGCAAAATGACGCTTTAACTGTGTTATTCACTTTTGAAAAAAAAGAAAAAATAAGTTTTAAATGAATTTACTTCACTTTTCTTTTTCAAAATAAAAGCGAAATTTTCCTTTGAGTTGTGAACAACGGAAGGAACATCAGCAGTCGTCTCCATAGGATGAACAAAAGGATTCTCCCTGAAAAATTGTTGAGACAACGGTATTCTTGTCCCAGAAAAGAATTCTTGAAGCAATTACCCCTCGAGGTAAAGAAGCTCTTCTATCCCCAGTGAAGAAGGTCTTTTATCCCTAGTGACGAAGACTTCCAATCCCCAGTGAAGAAGTTCTTTCATCTCCAGTGAAGAAGTTCCTCCATCTCAAATAAGAAAAGATGCTTATCTTCCCCAGAGAAGTTTAAAGCACGCAGCATCATTCATCACCCGTGCTATCTACAACGTGTTGAAAAACATTTGCCAAGTATCTGGTTGTATTGCGACGTCGGTCCCTCTCCAGTATACTTCTTTGTCTGTCAGTATTGTCAACATGCATGCGACATTCATGACATTCATCATTCATACATATTTGCATCATTTATGCATTCTCGCATTTTCAATGTTTGCTTAAAATCACTTGTTTAGGATATATCTATCCCAAAAAAAAAAAAAAAAAGCAAAAAAAGAAGGAAAAAAAGAGAAAAAAGAAAAAGAAAAGGAAAAAATAAGTATGGGCGCGTCATCCCTCCAAGTAGGTTGTCACCCATAAGCAGAAAGAACATCTTCTTTCTCCAGTTCCCCACTGAGATCATTCCTCGTGGAAGAAGGTTTCTTTAATTTCTCCTCTCAAAACGAAAGAGAAAATCCCGTTGAGTTCATTCCTCATGGGTACAAAGTCTTGTTCGACCGTTTCTTTCCAATTCATTCTTGGTTAGAACCCTGTCTTTACCAGAGATTCAAATTCCGATTCCTTAAATAGAGTCGTGAAAAAATAGACAATAAGCAATAGCCTCATCATCTGAGCAGCTTATGTCTCTTTCAAAAAAACTTTTCCTCTCAAGGAAATCAATCATGAAGACCATTTGACAAATCAGGGCCTTATTACTGTTCACAAGGCTGAATAACCAGTGATTTCCCTAGCAAAGTCTCCAGAATCATTTTATCACTCGGCTGATAATTGATCTTGTCTTCAGAACCACTATCACGAGGCTGGTAGTCGGTAACCTTTTGTTCTGGTTATATTATTAACATGTCTATCACAAGGTTGATAGTCGGTAATATTAACCGAACCTTTGAAACTCTTTTTACTTTGTCAAGTCTATCACCACGCTGATAGTCGGTAATACAGTTTCATACCTTTCACCTTCGCATTATTAAACAAGTCTATCCCCATGCTGATAGTCGATAATGTCGATAGGTAAGCTTTTTCTTACAAAGCTATCATTCCCCGGTGAAGCATACACTTGCTTTCCCGAAAAGAAAGAAAACGGATTCTCTTCCTAAAACGGATTGAGGTATCCTTCCCAATCTCTTTTCCCCAGCGGAGTCAGTTCTTGATATTCCCTCGGTAAAGATATCCTTGCATCATTCGCAATTTTGGTATCTTAGGTCCAAAATTCGCGTCTTCTGATATTTAAGTCTCTTCCACCCTATCAAAACGAAGATTTTCAATCTTCATGTCTCAGGTTGAAGAAACTTAAATAGGGGCATCTGTCATACCCCAATTTTTGACCTAAGATACCACCTCATATCATTGCATATGCATCATCTGCATCTCTAACAAATTGCATATCTTGTGTTTGTTACTTGTGACTCAGCAGGATTTAATCAAGAAATCACTCATCAGTACAAGTAACAAATCAATTAGGGTTTTGTTCTCCCTTTATCTCAAAGGAATCATCTTCATCAACAATCAACATTTGGTCCTCAGATTCATTTCAACAAGCTCAAAGGCACTGAATCAACCAAATTAGGGTTTTGACTGAAGATAGTATACTCCTGACTTTTGCTCAAGACTTGGGACATGACCTCAAGACTCCAAGTGCATCATTTTGACCTAATCCATTGGCTCAAGACATCTCCTACACAAGGATTGATCAACAGTGAAATTTCAAATCATCAGATTAGGATTTTGAACTATCAGGGACTGAAATCAGGGATCACATTTGGGAAACCCTAAAAATCCCCAGGAAGTCAATCAAAGGTTTCAATCATTCTCAAATAATCCCTATGACAACATCCAATGGAAATTACATCTCAATTCAAGACCTACAGTCATCAATTTCATCTGGTCGACAATTAGGGTTTTTGACCTAATTCACTGAATAACTGACTTTTTAATCAGGACATGGTGCCACAACTCAAACCATGGCTCAATAAACTCTAATGCTTCAATGTGATCCATTCATACCATTCATTTGGTGAGGATAGCCTGTTTCATTTGAAATCTCCAGAAACGCGATTCGTCTGAAAATTCAACTGTACAAGAACACCTTTGACTTTTGGGAATTTTGGTCAACCATGACTTTTGAAGTTTTGAATCATCAATATATGATATATGAAGTCATTTGATCAAGAAAAATCAAGAAAATCAATCAAGAATCAAAAAGTCAAAGTTTGACTTTTCATACTTAGAAAAATTTCTAAGTGTTTTTCATGGTTTTTTCCAAACTTTGGAAGGGAATTTCTCAAAATTTCACCTACAAACTGAAAAAAACTTCCAACATGAAAGTTGTAGATTTTGATCCAATGAACAACTTTGTCACATATAAATTTTTTCCATAAGATCAACCATTTAAGAGATATGGAGCTTCAAAGTTGGCATCTTTGGAAAATTTCACTTGAAACTTCATTTTTCTCAAAGTTCATGGATCTTTTTCACCCATTTCCTTAAAGGTCTTGAAGAAACTTCCAACTAGGGTTTTGAAGTACACAACATGAGCTTTCCAAAATGTCCAAGAGCATGAAAAAACATGGAGTGTAGCTATGGTTTTGAATTTTGCCATTAGTGACCATTATGCATGAAATTACAAGCCATTTTTACCAAAGTTATGCACTATTCTACCAAATGATCCAATTGATGACACATAGAGGCAATAATTGAAAGATATTTCTGGTTTGAGATCAGAATGGAAAGAGATAAGAAGCTTAGAGAAATAACCATGGTTTAGTTACTTTTAACCATATGCATTAAATGTGAAAGATTCCTTTCTATCCCTTAAGCCAAATCATCAAACTTTGAAGCAAGTTGCAAAGCTCTGAGTTCAGAAAGTTTGGCCTATAAATAGAGGTCATTACTTCATTGCAAATCACACCAAAACCTCACAAAAGATAGGTTTTCTCTTTCTTTCTTGAATTGCAAGTTTTAAGTTTCAAAGTGAGGAAGAAATCCCAACCCCCAAACCCTTGAAGTTCTGGCCAAAGTAATGATTCTAACATCTCATAAACATCATACATGATGTGTTTGAACCATTCACACACCTCAAATCATCCCAAAACTCAGAATCATCATCTCACCTCCAAATATGCATAACACTAGCCTTATCATGCCAAAATCCATACCAAGCAAATTCTGTCCAAACTAACCTTCTAAACATCATCCATATACTTCATATGAACTGTTCCAACCATCATACATGATCTGAAACACCAAAATCACTAAGCTTGATCCTCACTTGAGCCATACTGCAGATCGAGTACCATGGATTGATCAAGAGGTTTTCAAATTGTTCCAAGCATCCAAACATGTTCCATAAGGTCCACTGAAGGTGTTCAGATCAAGAAACAACAACTGGAACTCCTCATTTGCAGAATTCGATTCTCACTTTTGCCGTTTTTGAAGGTAAGCTACTTGAACTTCAAACTCTATGAATCATGCATCATGAATGAAATATGAACATACCATCTCATTTCTGCACACATGAGGATCATTAACCCTCAATCAATTGCTATTTATCTTGCACATACACGATTTCAGATTGAATAATAGAATTAGGGTTCTTCATGTTCATCAGAAAATTAATGATCTTAGAGTGAAAATAAATGAAATTAATTGGTACCATCATGTTCCTTGTGGAAAATCGAGCAAGTTAGGCTATTCACTTGATCAAAACAATCCGGTTTTCAGAATTTTCAAATTCAATTTGGGGGTTGTGTTCTTGGCGCCAAATTTTGAAACTGAACTTAGGAACTTGATTCAAAATATATTCAATTCATTGCAAGAGATTAACAGACCACGCGCGTGGTCTGGTTGGTTAAGTTTTTGAGTTGTGAGAGAGAGGGCGCGAGTTCAACACTCATGGGGGCCAAAACATTTTTTATCACTATTTTCCTTCAATTTTTTTACACAACTTCATTTAATTATTTAACACATCAAATTAATTCATTTTTCATTCATTTTTTACACACTTCTTGTTTAACACATATATTTTAAGAATATAAAAAAAATCATCAAAAAAATATTTATTTGATACATTTTTAAATAGGTTTAAAATGACTTATTTTTAAGTATTTTTAATACTTTTAAATATTATTTTTCATTTGATTTTCAAACTTAATCACTTGTAAATATTTTTTGAGTAAACCCTGATCATCTAAGTGTTAATTGAAGATATTCTTTTTGTTTGTCTTGATTAATTTGACTCCTTTCAAAATTCAAACCGATTTAAAACAAGCGATCGCGGTTCTTTTCAAAGACGATAAACCATTTCTTTTTGAAACTATTGATTAAATCTTTTTAATTGGTCAATTGATTTTCAAAATGATGTGGGGCCTCTCGAATATTAGAGAGTATAAGTCCCTTTCCTCTTTCCTTTTACAGTTCTTCTTTGTACAGAAAACTCTTTCAAAACAAACTTTCAAACTGTTTTCAAAACAACAAACGACGCGTCTGTTAATAAAACAATCAACCATGTTTTATAAAATAAAACATGGGTCTCCACGTAGGTATAAGTCCCATTCCCGTACATGAAATTAGGTATTTCATTGTACGCCTTTTTGTACATACACTTTTTTGTACATACCTCGATCAGTTTGTTTTTTAACTTTGAATAACAAATCAAAAATGAAGGTTTTCTTTAAATCTTCCCAAAAAAATACCATGGGCCTCCATGTAGGTATAAGTCCCAAGCCCCTTGTAAATACCTGTTTACATAGCTTTGAATAAACTCAAGTGGACCTCTCCTCGAGTATAAGTCCCGAGCCCCTATGTATACAAATGGATCATGCTTACAGGTATATTTCCTTCATAAACTCCATTATATACACACACTTTGTCATATATATATAATTGTTCATGCCTGTGCATAATTGTTCATACCTGTTCATGTTTGTTCATACTTGTTCATGTTTGTTCATATGTGTGATATGTGTGCTTGTTCAACTTAGTACAACACTAGGTTCCCCATAGCCTCCTATTGGGCTTCGTGCAAAGAATCTCCCTAGTTTAGGTTAGGACATAGAGTATGGTTTCCCGGTGAAATCGCTCTAAGAGCTCAAACCAACTATACCATGCCTCCCCTTGGGCTTTGTACAAACGAGTGACCCTCCCATAGCCTCCTCTTGGGCTTACAATGCAAGGACCCTCGATAGTCCCTCCCATAGCCTCCTCTTGGGCTTACAATGCAAGGACCCTCGGATAGCCTCCTCTTGGGCTTCGTACAAGGACCCACGGGCTTCTTATAAGCATCCCCAATATCCAAATCAAATACCCTAGGAGATTAGACATTTATCATCTCTATGATAGGAGTATCTCTTCTATATCATCACAAACAATCAATCAACAATCAATCAATCAACTTCTTTTTGCCACAAGGCTGGCTAATCAATCAAACTGTTTTACCACCGTACTGGATGATTAATCAAAGTTTTTGTCACAAGGCTGACTTCATTGAAACTTTTGCCACAAGGCTGCCTGATTAATCAAAGTTTTTGTCACAAGGCCGACTTCATTGAAACTTTTGCCACAAGGCTGGTTAAACAAAAACATCTTTATCATTCTAAGCACCATAAGTGGCATGGCCCAGGGCTTATAATGAAAAGATTTTCAAACAAAAAACAAACAGATGTATGTGATGATATAGATTAGATACATCGAACATTTAGATGACATTTGTCTCTTATCCTTTGCTTCCACTAGCATAAGTGGGAACTACGATTGCTCTGACTTTCTCAACATCCCTTTGAGAATACGTAGGCACAAGGTCGTATCCTTGGCGAGCAAAACTTCTCTCTCAAACCACTCAAACCTTAGCACCCGTAGACCCCGAGCTACAGATGCTCTGATTCCCTCTAAGGGATATATATGCAGAGGATCGCGATGATCTTTGCGAGCATAATCAAACAAACACCTTAGTCTCTCACCTATTTCATAACAGAACCTCCACCATAACATAGAATGAAACAAACACAAAAAAAAAGCCTATAGAGAACTATAGATACGTTGGGTGCTAATACCTTCCCTTCGTATAACCAACCCTCTTACCCAAGATCTCTCCCCCACTTTTAAGGTTATTGCAGCTTTTTTCCTTTTCCTCTTTGGGAACAATAAAAAGTTTGGTCGGTACAAAAGAAAAATCATTTTTTTGAGCACTCAAGCCCAAAGAAGGCATCAGGTGTCTCATCCCGAAAAAGGAACAACGATTTTTCGCCCGCGACACCTGTATGTCATTTTTTTCTTCAATATAATTATGTCCCTCCCTTCCTTTGATTTCTTCGTCCGGCAAACCTAGACCCATCAAAGTTTGAATGTCTTCTTGCAAATTAGCACAACCTCGCGTGCTTTCTTGGAAGGTAGGGCAGTTATCGTGGCTAAAGTCAATCAACCCGTTTTGGACCCATACTTCGTGTATCATTGGTAGGGATCCACACACAGTGCAAACATCAGCTACATACTTTGTCTTGGAGTATTCTCCAATCATATTAACATTATTCTCATTTCTATCTCGGAGGATCTAAATGAGTCCTCGATCCATGAGACTTTGAATTCTTTCTTTCACTAATGCACATCCTCGGGGATTTTTGGAGCAGATTCGGCAAGAACCATAATTGTGTTGGGTTAAGCCTCCCATTCTCCACAAGGTAGCGTGCATTTGCACTATGTCACATCTCAGCAAATGTACATCATAGACTTCATATTGGCCAGGACAACCATGCACCATGTTGACAGAATGAGCTTCTTCATTTCTTTTTGTCCTTGTTATACTGATGATTCCTCTGTCCAATAGTTTCTGAAGATCTTCGATCACAGTTTCACATCCATGAATGGAGTTTGGGCAAATTGGACAAGAACTGTAATTGTGAGGAGGAAGACAGTGAAGTCCGCATATGACAATGTGCATTTGCACCAAAGATTGAGTTGATTCACAAATATCATACACACGCTCGTGGCTAGATTGAGTATGTATAGCATTGACAGCCCCATGATTGGGTAGTGAATTAGCTTGAACATTAGGATTAACATCTTTGAAGGCGAGCATACCATTTCAGACTAGTTTTTGAACTTCACTCATAAGAGGGTAAGAATTTTCCACAGTGTGACCAGGAGCATTTTTGTGGAAAGCATAGTGAGCATCTGCTTTATACCGGAATGGAGAATTAGTAGGAGGAGGAGGTGGATCCCTTAGTTGTACCAGATTTTTTTGTAATAGAACGGGAAGAAAACTATGCCAAAAAGGTCTTTTAATAGCGCTTTATTTAGTCTTTGATAGCATTTTAAAGCGCTATTAAAGCCACTGATATTATAGGTAGACTTTCTTTAATAGTGCTTAAAAAGCGCAATTAAAAGGAAGGGCTTTAAAAGCATTTTTAAAGCGCTATCATACCTTACTTTCGCATACAATTTTTGAACAAGATTTAATAACGTTTCTTAAAAAAGCGCTGTTACAGACCACGTGATTAATAGCTTATTTTATACAACTCACTATCATAGACCCTGTCTTTCATAACACTTTCTTAAAAGCGCTATTAAATGCTCACTTTTTATTAAAAAAAAAGGAATGAATAATTTTGCGATACAACAGCAAAAAGGCACACAATCCAGTCCATTAAAATCAACAAAATCAAAATTTAATGGTCGTGATTTATTGTTCTCATTTCTCATAATAACCAAGTGTTCTCACTTAAGTCGTCCCATATATATATATATATATATATATATATATATATATATATATATATATATATATATAGGGGACGACTCAAGTGAGAACACTTGATTATTACAAGAAATAAGAACAATGTTGATTTTAATGAACTTGATTAGTTTCTCTTTCTATGTTGATTTAAAATAAATATTAAGGATCATAGAAAGAGAAACCAATCTAGTCCATTAAAATCAATAAATCAAAATTTAATAGTCGTAATTTATTGTTCTCATTTCTCATAATAACCCAGTGTTCTCACTTGAGTCGTCCCCTATATATATATATATATATATATATATATATAGAGGAGGGATCAAATTACACCCGAAGAGTTACACCACGAGTTACACTCGTTCAATAACTACATCTCGAATTAATATTTTTTAAATTCAACCGTTGGATTGAAACATAATATCATATAGATCATACCTATAAAGTTTGAGCTTAATCTATAATGATTTACTATATCATCAAGATATCTAAAGATTAACGTCAAAATGAGCTTTCATATAACGTTAATTTTGATGTAATTCAATGACATAGTTAAGTATATAAAATATAAATTTAAATTTTAAAATATATCACGTTAATTTAGTTCATATAACGTTAATTTTAAAATATATCGATTATATATATAATTTTAAGTATATAAAATATAAATTTATTTACATAAAAAATATTAAAATTTGTTTAAAATTAAAAAAAATTATATAAAAACAAGTTTTGATAAAAATAAATTTTATAAATCATAAATTTTTAAGAAATATTAATAAGAATAATGGAATAGAATAAAGTTTTATATTATTAAAAAATTTGTGATTTGTTTAAAATTGTTAGTAAACGTTATTTAATGAAAAATTATATTTTTTTACTAGGAAATATAAAAATTCACGTATTTTTATGAAATATTAATATAAATCAAGTGATTTTTACTAATATTTCTTAAAATATGTTATTTTTATCATTTCTTATTAAAACTATAATTTTTTTAATTAAAAAAACTTGTATTCTTAATTTTAAAAAAATTGCACTACTTTTTAAAATAAAATTTTATTTGATCCACAACTAAATTATTATGTTCTAATTATTTATTATTTAGTTTTTTTTTGTATTTTTTATACATATTTTGAGAATTATTTTGTATTGTATTTAAAAATAAAACAGTTTTATTAGTTACATTAAGCGAATATAATATTATTTTTTCTTTAAAATAAATCACAATTTTTATACCAATTTTTTCTTAGTAACAAACATTATTTTCCATCAAATAATGCTTACTAAAAATTTAAACAAATCACAATTTTTATAGTAATATAAAACTATATTCTATTCACTTATTATTATCATTATTATTATTATTATTATTATTATTATTATTATTATTATTATTATTATTATTATTATTATTATTATTGAATCATCACTAATAATAATAATAATAATGATAAAATAATATCTAACTAATATTAAAATAATAATAATAATAATAATAATTATAATAATGTAATATAATATAATAACCGACCACCATAATTATAAATAATAATAATAATATATTCAATTAACACTATTATATGTTAATATCCTAATTCTCTTTCTTTTATACAAATATATATATATATATATATATATATATATATATAATTCAAAAATTATAATAATAATATAATAATATTAAACCACCACTATTAATAATGATAATATAATATCTAATAATAATAAGAGTATAATAAAATATAAATTAAAATTTTTAGAATTATAATATTATTATTATTTTTTTATGAGAAAAATAACTTCATCAATAAGATTCAAAAACACATTTTGATGCATGTGATCAACAAGGCGATAATATTATTTTTATTTTTGTTAGACAATCTTTTGTACTTTAAGTGAGTGAAAATAAAATATATACAAAACTCAAAAAATTAGTTTTGCATTTTATAATAAATATATGCGTATATAAATATAAATGAAAATAAGATTAAATTTGAATTTCGGAATTTTGAAATTTTAATAATATTTCTAATAAGTAGTTTTTATTTTTTTAATATATTAATTAAAATATATACTCATTGATTATTATTATTATTTTTGTTTGACAATTTTTATACCTCAGAATTCTCATAACAATTCATTAGTAATTGTTATTTAAAATTATTTTTTCAGTCTTTGAAAAATTAATAAAAAAATATAATAGTTTTCTATTCTTAGAATTTTCATATCCCTTTAATTTTGTAAATCCTATATATATATATATATATATATATATATATATATATATATATATATATATATATATATATATATATATATATATATATATATATATATATATATATATATATATATATATATATATATATATATATATAGAATAGATACTTTAATTATCTATAAAAAAATACTAGTACTTTAGCACCATTCTAAAATTAACACCAACCATAGTTCCATACTTCCAATGCAACATGGTAATTTAGGCAAATGGATGAGTTAACTCTACTATTTTCAATAAACTCTTTGTATCATTTGGTCAACAAGGAATGAAATTGTTAGATCAACAACTACAACAAGAGAACTTATCTACCTTAAGTACACTACCAATCATTGTGGTCCTTTTTTCTTGATAGTTATTAGGTGCCATCTAATTGTCTGGGTCTCTTTTTTTTTTACCTGTTTCCATAGAGTTTTAATATAATGATTGCCATGTTTCTCTTGTATCTTAGGTACTAAGAAAGCAAGAGTTGAAATAAATTATGACTTCACTAACAACAGCAGCAGTAAGTTATATGCCGAGAAATGGATCAAATATCTACATGCATCCAAATGACTCTACAACGTCGCCAGGTAAGAGCCCTCCTATGGGTACAAGAGCAGCATTCCCTACAAGAAAATATAAGTCGTGGAACACTAGCTTAGTGTAAAGCAACGCAGGTAAAAAATTAAATTGAAAATGACTTCAAACTATAAACATTGTCGTTCCATGTTTTGGATAGTAAATCTACTTAATATAAATCCAAGTCATGATGACAATCTTAGACACAACCCTAACCCTAATACTTATGTGGCATCATATTAGAATTATATTGTTTATGTGGCATGATACTAAAATTTAGAATTTTTATCATTCTTATTTTAATTCTTCAAACCAACTCCAATTCAATACCACAATTAATAATAATATTAAAAATAAATAATAATAATATAATAATATTGAATCATCACTAATAATAATAATAATGATAAAATAATATCTAACTAATAGTAAAATAATAATAATAATAATAATAATAATAATAATAATAATAATAATAATAATAATAATTATAATAATGTAATATAATATAATAACCGACCACCATAATTATAAATAATAATAATAATATATTCAATTAACACTATTATATGTTAATATCCTAATTCTCTTTCTTTTATACAAATATATATATATATATATATATATATATATATATATATATATATATATATATATATATAATTCACAAATTATAATAATAATATAATAATATTAAACCACCACTATTAATAATGATAATATAATATCTAATAATAATAAGAGTATAATAAAATGTAAATTAAAATTTTTAGAATTATAATATTATTATTATTTTTTTATGAGAAAAATAACTTCATCAATAAGATTCAAAAACACATTTTGATGCATGTGATCACCAAGGCGATAATATTATTTTTATTTTTGTTAGACAATCTTTTGTACTTTAAGTGAGTGAAAATAAAATATATACAAAACTCAAAAAATTAGTTTTGCATTTTATAATAAATATATACAAATATATGCGTATATAAATATAAATGAAAATAAGATTAAATTTGAATTTCAGAATTTTGAAATTTTAATAATATTTCTAATAAGTAGTTTTTATTTTTTTAATATATTAATTAAAATATATACTCATTGATTATTATTATTATTTTTGTTTGACAATTTTTAAACCTCAGAATTCTCATAACAATTCATTAGTAATTGTTATTTAAAATTATTTTTTCAGTCTTTGAAAAATTAATAAAAAATATAATAGTTTTTTATTCTTAGAATTTTCATATCCCTTTAATTTTGTAAATCCTATATCGTGTAACTTTTATGTCCCTTTAATATTGTATAACTCTCACATCTCTTATTATTGTTTATACATCATTAGTGTATAATCAATTTTCTATTTTGTAACCACTTTTTTTTTATATTTATTTATTTTTTGATAGTAGGGAGGGCCTAGGCCCAAAAAAGGAGGTTACACTGCAATAAGTCTAGGTATAGCAAACCCCGAAATATCGCCATCATAAATTTCCTTAATTTCTAACGGACACTCCTGGAACACCGTAAGAGCGACACCCAACTAACATTTATTTTAATATCCTTTATTAATACAACTTTTTTTCAAAAATATTACTAGCATTTATATACCACTTTTTTCTAGCAATATTATTAAACCATCTTTCTATAATATTATCTAAAAATAATTTTTCAATTCTTTGAAAAATTAATAAAAATATATAGTAGGAATAGAATAAAAATTAAAATAAAATATAAATTTAAACTTTTGAAATAATTTATTATGAAAATATTAATTTAATAAATTATACAGTTACAATTACTCTAATATTTATAGTTTTGCATAATGACTCATTATTGCAAAATGCATTGTATTTAATTACAATTTATTTTTGGAAGAAAAATCAGTTACAAATTTTTAATTAGATTAATTTTTAATTATTGCGAAAATTAATGTTTAGAAAATAAAGTGTTATATGAAACGGTCC
Source organism: Vicia villosa (assembly GCF_029867415.1). Taxonomy (NCBI): domain Eukaryota; kingdom Viridiplantae; phylum Streptophyta; class Magnoliopsida; order Fabales; family Fabaceae; genus Vicia; species Vicia villosa. The sequence goes on from NW_026705315.1 coordinate 493,020, forward strand.
ATTCAATAAAAATTTAAATTATAAATTTAATATAAATTAAATTTTGTAGTTTGTGTTGCTATTATAAATTCAATCAAGATATATGTGGTTTTTTATTTCTTACCATGCTATCATTCTATTATTTTATTTTATTATTCTGAATGAGATCAATTTGTCTCACTCTCTTCCTTAAATAGATAAACTCTTTTCATTTCTTCCTCACACCTTCCTTTGATTTCTTACTATCCTTTCATTTGATGCAAGCATGGGATGAATGAGCGAACTATTCTACACCATTAAAAAATAGAATAGATATTTTTATCTTTATCTAATCCAAAAGCTCTTGAAAGGTTCACTCTTTTTATTTTACATCTATTCAAATCTATTTCATGTCCATACTTTTCCGTATAAATTTTATTTTATTACTTTTGATCATATTCAAATTTATTTTATAAGTATTATTTTGATCATATTCAACTTTATTTCATACTCATATTTATATTGTGTAATATAATTTCTAATTATTATTTTACAGGTTTTGCAATTTGAATGAGTCTAATCAGCCAAGCTCCTATACAAACAACAATTTTAGAGTGAAAATTAAAATATATGTCTCTTACAATCATCTAGAGCATTTAAGTTCTAAAAACTGTAATACATATGCTTATGTTAATAAATTTTTATTTTTATTGATTTTTAATTTTTTTTTGTTTAATTTCCTTCCTCTTTCTTCACAATTCTAGAATGATGCTACACTGTTACTATGTTTTCTTTTGTAATTAAATTCTTTTTTTATAGTATAAATTCTAAATATTATTTTAATCATTACGAACAACAACCTTAGAATGAATATTGAAATATACGAATTTTGCAATAATTTAGACCATCAAATTTCTTGAACTATAATACACATGTTTTCGTCGAAATACAATCATATTAATTAGATTATTATTATTTGTTTAATTTCCTTCTTCTCCTTATGATTTCTTTCAAATATAACCATATCAATAATATTTAATTTCCATTTAATTGTTAGGAAGTTTTTTTTTTGTTTTAATTTCTGTTATTTCAATTTGAAAATGTTTTTATGGTTTAGCAATGATGTCTTTATTCTTTATATAAATAAATATTTTATTCGTTTAGACAAACTATTTCTATCAATCAATATTCTTACACTATAATTAGTACATATTGATAATATTTAATTTTCATTTTAATTGTTATAAGGTTTCGTGTTTTATTTCTTTTTTAATTGTAATAATCTATGAATTTACATTCTATTTCAACCATTAATGAGTTATTAAAAATAATAAAATATATTTTTCACTATTTATGATATTTATCAATCTAAATTGTAACTCTTAAAAAATTGAAACTCCATTTTCCTATATTAATGATATTATCTGCTAATAAAAATTTTAACTTTGCACTTAGTACCAAAATTTGATATTTTTCACTATTAGAAATTTTAAAATTATAATTTTTATTAATTATTGATATAAATTTTAACTGTTTAAATGACAACCAATCAAACTGTTATTTTATATATTATTTATTTATTAAAATTATTAAATTGTTAAGATTCAATCTAATTGAGAAAATTTAATGTAATTCCTATATTAATTACAATTATATCTATCTTTTTTATTATTCTATAAAATACATATTCTCAAATATTATAATAAACTCATATATAATAATTATTTAAATTAAATTATTAGAAAAAAAATCCTATAAACATAACCAATTGGAATATCCTTGCGCTCTCGTGTTTTGAGGCTTAGGAGCTTTCTTGTGTTTCGGGGTGGAGTAACCCTTTTACTCCCCATCAATTGGAATATTTTCTTCAAATTAATTAGAATGAAGAAACTATGATAAATATTGTTAATGGACATGTGATGCAATCTATGACACACATTTACAGAAATAGAAATATTTGTTTTTATAATAATTAAAAAGAATTAATTATTGCTAAACAATTAACTTAGCAGAAATAAAATATATTTTTTTTTTATAGATGCATACACAAATAAACAAGGAAATGGAGGCATTGAATCCAAACAAAAAAAAGGTCCCCATCCATAAAACCACATTAGTCAAGACGAGAAGTACTCATAACAAGAGAGTAATTAATTCTTCTATAAAGAAGAGACTTCATAGATTCATTTTTCCAGCTGTGAAGTTTCATTGTCATACTGTGTGGATATTGTTGTAATTTATTACAAATGTGTTCTAAAATGACAAAATGGTGAAAATGAGTAAATGCTAATAAATGCATGTAATAAAGTCTCACATTGGAAGATTCACTCATTTTCAAAGTCTTTATAAAGAGTTAATAACATTAACTCAACAAAAGGACAAAAGAGGATAAAGTGCCACATTGACAAATGTGGTGGTCCCAAGCATTATGCCACTTGTCCCAATCCTACAACCACTCGCCGGTGTCGCCACCGGCGACACCGGCTCCGACTCCCGGTCCGGGGCGTGGGCGTAGAGGCGCTAGTGGCGGCTTGTAGACGGCACTTGAGCACTTAGGCACGCGGTGTTACATTTTGCTCAGTGTACGTGATTTGAATTTTGAATCGAAAAGGTGGCAACTGTTCACGAAATATGCAGAAATGAAACCATGCAAATAGGTGCATGAATCTGTACAAGTGCAACAGTCATAACTTTTGAAAACATATTGTTTCATTAAGGTTCGCAACCTTTGAAACTAATATTTTCATGGCCTATAAAAGGATGGTTCCGCATTCAGAAATCACATCACAAAAATCCGAAAATCCTCTGAATAATTCCAGATCGTTCTTCGCTGCATTCGAGTTTTCACCGGTCTTGCGCAAGCTCGATAAGGCTGAATTATCCTGGGTATTCCTGCATCAAAACTCTAAGACATTTCGGGAGTGCTTGAAATACTTTAAGGAAAGTGATTCCGTCACGATTCCAGCCTCGGTCCTCTCGATTGAAACACATATTTCTAACAATCTTAAAGTATATCAAACCATGGCCACCGACGCTTCTGTTTCAAGCATCAAACTCATGAACCAGGATCTTGTGAAACTAGATCGCTTTGATGTAACAAACTATACCCGTTTGCAGGACAAAATGACTTTTCTCCTGACTACTCTGAAAATTCAATATGTCTTGGATCCTGACTTGGAAGAAATTCCAGAACCAACTGCGGATGACACCGATGAAATAAAAAAGGAGAGAAAGAAACGTATGGAAGATGAATTGCTTTGTCGTGGACACATTCTGAACACATTATCCGATCGTCTCTATGATCTCTACACTGATACCGCATCTGCAAAGGAAATCTGGAAGGCACTTGAATTCAAATTTAAAGCCGAAGAAGAAGGTACGAAAAAGTTCTTAATATCTAAACACTTTGACTTTAAAATGTTGGATTCCAAGCCTATTCTTGCACAAGTACACGAGTTACAGGTTCTCGTGAATAAAATAAAGGCCGTAAAAATTGATGTCCCTGAAGCTTTCCAAGTTGGTGCAATCATAGCAAAATTGCCACCTTCATGGAAAGGATACAGAAAGAAATTGCTGCATAGTTCTGAGGATCTCTCGTTGGAGAAACTTCATAAACACCTTCGAATCGAGGAAGAAACGAAGGATCGTGAAAAGACCGAGTCCGCTGGATTTGCAAAGGCAAATACTGTTGCTGCAAAGGGAAAGAAAAAGTATGATGGCACAAAAAACCATCTTGGTCCAAAGAAAGATTATAACAGGTTCAAAAACTCTGGCGGACAAAAGGGTACTAAAAATGGATGCTATGCATGTGGCAAACCCGGACATTATGCTTGAGATTGCAGGCACAACAAGCCCAAAACTGAGGTTAATGTTGTTCATGTCAATGAGGACATAATCGCTACTGTGAGCGAAATTATGGCCATCAAAGGAAAAGTCCAAGGATGATGGTATGATACATGTGCAACTGTACATGTGTCCTATGATAAAGCGGAATTCAAAACCTATACCGAAGTCAATGATGGACAGGAAGTGCAAATGGGCAATGAAGTGCAATCAAGAGTCGTTGGAACAGGATCCGTCGAACTCAACTTCACCTCTGGAAAGAAAGTCACTCTTGTCAATGTTCTTCATGTTCCCGACATGAATAGGAACCTTGTTAGTGGGGACCTATTGGGAAAGCCGGGCATTAAATCCGTGTATGAATCGGGCAAGTTAATATTGACCCGTAATGGTATATTTGTAGGAAAAGGATATTCCGCTAAAGGAATGATCAAACTTTGTACCACCGACAATATTATTAATGAAATTTCTAATTCTGCTTATATGCTTGAATCTATTTCATTATGGCACTCTAGATTAGCACATATTGGTATTAGTACTATGAATAGACTAATTAAATCTGGATTGATATCATGTAACATTCATGATTTCGGAAAATGCGAAATATGTGTTAATTCTAAAATGATTAAGAAACCTTTCAAAAGTGTTGAAAGAAAAACAAATTTTCTTGATCTTGTGCACTCTGACTTGTGTGAATTCAATGGAATGTTGACCCGTGGGGAAATCGTTATTTTATAACATTTATCGATGATTGCTCTAGGTTCACACATGTATACCTTTTAAAGCATAAAGATGATGCCTTTAATGCTTTTAAAACATATAAAGCGGAAGTCGAAAATCAATTAAGTGCTACCATAAAAGTACTTAGAAGTGATCGAGGCGGTGAATACTTCTCGGCAGAATTTGATGCATATTGTGAAGAATATGGCATAATACACGAATGTTCTGCGCCTCGCACACCGCAACAAAATGGCATGGCCGAAAGAAAAAATAGAACATACCAAGAAATGATTAATGCTATGTTAATGCATTTAGAATTGCCATTTAATTTGTGCGGTGAAGCATTATTATCCGCATGTCACATAATGAACAGAATTCCATTAAAAACAACTGGAATTTCTCAATATGAAAAATGGAAAGGAAGATCACCTAATATTGATTATTTTAGAGTGTGGGGGTGTGTGGCATATTACAAAAATATGGATCCCAAAAGAACAAAATTAGGTCCTCGAGGGATCAAATGTGCCTTCATAGGATATGCACCAAACAGTAAAGCATATAGACTTTTAAATTCAGAGTCTAATGTAATTGTCGAATCTAGAGATATGGAATTCTTTGAAAATCTTATCACCAAGAATAAAGAATCATAGAATCCCACGATCAAAGAGTATTGTGACAATGATTCGACTCGGATGGTTGAAACACAACCCGAACCAAGAAGAAGCAAAAGGGCACGAAAAAATAAAGGTCTAGGACCGGATGAAATCGATTCTCAACTTATTTCCGTTTTTCTAATTGAAGGAAATAACAAGAATGATGTTCATAAAATTCCAATTATTCTTCAAATTGAAGATAATCCTAAAACATATAAAGAAGCGATGACTTCTAGAGATTCTTCTTTTTGGAAGGATGCTATCCAAGATGAAATGGATTCAATTATGTCAAACCATACTTGGGAACTAGTTGATCTTCCGAAGGGATCAAGACCCATCGGATGCAAATGGGTGTTTAGGAAGAAGTATCACAGTAATGGTACATTAAACACCTACAAGGCCAGACTAGTTGCAAAAGGATTTAGATAAAAGGAAGGTATCGATTATTTTGATACATATGCACCAGTAGCAAAAACTACGACGATTAGAATCTTGTTTGCACTAGCTTCCTTGAACAACCTTATTGTACATCAAATGGACGTTAAAACAACATTCCTAAATGGCGATCTCGACGAGGAAATCTATATGGAGCAACCAGAAGGATACACACTTCATGGAAATGAACAAAAGGTATGTAAACTTGTCAAATCTTTATACAGTTTAAAACAGGCACCAAAACAATGGCACCAAAAATTTGACACTGCCATACTTTCAAATGGGTTCATTCCAAACTCTTGTGACAAATGCTTGTACACAAAGGTGTGTGGAAATGCTATTATATTTCTATGTCTATATGTTGATGACATGTTGATTATTAGCAATGAAATGAATGGAATCTTAGAAACAAAAGGTTTTCTAACTTCCACATTCAAGATGAAAGATCTTGGATTAGTTGACACTATACTAGGGATCAAAGTAAGACGAAATAGTGGGGGTTATGAACTTAATCAAACACATTATATTGAAAAAATGTTGGAAAAGTTCAAACACCTTAACTTCTAGGAAGTAACCACTCCGTTCGATCCTAGTGTCAAACTTCAAAAGAATAATGGTAGATCCATGGCACAATTGGAATATGCAAGTGCCATTGGATGTCTAATGTACTTAATGCAATGTACTAGACCAGACATAGCATTTATTGTTAGTAAAACGAGTAGATTTACTAGCAATCTAAATGATGAACATTGGAAGGCAATAACAAGGATTTTTGGATATTTGTCAAAGACTAAAAACCTTGGCCTTCATTATGGTAAGTTTCCTGTCATACTAGAAGGATATACCGACGCAAGTTGGATATCAAGTGTTGGAGATTATAAATCTACAACTGGGTGGATATTCACATTAGCTGGAGGTGCGATTTCTTGGAAGAGCAAGAAACAAACATGCATTACTCTCTCAACCATGGAATCGGAGTTTGTGGCTCGTGCATCTGCTGGACAAGAAGCAGAATGGTTGAGGGATCTCTTATTAGAGGTTCCATTAACTAAAGATAATGTTTCAAAGGTGTTGATACATTGTGATAGTCAAGCCACCCTGGCTGGAGCATTCAGTGAAGTATACAATGGAAAATCTAGACACATAGGTCTTAGACATTCTCTCGTGAGAAAAATGATAAAGGATGAGATCATTTCACTGACATATATACAAACAAGCTATAATTTGGCTGATCCTTTTACTAAACCACTGGCCAGAGATTTAGTAAAGTCTACCTCGAAAGGTATGGGATTAAAACTCCTTGAATGAGGGTTCCGACAATGATAGCAACCCAATCTGAAGTTAATACATCTTAACCTAAGATTCAATGGGTAACAACAAGTCATTGATTTGGAAGTTGGTGCAACATTTCGTGATAATGTTGACTATTACATAATTGAGGGTTGAGTTTTAAGGAAACTCTTAATGAAGTTCTATATCAAGGATATGTATCTAAAGAGATACTAATAAAACTTCACCTATATGAATTTCGAGATGGTGTCGTCTCAAAGTGAGAGTTGGAGTTTCTCTCATGAAAAATTCATGAAAACAGGAAAAGCACATGGTCATAAATAGTGCTATGCGAGATATGTAGGCGAAGAAACCTTAAAAGTGTGTGTATAGCAATGCCGGTCTGATCACATGGGATAATGGTTCAAAGAATAGCTACCTAACGTTCCGATTAGACTTTGCGTTGTCTTTACTAAGGTTAAGTTCAAATCGAAAGATACCTAACTGTATTAACACTTTTATCTTCTATATTCTGGAATTGGATTTTTCATTATTAGAACAAGTGGGGGATTGTTGTAATTTATTACAAATGTGTTCTAAAATGACAAAATGGTGAAAATGAGTAAATGCTAATAAATGCATGTAATAAAGTCCCACATTGGAAGATTCACTCATTTTCAAAGTCTTTATAAAGAGTTAATAACATTAAATCAACAAAAGGACAAAAGAGGATAAAGTGCCACATTGACAAATGTGGTGGTCCCAAGCATTATGCCACTTGTCCCAATGCTACAACCACTCGCCGGTGGGTGGCGACACCGGCTCCGGCTCCGAATGCGACTCTGGGTCCGGGGCGTGGCCGTAGAGGCGCTAGTGGCGACTTGTAGACGGCACTTGAGCACTTAGGCACGTCGCATCGGAGCGATCGGGCTATTCGCGGCGTTAATGAGGCGGCTCCGGCGGGCGACGGACGGCCTTCGGCCGGGTGTTACATTTTGCTCAGTGTACGTGATTTGAATTTTGAATCGGAAAGGTGGCAACTGTTCACGAAACATGCAGAAATGAAACCATGCAAATAGGTGCATGAATCTGTACAAGTGCAACAGTCATAACTTTTGAAAATATATTGTTTCATTAAGGGTCGCAACCTTTGAAACTAATATTTTCATGGACTATAAAAGGATGGTTCCGCATTCAGAAATCACATCACAAAAATCCGAAAATCCTCTGAATAATTCCAGATCATTCTTCGCTGGATTCGAGTTTTCGCCGGTCTTGCGCAAACTCGATAAGGCTGAATTATCCTGGGTATTCCTGCATCAAAAGTCTAAGACATTTCGGGAGTGCTTGAAATACTTTAAGGAAAGTGATTCCATTCACGATTCCAGCCTCGGTCCTCTCGATTGAAACACATATTTCTAACAGGTATAATATACATCACACTGATTTTGCCAAACTCACATTCAATCAAACATGAAATAAGGTGACAAACAAACTAAAACAAAAATCATACATCCATCCATTCACAACACGTGAATAGATAATAATAACTAGTGAATTAGAAGGGTTGAGAGGCAACAAACATTGAAATAAGGAGGGAAGTAGTGCTTGAGCTTAACTCTGAGACAAAGACCAATCATAGTAACCATGCTACAGTGTCGAACAGTTGGCGTAAAAGTTATTCTACATAAATACAACTTAAATCAAATTCATAGTTCAATTAAATCAAACCTTTCATAAAACCCAAAACAGAAGAAAAGATTAAAATTAAAACTCACATAAAAATACTTCAAGAAAACCCTTGGAAAAACATTGAAAGGAAAAACATCCGGCTCTGATTTCACTAGCATCGGCAGCATGAAACACGAGGAAAAACTCTCGTGAAAGCTGCGTCAAGAGATGGAACCCACCCAACATAAGCAGTATCACAAAGTACACCGTAAAGTAGTATATCCTCATAATCATCTTCTATGACAGGAAGTTCTCCCCAATTCTCACTCATACATACATGGGTATAATTTGTTGGAATTTGAGCTCTGATAATAAACTGAAACATTAGACGAAGCTCCGAATGTAAAAACACCGGAATCTCCGAGCAAGAGAATACTCCTTAAGCACTGAGTCTAACACTAGATCCAACCTGCATATACACATGATATATGGAGAAAGAACAAACATTGCATACAATAGATTCAACAAAGCCCGAGACATCCATAAAAATATTTCATGAAAACCCTTGTAACATGATATGTACATAAAACCTGTAGTGGATCCATCTCCAATTAGAGGAATTGTGACTACCATAAGGGCATGCTTCAGTCTATGTGGTGCAAAACTCAAAATTGTTATAACACAAAATCCACAGTAGTTGTGTCAGTCACAGCAGAAGATAATCCATTAAATCGTTATAGGTAACAGACGACAAAAACAAGACTGACTAGGCACTAAAATATGTAGTTCACACAAACACCATGAGAAATAGGGCCAGTTTGTTTTGGCTTTTTTTAAAAATGATTTTTATAGTATTACCAAATTTTGTGAAAAAAATTTTTACAAAGAAACTTTTTATAAAAGCTTCAAATGAAAATTTTGTTTGAATAATTATTCTTAAAATGTGATTTTAGGTATTTCATCTATTTATGGGAAAAAAATTTGGATATCAAAATTTCAAAAAATCACTTAATTTTGAAGCTATTTCAAATAGATTTTCATAAAAATCATTTTTGAAATACAACTTTTTGACTAAGTTTTGGTCTACAATTATGTATGTTTATGTTATAGGATGTCAAATTAAGTGTTTCATTTTAGAAAAAACGAATATAAAAAAACTTGTTATATTTTGAAAAACGATTTTAGAAAATCTATTTTCAAAAATACAAAGAAAAAATCCATTTTTTAAAGCTAAAACAAACTGGCCCATAATCATGTGAATACTTGTACCAAAATGGCCTAGAGTCAAACATTTGAAAAAAATGATTACTCGAATAAGATATGTATCATTTAGTATACTATCAGCTCGAAATGAATGTGATGTTACCTGTCGAAAATGCTAAGATCCTTTGAGCACCAATGCCAATATAGAAACTTTAACGAAATCTGGAGACCCGAAGTATTGTTGATGAAAGAATATGGTTTTAGGGTTTCAATTGATTTTTGGGAATAAATTAATCCATTTTATAATTCTGGAGTCAATTGATTTTTTGGGTTTGAATAAATTTAAGGATTACTGAGTTATGGATTGGATTTAAGTTCTAGGGTTTTTAAGTTTGTGAATTGAAGCTGAGTTTGAGAAAGTGAAAAGGTGTATGAGTTTGACAGAGACAAGGATAATTTTGGGTTTTTAAGTGAATTCACTGGGGAAGAAGATGAGTTCTGAGTCTGGGGAAGAAGAATCTTTGTTAGAAGATGGAAGACGTATTTGAGATAGATGAGGGGAACTAGACGTGATTGACGAGAGCTCGTGAAGTGTTTTCCTATGTTTGGGAGTTCGATTAGGGCCCCACAGAAGAGAAAAATCATTGTGCTTTTAATTTTATTTTATTTTATTAAAAACCTTTAAGATAGCGCTTTCTCAAAAAGTGATATTAAAATAGAGCTTCAATAATAGCGCAACAACATAAAACACTATTAAACTCATCTTTTACGTTTCTAAAATTTTTTTTGGCACCTTATAATAGCGCCCAAAAAACAAATGCTATTAAAAGTTTTGGTGTGGTATTTTTAATAGCCCTTTATTAAAAAGCGCTATTAAATTAATGCTATTATATGTTAAAATTGTAGTAATGGAAGTTCCGTGTAAGTCATCGGAATAGGATCAAACGGTGGATATTTCCTTTGTTGATTTTGTTGAGGAGCCTGTTGTCGAGGCAGTTGAAGTTGAGTTTTTTGAATACTTTGTTGCGTAGCTTGACTAACAATGGGAGTAACAGCAGCAATCTATTGAGGCTGATATTGTCTTTTTCTTCCCCTTGAAATGGCACTCACAATTTCTTCCTTCTTCTTGGAAAAATCTCTACTAAACCTTTTAGTTCCACCACCGAATAGTGATGAACCAGCTACTCTGACTAGACGGCCTTCTCGGATACCTTCTTCAAGTCACATCTCCATGTTTACCATCTCAGTAAAGTCATTGGGTGCGCTTGCTACCATCTTTTCATAGTAAAATGTATTTAGGATTTTGAGGAACACCTTTTTCATTTCTTTTTCTTCCATCGGAGGGATGATCTGAGCAGCTAGTTCACGTCATCTCTGCGCATACTCTTTGAATGATTCTTTCTCCTTCCGGGACATAGCGCGAAATTGATCTCTGTCCGGCGCCATATCAATGTTGTACTTGTATTGTCTGATGAAAGCTTCACCTAAGTCTTGGAAAGTACGGATGTGTGTACTATCCAGACCCATGTACTATTTCAAAGCAGCTCCAGATAAGCTATCTTGGAAGTAATGAATCAGCAGACGTTGATCTTTAATGTGCATGGACATCTTTTGGACATACATGATTAGATGACTGTGAGGACATGAATTCCCTTTGTATTTCTCAAATTCTGGGAGTTTGAACTTGGCAGGAACTCTGACATTAGGGACTAGGAAAAGGTCATTAACTTCTTTCCCAAACAGGTCTTTACCTCTTAAGGCCTTGATTTCTTTTTGCATTTCTAGGAATTGATCTTCAAACTCATCCATTCTTCCCATACCTTCAGAAGGCGCACCATGTAAAATCTGTTTGTTATGGAGAGGAACAGTGTTTATAACAGCAGGAGTGGTAGTCATAACAGCTTGAGGGATTGTTGCTTGGGGAATAGGAATCTGTTGCCCAGCCAATTAGAAATCCATATCTATTCCATATGGCCTAGTGGCCGTAGGATTCAACACCAAAATTGCAGGAATCTGAGGAGTCTCGACTTCAAAGATCACATTAGCTTGAGCTTGGGTTGATGGCTGATTCTGAGCATCCACCAAGTTTTGAACCATAGATGTCAATCTTTCAATTCCAGAGCGTAGTACAACAACTTCTTCTTGCCATTCTTGTTCATCAACCAGACCGTCTTCCATTCTTTGACGATTGGTGCGAGTATTATACCGGTGCGTCAGCTTGACTTTCTGAGGAGAGGAGGAAGAAGGAATAAGACTTTGACTCAGATGTGAATGTGAATGTGAATGTGAATGTGAATGTGGTATGATGCATGCAATGCAAAGTCTCTTTTTAAAATTTTCAAAATATCTTAAAATATCTTTCAAGGATTTATTTAAGAACGTGTAAATGTAAACATAATATAGTAACTTGAAGAAGAAATTTTCATTCGTTAATAATAAAGGGACAAAGCATCCCTGGTACATTTAAGGGACAAGGGTCATCGAGGGACAATCGAGGGTCATCAAAGTACCATTTTTTTTAATTAGCATACAAAGGGACAAAGGGACGCCCAAGACATAAAATACTTTCAAGTTTTACAAAGTAGAAATAAATTAAGAAAGCTAGTAAAATCTTAGAGTAATCATCAAAGCTCAATGAGAAGTATCCATGTTATCTTGAGTCTTCTTCTTCTTTAGCTTGACATTATCCAGTTTCTCAATAATACTATTCCATGCAGCTTCCTTTGGGGAGATTGCTTCTGCTTCTTGTTTTTTTCTTCTCTCTTGCATACTTAGCAATGGTGAGATCCTTTTCCATGAGCCATCCATCTTAGAGGAACAATTAATCATCTTTTTCTTTGATTAAATCACCATATGACTCTTCCATCATTCCTATTTCAGCTTCAGAGTACTCAAACTACTTCCTCCAATGATCTCTTGACTTCCTCATCTTCCTTAGGGCTTCTTGGAGATCTTCAATTATTGAAGGAACCACAACAAGTGGAATATACTTCTCAATAAGAGGTACAGATGTCCCAGGGAGAATAGGCATCTTAAGTTCAGTAGCTCTTGAACCAACCCAGCTATTAAAGGGTTCAGGTGAGAGGTCTCCTTTTGTCTTCCAATCTTTAATTTCCTTTCTTTGACTTGGGTGCCAAGCAATAACAATCCTTTCACTAAAATCTTTGTTTTCAACTCTTTCCTCAAGAAAGAACCCATCCAATAAAATGTTCCTTGGCTTTTTGTCCACAGGAAACCCAAATTGACGACGAGCTAAAATAGGGCTATAGCTAATTCCTCCTTTTGTACTAATGAGGGGCACATTAGGATAATCACCACAACAATCCAAAGTCTTCATCCTACAAAAATGATTGTTAGTCCAAACAATATCAGTGTTGGTGAGAGTCATAATCTTGTGTGACCACTTTAATCCTTCTTTGTGACTCCGGAACTAATGGGTGCCAGGTAGGTGAGAGATGTACCACTTATATAGCAAAGGAGTACAACAAGTAACCATTCCTTTTCCATAGTTATTTCTTAGATTAATGGAGTAGTAAGTGTCCCCAAGCAAGGTAGGAATAGGGTTCCCTTTCATGAAGATCTTAATAGCATTCATATAAACAAAGTTGTCAATATTAGGAAACATGAACAATCCATAGACCAATAGAGCAGACACAGCCTCAAAGTCATCTTCTCTTCTTTCTTATGATAATGTGAAGGCTTTCTTAATCAAGAACTCAGTAGGTAACTCAGGTAATCCTTCTTTTATAACCATGTTCTTCTCTATCTCATCATTTCTTAAGTGGGTGTTCTTTGCAATCTCATGAGACTTGGGATCTTTTTCTAAACTAGTGAGGGGAATCCTTCCAGTGATAGGTAATCCAATGATACTTGAATATTCTTCCAAGGTTGGTAGCAATTGATAATTAGGAAAGGTGAAGCAATGATACAAAGCATCATAGAATTGAATCAATGTTGAAAGGATCCCTTCTTCCATCTTCGTCTTGAGGAGATACAATATTCTTCCATACTTGCTACAGAACTTGTCTTGATCAACAATCAAAGACCCTAGCTTTCTCAATTCTTCCACCTCTAAACTCTTGAAAGTATATCTCTTGGTTTTTCTTTTTTCAAGTTCCATTCCTATAATGTTTACAAAACAAAAGGTTTCTTTTAATTCCTTGAAAGATATCTTAGTTTTAAAATGCATGGATGAATGAATGCAAACAAGGAAAAAACATGGGGTTGAAGGGTTCAACGTCACGAGCATGGAGCCAAAGGTCCACCCATCCCAAAGGTGTGTTCTATGGTGATTTTGTACCTGTAGATCAAGGTTCTAAAAGTTCCCAGACTCAAGCAGCTCGACTTGGGGATTATAAATTTTGCAACTACATGCTCATTTGAATAATATCCCAAGAGAACCTCATCCAAGTGTAGTATCCTGTAACAACTATTTTGGAACTAAATCCAAACACAGTTTCCACACTACGTCCTAATGGACAAGATTGGTTAAGGTGTTTCTATGTCCCCAGCTTCTACAAGCTAGTTGAATACAACGATGCTTTCCCAACTACATGGTCAACAAATCTATATCCAAAGAGGCCTCCACTGAGCAATGGATCTCAAATTGACTTCTTTGGGACTACTCCCTATCGCACGCTCGCGAAAAAAAGAACAGAGTCGCCACTAATATATTTATCCCATAAGGGAAAGGAATATCAGAAAACCTACAAAGGAAGGAACAGGGTCTTGCGACCAGAGAATCAAGGTACGGGAGTCGGTTACGCAAGGGGAAGGTATTACCACCCCTCGCGCCCATCGTACTCGATGGTATCCACCTATGTTTGTTTCTATTTAAAGGGTGTGTACTATGTCTAAGTCTATATGCGAATGAGTGCAAAATGTAGGGAAAAGAAAGAATTGTACTCGCACAGGCCCTACCCCGCTGCCTACGTATCCTTTTCAGGAATCAGAGTTACCGTAGCTCGGCTCACGATTTTCTGTTTGTTTTTGTGTTTTTTAGTTGGGCGGAGTTAACGTTCGCGCTCTCGCATAAGAGATCGACCTACGATGCGTACGAGCAGAAATAACATTGCCCTTAAGAAAAAGAGATGAGAGAGAGATTTTGAGTGTTTCGAGGAAATCCCTTAAGCAAGGGAAACTCGAGTTACTCTTTGGTTGGTGTTTTTTAGATTGGGAACTTACGCTCGAATGGTTCCCTTAAGCAAGGGAGATCCAAGCACTCGAATGATTCCCTTAAGCAAGGGAGATTCAAGCTTCCATTCCCTATTTAATGATTTTCACTTTTTTATTAATGTTTTTTTAAGTGTTTTCCTTGTATTTTTTAAATGGATTTTATTTTGATATTTATTAGATGTTTTAATGTTGTAAAAGGAAAAGAAATGAAAAAAAGGGGGGGACTAGCCTAATTTCTAAGCCTAGAGTTATTGTTTATGAAATGAGAAAACTAGCCTAAAGTAACATTATCGATTAGAAGTTCTAAGGTCTAAGGGACGTACAAAATAAAGGCACAATTACAAGCAAAAGTCAAGTAATACAATGATACAAAATTGGTAAAAAGCATGAAATGAAACAAGTCAAAATATAATACAAAATTGAACTAAAATACTACTATTTTTATGACTTTTTATATGGGAAATTTTATCAATTAATGACTAAAAGGGTACTAAAAACCTAGAGTTTATTAGGAAAAGAACTAATGTTTTTTTATGGCATTTTATTTATGTCAACAATTCCTAAAAGAATCTAACAATTAAACTCTAAAATATCAACTAAAATTTACCTAGAAATAATGGTTTTTATTGTTTTTATAACCTAAAAAATATAATGGAAAAAACTAGGTGGAAACTATATAATCTAAAAGCCAAACCCATGGAGTCATGGGGTGTATACTGAGAATGGTGCTGTAGTAAGTAAGGCGCTGGGCCCATCAGGGGGAGGCCTAAAGGGTTGTTGTTGTTACAGTCAAGCAAATGGAGGTGTATGGGCCAAGAGGTGTTATCATATTTTGTTTTCAGGTTTTTTAATCAATTATTAATAGAAATACAAAAAAGAAAAATTAAAGAAAAGAGAAAGCAAACGGTGCGTTTTGGCCTCATGGCCTCTCAGCTTCACAAAAAATTCACTCTCACATCGCCGGGGCGATTTCCGGTGGAGCCGCCACCACCATCGCCGCCACCAAATCACCGTGAGCCAGCGATCCTCAGACACAAACTTAAGCTAAAATTATGTCCTGATTCCAATTCTAACATTAGATTACATCGGAAGCTTTTCGTTCAGCCGAATCGAGCAATTCAGTTACTAAACCCTAATTCTAGCTATCAAGCATTCAAGCAAAAATTTCCAGAAATTGAAGCATGGAGTAACTCAACCATATGAAAACGCATAGAGAAGAGTAAGAAAGTGCATCGGAAGAACCTGTTTAGGAGACCCGAGCTTCCGTTACGGTGGCGGAGGTTCCCAACCACCACGAAACTCCGGTATTCTTCATCTATTCTTCTCTTTTTGTTCGCTTTGTGCTCTTTTTCCTCTACTCTTCTTCTTCTTCTGTTCTATTTTCGAATTGCTGTGTTCCTCCGTGTATGTGAGAGCTGAGGGATGTTGAGAGCAGAGTGTTGATTAAATTGCAGGGATTAGGCGTGTGAGGTTTATGCTCAATTGAATGGAGCTTCAAAGGTTGATGCTCCTTCAATGGTGGATAGAGCTTGTAGTGATGTTTGGGAAAGAAGAAGGGAGTGAAGAATTTGCAGAGTAATATGGAGATGATGATGAATGAAGTGTGTAGAAGTGTGAAGATGGAGAATGAGTGGCGTGAGATTGATGAAGATGAAGGTGGAGGAGAATGGTGGTGAAGAAGATGGTGAAGAAGGTGGAAGAGATGACCTGTGAACCTTTGAATTGTGGAGGGAGATTGATTATATAAAGTGTACGTTCGGGTGATTGTGAGGCTTGGAGTGAGGAATGGTTTCAGTTAGATAGGTGAGGATTGAGGTTGGGAGATGCTGATTAGGATTGGAGGTTGTTATAGGGAGGTTTTGATTCAGTTATAGTTAGTTGAAGTTTGTTATATGATAGTTGGGAAATGTGAAGTTGGTTACAATTAGTTTTTTCTGTTTTTTGATGAGCTGGAATTTTGTTACAAACTGTTATGACAGTTAGTTAGGTATTGAGAGAGTTTGCTGATTTGGTTATTCTCAGAAATGAATTTTGCATTTGTTTTCAACTGTGGTGTCCCTTGCTTCAAGTCAGAAGTTACATGCTGATGGCCTGAACATATATCTCAGATTTTGTTGTTTGAGTTACCCTGAGGTTGAGCTGCTTTAGTATTCTGAATGTTAGGATCAATCAATTGGACGTTAGGCTAATTTTATGGTGTATGCAGGTTGACCGAGTGTGAAATGAATCTGGACTGGGATTGAAGTAACAAGTTGATGGATGACTGAAACGCATCCGCCGCGGTCATGAGATACAGAGTTCATATGGGACTGACTTTTCTTGTGAAGTTGCAGCAAGTGTTTTCTTTCTGAAATGAACGGTTAGTGAAATTCCGTTGATATGATTTTGCTTGAATGTATGTGATATGGTATGTGACTGATTTTGGAATGTATGATGTGCTGAATTGTTATGAAATTAGTGATGCTCTTATTTTGGCAATAGGGTTTTGGTCAGGTGATACACATGCTGGTATGTTAGTTATAGAGGTTAGGAAATTGTTTTTTTTTTATTCCTGTTAAATGAGACTGGCAGGTTGCATTGTGATAGGTAGCAGCAGGTTATTTGTATATGTGTATTTCTATGTGTGTATGCTAAACTGAATTAAATGGCTGGACTGTGTTTGGGCAGCTTGAGTTTATTGTTATTTTTGGTTTTGAAATATTGATATGGAAGGCTTGAATGGTGAGTGTATAGGTGTGAGATAGGTTTGGACTGAACTATTGTGAGATGTTTGCTATGCTTTTCTTTTGAATGTTGCAGGGCTGGATTTCATTAGCAGTGAAGTGGTTTGAATGTAGCAGGTTATGTTTTCATGAAGTATGAATCAGGTGGTGAGGTCTTAGCAGCTTGTTGGGTTGAGGTGAGTTTGAATAATTATTGAAATGTGGTTTAGAAAAAGGATCAGTTAGAGATTAGTCAATAGAGATACTGGGCTGTTTGTAGCTTGAATTGGTTTGAAAATGATATGAAATGGGTCTGTTTTGGTTTAGTTTGTGGTTTGAATGTTTGATTGATGAGTATATGTATGGACATGGTTCTGAAATGATGATTTTCTTTGGATCGAACTTGGCAATGTATGGCTATACTGAACCGAATTGATCTTTTTTGTGCAGGGCTGTTTTGTTTATTTTTCTGGATGACGAATGTGCGTACTAGACTGTTGCGAATCAGCTTGGACGTGGGGCTGTTAGTAAATGGATATATTGGTAGTTTAGAAGAGATTTGGGATTTTTGATGACTGATATATGTTGTGTGTTGTATGTACATGATACAGGCAGTGTGAATTGATAGTGAAGCTATGGTAATTAATGAAATGGTAATATTTGGAATGTTAGACAAACTGGCTGTATGTTAGGTCATGTGCAAAAGGCTTGAAGTTTAACTTAGTTCACTTTGAATCATCATTGAATGTTGAATTGTAATTTGAACTTTTGTATCTTCAATTAGAATGGTCATTGAAGTTTGAACTTGCATTTGAATCTTGAACTTGAGGCAAATGGTTTTATCCCTTGATTTTGAATGAATGATATTGCCTTTAACTTTTGCAGCTTAAACTCCAAGTAATTCCTAATTCTCATGAATGATCCTTCCAATTACGAACCAAATTATGTTTGAGACCCTTGATCTCATCAACTGATTTTGACCACTAATTTTGAATTTATGGAATTCCTTGAATCAACTTCGCAACCTCGAACCATCTTACATTCTTAATGAACGTTCAACTTCAATCACTAATCCAAGTCAATTCCAATAGTGCCTTGAGGGATATTTGAAGAATATAAGAGTTGAAGCACATAAGAACGATCTTGACATGGAGTCCACTGAACTCAAATGAAACAACAATCTCAGACACCCTGTGTAAATAAGTCGAATCTCTTGATACACACGGGGATATAGACCTTAATCCTTCGAACTTGGTACACCTTGAGGGATAGTAGCCTTGTAGCCTTTGAATGAATGTACATGAATGCAAAGCCTAAGCCAGTTAGAATTAAAAAGGGTAGGACAAATTTGGGGTATGACACTCCCGCGAGATCAAAATGACTATAACATCTCCTATCATAAGTTTTCACTCTAATCCGGGTTAGGATTTATCTCACCATAAGGGGAATCAAGCCCTTTCCTAATACAACCCAATAAAAATAACAAGTATTCACATAGGAAAATAAAACATAAAAGTATGTACAAAAGTAAAAATAATAACAAAAACAAAGATTGGGTCAAACCTTCTAACGATACACCAATAATTTGATCACTATCCTCAGCAAAGTCGCCACTTTTCTGTAGCGGTGAAATTGGTGAGACTAAAGCCATGGAAAAGACTTAGCTCATTTTGTTTAAAACAGAGTCACCACCGCGCTTTATTGTTTCCAAAAGGTATGGGAGAAAGAGCGAATAAAACCCACAAAAGTTTTTAAAATCAAAACTAATAAACTTATCAGAAATTTGGATAAGGGGGTTTGTTATTCAAGGGGAAAGTTTTAAGCACCACTCATATCCATGGTACTCCATGGGAACCTCTTTGAAAATGTTATTGTTTTTGTGTACATCTATTTGAAAATCATATGTGAGCTTGCTTAAAAAGAGTGTGGGTATGGGAAAAGAAGTTTTTGAAAGTGAGCTCGATAAGACATCGCATCTTAGGCCTACATACCCCTTTTAAAGAAAAGGGAAGTCAGAGCTTTTGTAGTTCCCCTTAAAAGGAAAATAAAACGGGACCAAAGTGGCCAAAATCTTTTTGGGTGTGAGCTTTAAAATACTCACAAGTTTTTAAAAGAGGGTTAAGCTTTAAAATACTTAACAAGTTTAAAAGGGTTAAGCTTTAACAATACTTAACAATTTTAAAATAAAAAGGGACCAAGCTTTAACAATACAAGGTCAATGGGTTAGGAGAAGTTTCACCGGGAATAATTCTTCTCTTAATACCAAGGTTTAAAAACAAAGAGACCTAGATTTAACAATACAAAGGTCAATGGACTAAGAATAGTTTCACCGGGAATAATTCTCCTCTTAGTACCAAGGTTTAAAAAACAAAAGGGTTTAGTTGAGCTTTAACAATACAAAACCATAAGACAAGTAAAAAGCTTTAACACAAAAATAAAAGAGATTGGAAAAGAGTTTGAGTACCTTGACAATTTTAGTCAATACCATTCCCATTCCTTTGGATTTTCAACAAAACAACTTAAGCAATCAATCAATTGATACCTCAAGTGTGTGTGTGTGTGTGTGTGTGTGTGTGTGTGTGTGTGTGTGATAGCATGTGTCACAAATGACAAACAAGTAAGTAATAATAATCATGAATGATAACAAGCAAGGATGTTTATACCTTTTGAATGGATTCATGCATGAATGAATGATGGATGATGAATGTGAAACTCATGCATGTAGGTTAGATTAACAAAGTATATACAAATGATAATACAATGGATAATGGATACAAAGCATAATGATAAACATCAACAAATGTATGTACAAAGGATAATGGTTAAGATAAAAAATAAGTACAAAAGCATGGATTAAAATCAACAAGTATGTACAAGATAACAAGTTCATGGATAACAAAGATCAACATGTTTTTGGATTAGGGTTTTAAATCTAGGATTTTTTAAATAAGGGTTTGAAATTAGGGTTTTGAAGTAAACACCTAAACCTAATTAATTTTAATGATTAAATACCAAATCCTAAAGGAGGATTGGTCTAAGTATACATGGGAAAGTCAATGACACTTAATCCTAACCCTAAACACATATATACAAAACTATACAAAGTTCATTTGAAGAAAGAATCAAAATAGAATGATTTTCTAGTTGATTTTTAATACATAAAAGACATGTTTTTTGATTAACTTTTATGTGGTAAAATATTAAATATTTTTGAGATTTTTAAACATAGCATGAAAATAGACAAGATAAATAAATCACACAAAAAAGGAGTGAAAAAGACCTATTTTTCTATTTTTTATGATTTTTAGAAGTTGTGAAGAAAACAAAATAAATTAGTGATAAAAAAATTAGATTTTGTCCTCAATGGGGTTTGAACCCAGGCTCTCTCTATTGCAACACAAAACACCAGCAACTGGGCCACGCGCGTGCATTTTTCATTGGGCCCATTCAGTTCAACATAACACCAGACAAGTGAGAAATACATAAAAAAAATAACAAAACAAAAGGTTTGGGGTGAGGGGGATTCAAACCCCAGATCATAGGCATGAGAGGACTAAAGGCGCGCTGGTTACCAAGTGTGCTTTAACGATGTAGTCGTTAAGCAAATACTTCTAAATCATTTTATTTTAAACAAGTTTTAAAACTGATGAATGGCGCCAAGGCCTTAATCTTCTTCCTTGTGACACAGGAACAACATCAACCTCCATGGTTGATTCTAATTTTCTCAAAACTCAATCAAATTTAAAAATGTATAACACTAAATTGCTTAAAATTTTGTCACGAATTCAACCAAATGATTATCAATAATTAATAGATACTCAAACTGACAAGTTTCTGGAAAAACATTAAGAACCCTAGAGATTAATTTTCAAATTAAATGCTCATATTAAGCAATCAAGCCCTAAAAGTTTACGGCCTTTGTTCCCTACATAATTCTAAGTAAAATGGTAACAAGAACTGATCAGAATGAAGTCAAAACAAGTATGCTCGAGTTTAAGTTCAAAACCTCTGAAAGTGAAGATCAAATTCGTGCCTGAAGTATTTCAAAAGGACTCTCTTGATTTGAATAGCTTCTAACCTCCAAGGAAGCTTTATGGGTAGTTAGAATGGATTGATCACCTCTCCTCCCTCTAGCTCGATTTCACCTACAAGCAAGAAAAGTTATGCCTAGAACTCAATGTTCTAGATGTTACATATCTGAAACAGGTGCTTGGATAGCTTCTATATGTGATATAGAAGGTATCTAACACAAATAGCCTGAAAACGCATGAGCCAATTTGAAAATGACAACTTTGGTTTAAAGAGGCTCTTTAATGGAGGTTTGAAGAGTGATTTTTGGTTTGAGGCCTTTGGGGAGTGTTTAGAGGTTATGGATAGCTTCCATATGATAAATAGAAGCTGTTGGAAAGGTTAATTTGGTAGGTTTGTGTTTGTTTTGGATTTTGGCAAGTTATGAGCTTAGTGAAGCTTTAATGGAGGTAAAAATGGTGATCTTGAGTTTAAGTTGTTTATGAGGGTGGAGGAGATGATGAACAGCTCACAAATTATGTTTAGAAGTTGTTGGAATGCTTGGCTTGCATCCAAAAACTCTAACCCAAAATTGCTATAAAAATGCAAATGACACAAAATGAAGATTTTGGAATGAAGGGTGACTTTGAGAATTTTTGTGTGTTTCATGAAATGAGAAATGCCCTCTATTTATAGGCATAAATTAGGGTTTGTGGAGAAAAAAATCCTAGATTTTTAAGTTCACATGTGATACTTGTACCTCTTTACTTGTTTGTGAAGAAATAAGAAAGTTATGGTTTCAATGGTGAAGTATAAGGATCAAGCATGCTTCCATGACTTTATTCTGAACATTGGGAGCTTACTTGTGGTGTTTGTAATGCTTTTGGTGCAGATGAAACATGTTTAGAGGCTCAATGCAAGAGTGATTGGATTAAAGCTTCTTTTTCAAAATGGAAGTGTGAACTGTATGCTTAAAATGGAATGATTCAATGGTTAATGGCTTAAGCACGTGGATCATAGCCCTAAAGATTGTGTAATCTACTGATTATGGCCTCTTAAACAAGTTAGAGGGGTCGTAATTTGAATATTCTTGCAGATTTGAACAAAATTCAAACTTGTTCTTATGTTCGTCTTCATTCTTCAAGTGTTCATGGAGTCTTGTTTGCAAAATCATATCTCCTAGCTCAAGCCATGGATTTTCATGCTATTGATCTCTTTAGAAAGCCCTTGCTACATAATTCAAGTCCCTTGTTAAAAGTTTCCTCAAACTCCTTTGGGATCATGGAGAAAAATGGTCATAAAGTTAGAAAAATCTAAAACACTTAAAAATTTTCTAAGTTTTTTGAACATAATCTTCAAAATTCCATATCTCTCAAAATAATCATTTTTTGAAGAAAATGTTAATTTTGATGAGTTGTTTGTTTGATCAAGATCTACGACTTTCATGTTTGGAGATTTTTGAGTTTGTAGGCAAAATTTGGAGTTTCCAAAATTAGGTCAAATTCACTTAAAACCCTAATTTTGACTTTTGTTGACTTTTTGATTCTTGATGAATTTTCTTGATTTTCTTTGGTCAAATGTCTTCAATAATCATATGATGATGATTTGAATCCTTAAATGTTCCTAGTTGACCATTTTCCTCAAAAGTCAATGGTTGACTCACACAATTGACTTTTTTTTAGATGAACTACAGTTTTGTGATTTCCAAATGAATCAAGGTCTCCTCTTTAAATGAATGATATGGATGAATTATAATGTTGATTTAGATGCCCTTGAATCATGGTTTAACTCTCTAGTGTAATTAGGTCAAAACCCTAATTTGGGGCCTCAGGTGATTTTGAGAGTTGTTGATCTTGAATTGGGCTATCCTTGGACTTAGATACTGATGAGATAACCATTTGAATCATGGGAGAATTTTGAACTTCCTTATGGGCCTCAAAACCCTAATTTTCTCAGCATCCGCTTGATCAGTCTCCTGTCTTAGGACACAAGTAACAAACAATTTTTTTTTTGTATTTTTGGGTTAACAAATGTTATATGCATGATGATGATGATAATAATGATGATCTACTATTTGGAATATGGTGGGATCTCAGTGGTCAAAAATTTGGGTACAACAGCGTAATACCTGATCAATACGCGTAAGGCCTCCCCCTCTACGCATACGGGCAGTCTTTGACTGAAAAATTCCCAAATTTGATTCAGATCGCATCAGTGCGATTTTTCCCCTATTGGAGCACTTCTAAGCGCCTAAAATTGATCAAAATAGTCTTGATTTTAGATCCTATCTATCTACACTTATTCTATACCAATTATCCCTCAATAAACAAGACTTTTTTCACATCAATTACATGCCTAAATCTTAGATTTTCATCACCAACAACATTGTTCATCAAGAATATATGACCGCAAAATTTTCACAATAACAATTCAACATATTATGAGATTATCAACATCACAATCATACACAAAGATTCAATCACGAATTTTAATTACACTATATGCACAAACACAATGAAAATTCATGGCAAACATGGAACATAACCATAAACCTAAGAGGCAAAGGAACCCTCACTACCCTCTCATTTTCATACACCATTAGATGAACCCATTCTCCCCTTTACCTCAATTCCAAACTTGATTTCCTTTGACAATGATGAAACTGGTTGATTCCCCTTGTTTGCCCAAACTCTCCTCTTTCTTTTTTTTCGTGAATTTTTTTTCAATCTCTTTATTATTTCCTATATTCTCTAATTCCTTATTATTCAAATTATTATTTAATTAGGCCAATAATACTAATAATTATAATAATATTAGTAACATGAATAATAATATAAATAATAATAATAATATATTAATCCATTTTGTTTTTACTAATATTCTTTTATTATTATCATACTAAGCTCATTATGATCCCAATAATTAACTAATCTCTTAACTCACACTTTACTCTTTCACTAGTGTCCTTAACATCATCATAATAAATTCCAAATATTAAAGTTATAACACAAATGACTAAATATTTAAATGAGGCATTATAACTCTTCCTCACTTAGAATATTATTCGTCCTCGAAAATGTATCTGACGAGATTAACTCTGGATACGACTCTCGCATTTTGCTCTCTAACTCCCAAGATACACCCCATCTAGAAGCTCCTCCCCAAGCTACTTTCACTAAGGGAATATATTTTCCCCTTAACAGTTTTATCTTATGACCTTCAATCCCGACCAGCATTGCCTCCACCGTAAGGTTGTCTCGAACCTGTACCTCATCCCTTTAAATAACATGAGACGGGTCCAAATTATATTTCCGAAGTTGCGACACATGAAACACATCATGCAAGTTCGAAAGCTCTGGTGGCAAGGCCACCCTGTATGCAATAACCCCTACCCTTTGCAAAATCTCAAGCATACAACTTCATGAAAAATCTTCTAACAATTTAATGGTCATCTCTGTTTGGCCATCCATTTGCGAATGATAAGAACGACTCAATTTCAAATTAGTACCAACGCCTCTTGCAAACTACTCCAAAATCCATAAGTAAATCTCGGGTCTCTGTCAAATACTATACTCATATGAATCTCATGCAACTTCAGTATTATTTTGATATAAATCTTTGCTAGTTTTGATAACGGGAAACTGATATAATCGGTATAAAGTGCACCGACTATGTTAAGCAGTCAACATTCACCCAAATGGTTTCAAAGCCTCTCTCCGTATTCGGCAACACAATCACAAAGTCCATTGAAATGCTATCCCACTTCCACTATGGAATTTCCAACGTTTGCATTAAACTTGACGGTTTTTGATGTTCTACTTTCGACTTCTGACAAGTCAGACAAGCATACACAAATTGAGCTATATCCCTTTTCATGCTTGACCACCAGAATAACTTCTTAAGATCCTAATACTTCTTCATAGCTCCAGGATGGATACTCAAGCTACATCGATGAATCTCTCCTAAGATCATCTTGTTTAACTCATGATAATCTAGAACACAAATTTTACCTTGAAATCTTAACACACCCAAGTCATCCATTTTAAAGTCACTCTCTGGATTAGATTCCATTGTGGACATCAAATCCACAAACTTCACGTGAAGCTTCTGATTCTCTCTAATTTCAATAAGAAAATCATTATTAATCTTCAATATACCTAACATAACACTGTTTGGAGTTACTTCACATACCATGCTCACATCTTTGAATTGTTCGATTAAATTTAGATCTTTACTCATTAATACTTACATATGAATAGTTTTCCTACTTAAGGCATCAACTACCACATTAGCCTTACCTAGATGGTAACTCAAATTAAAATCATAATCTTTTAAAATTCCAACCACCTCTTCTATCTTATATTCAAATCTTTCTAATCGAATAATTATTTCAGACTCTTGTCATTACTGAACACCTCAAACCTTGACCAACCAATGTAATGTCTCCAAATCTTCAACACAAAAACAATTGCAACTATCTCAATATCATGAGTAGGATAGTTCCTTTCACGCACTTTCAATTATCGTAAAGCATAAGCCACAATCTTACCATCCTGCATTAACATACTGCATAATCTCATCTTAGACGCATCACAATACAGGACAAAAGGTTCAAGTGGATTTGGTAATATCAACACTGGTGCCGTAGTCAATATCTTCTTCAATTCTCTGAAGCTTTCTTCACACAAAATATCCCATACGAAAGCTTGACCATTTCGAGTCAATTGATTCAAGGGAAGGGCCAAATAAGAAAACCCTTCAATAAATCTACAGTAGTAACCTGCTAGGCCCAAGAAACTCCTAATCTCCTTCATTGATTTCGGACGTTCCCATTGCAGAACATCACTAAATTTAGATGGATCCACCGTGATGCCATCCATAGAAATGACATGGCCCAGAAAACTCACCTCTTGCGACCAGAACTCACACTGTGACAACTTTGCAAACCACTTTTTTTCCTTTAACACCTACAACACAATTCTCAAATGTCCTGCATGTTCTTCATCTGACTTTGAGTAAATCAAAATGTCGTAAATGAAAACTACAACAAATTGATCTAAATAGTTATGAGAGATGAGATTCATGCATTCCATAAACACACCCGGCGCACTGGACACTCCGAAAGACATGACTGAATATTCATAATGTCCATACTGAGTTCGAAAAGTTGTCTTTTGAATATCATCTTCCGTAACTCAAATGTGATGATAACATGATCTCAAATCAATCTTATTGAACACCCATGCCACTACGAGTTGATCCATCAAATCAACAATCCTTGGAAGGGGACACTTATTTTTATGGTTACTTTATTCAACTGACGATAATCAATGCAGCATCGCATACAATCGTCATTCTTCTTAACTAATAACACTCGAGCTCCCCCCGATGACATATTGGGTCTAATATGCTTCTTATCAAGTAACTCCCCCAACTACGACTTCTGTTCTGCTAACTCTGAGGCTGACATCTTATATGGCGCCATAGATATTTGTCTGGTACTAGGAATAAGATCAATTGTGAACTCAGTCTCCCGCTTCATAGGTAATTTAGAAATATTTTCCGAAAACACTTCTATAAACTCGGACACCACAAACAATTCATTAATCGACATATTTCCCTAAACAGATAACGAGGCAAACATCAAGAACACTTTGGCTTCATCTTCCAACAATGCTCTCAATACTTTGGTGGTAAAATAATCAACTAATTCATCCTCTTATGGAGTAAGAAACAACAACGTCTTGTCATAACAGTTGATATAACCCGGTTGATATCTAGCCAGTTCATCCCCAAAATAATATCCAGTTCATTGAGTGGTAGACAGATCAAATCCACCATGAAATCCTTACCAAGAATTGATAAGGGACAATTTAAGCATATTAAAGAAGTGGTCACTAATCCCATGGAAGGAGTATCAATCACCACCCTCTACTCATTGTAGACGGCACAAGTCCTAACATCTTCACACATTCAACAGAAATAAACGAGTGGGTTGCACCCCTGTCAATAATATTAATCAAAGGAGTATCATGAACATAACAAGTACTTTGATCAAACGATCTGCACTAGTAGGATGAGACCTTGCCAATGGAAACACTTTCCCATCTATTTGCGACTTCTTCAACTTGTGACTGTTGGTGCTGATGTGACCCTATTCTTCGCAATTGTAACAAGTAGGTATATTAGTCCTACAATGTGCCACAACATGTCCTGGTCGTCCACACTTGAAACATTTCTTCACATCAGACTCTCATTCATTAGCATGGTGACCCATGCCACCACACCTGAAACACTTGATAGAATTTGGAGGAATACCTCCCCCACTTGGCTTCTTGCCATCAACCGCCTTCTACTTTCCCTTATCAGTAGGAGCATCATAGGACTTCCCACGATTCATATATTATTTACCTCTTTTCTCACTCAAAATCTTATAGTGAGCCGAATGAGCCCTATTATCCTCTTCATAGATTCTGCAGTTGTTCATCAACTCTAGAAACTTGTGAATCTGTTGATACCCTATAGCTCGCTTGATCTCTGGATGCAATCCATTATCAAACTTAACACAGTTAAAGAAATATGCAGTTTCACCACTATAATGCGGAAATAATTTCACAAGTTCTACGAACTTAGCAGTATACTCGATGACAATCAAGTTCCCTTATTTTAGTTCAAGGAACTCAATATCCTTCTTTCCACGAACATCTTCAGGAAAGCATTTCCTTTTAAGTTCTCTACTAAACACATCCCAAGTAACAACTTCACCTGGCATGTCTAATCTTTGACGGGTGCTCCGCCACCAGTCATCAGCCTCCTCAGCCAGCATATGAGTACCGTACAGTACCTTCTGTGCTTCAGAGCAATCCATCACTCAATATATCCTTTCAATATCCTTAAACCAAGCCTGTGACCCATCAGGATCATACTTACCCCTGAATGTATAAGGATTTTCCCTTTAAAATGTTCCAATGTTTAGGTCTCATCGCTTCCCCCAGCATTAGGCTGATTCTACACAGCCTGAGCAACAACCTGCAATGCAGTAACAATCACAGAGGCGTTTCTTCTAGTCATTCTTTGTTCACGCCCCAAACAACAACAATGGTTAGAAGCTATCACAAATAGTATACCACTGCTACACAAGACTGACTCGATAACTTGACCGGACAGACCGACTTGCTCTGATATCAATTGTAACAACCTACTTTCTCTATAAATTAATTAAAAAAAAAAAATTTTTTTTACAAATTAATTAAGGTTCAAACAAGTAGTAATGTTACATCCCATAAAAACTCATGAAGTATCAGGTCACATGATCCTTTATTGCTCAGCAAATAAATCATATAGCGGAAGTTTAAATATAATTCACTTATATGGCTATAAGGCCTCAAAAGAAATAACTTCACCAACTCGTGGTTTAACATCATCTAGAAATTATGATACGTAAAAATTTAAACACTTAAAATCACACAAACAAAAATAATCCCATGTTCCTCGTGATACGTATCAGAGTGACTCCTAAGACTCAACTGAACAACACAAGCTCCATGTCTTACTCAAGTGCCTGAATTATTTGTACTTCCGAAGAAGCACAGACACAATAATAGAAAAGGGGTGAGAATTCCATTCAAATAATAATTGGTGAATATCACATGCTAAGGAGTAGTATTCACAATCAATACAACAAGCATATGTTAAATTCATATTTCATTTATGTATGTAAGTGATTCACCCATCACGACTCTATGCATGCGGTACCAACACAACCAATACGGTTCAATTATATGAACCCGATTCCCGTTGGAATTTGGATAAGTCTTAATTGTTCCCTTGAACTACGACTTATCTCCACATGACTCTACCTTGAGAGTTCGTACGAGACTAGGCACCCATCATGGATTCCTACATAGGCTCATCTCCACATAACACGACCTGATGATGCATTACATACAATTATGCACAATTCAACATAATATTGTACATACCACTTTAGCAACCTGCCCTAAAAATTATAGATTTTAGAGTCGCCACCTATTCTGAAGCGCGAATAGGAAACCCTACGAAGTTATAGAGATCGGGTAAGTTATTATAATCAGGTTGAGGGAAGGTGTTAGGCACCATCAACCCTTTCCTAAAGGCTGCATTGTAAAGTTAAAGGTTTATGGCAATTTTTATGAGGCTTATAGCTAGTGAAATGAAAAGGGTAAAAAATTGAGGTTTAAAATGAATTGAGATTATAGGGGGGGAGCCTCGCCTTGTTGCCAAGTGCCTACGTATCTCCTTATGGAGAATCAGAGTCAACGTAGTTCGGGCACAGGGTTGTACGCCTTAGAATTGATTATGGAGGTGTTTGAAGGCTTTTTTGAATGGCCTATCGTAGTTTGAAAATCGCAGTATTGAAGGGATGAAAATCCGTAGTATCGTGGTTTAGTGTGTTTTAGATGTTTTGGGCGTACAACCCTGATTTGATATGGCACCGTTAGTTGCGATTATCAATAGATTTGATCATTATAGTTAACAGATTAATGGGCATTGCTGGTTACTCTGATCGATAAATTCGATCGTTGCGGGGCAGCAAATTAGATGTATTTTAATTTTGTAATTAAACCTCACATTTTATTCTTTTATCTCTCGTCTAATGCGACTAATAACTTTAGTCGGGTCGAGGAGAGAATTAATTAAGAATTAATTAAATTGATATTTTTGCCAAAAGGCAGTGGGATTGGGCAAACCCTAATACTTACACCTTTATAGGGTTTTTGTGATTTAATATTAATTAAAACTAATTAAATCAATTAAGTCGAATAATCGACAAAATCGAATAATCGGGGGAAAATGTTATACTCCTAACCCTAATCCTAATCTTATATTCTAATCCTAATTTAAATAAATTAACTAGATAATTATCATTATTTTAACCTAAATATCACTAATTAAAAGATACAAAAAATAATACAAATATATGATAAAACCTGGCTCCGATTGTGTGTTAGCAAGCTGGGAGTCTATAGTATGCACCCCTCTTCCAGCAGCATTGGATCTGATCTGAGGGAGATCCTGTGGTTCATACCTGAGATGCACCGTATGTTTTCTGGAGATACGCGCATGGGATCAAGAAATTTGTTAACTCACAAAAATAATCCGCTGGAGCTGGGGATCGAACCAGCGTGTATGCGGTCACCAGTTTCTTGCATTCAACCACTAAGCTGCGATGACAACCTGATATAATTGTTATGCCAATAAAAATCTAATACAAGCAAAGTCAGAAAAAACATAATAAAAAGTAAACCACGCCCCTGTCTTTATCTTTTCAGAACACACCGATTTCTCCAATTGGATTTCACGGTGGCGATTCGAAATATGCTGAGGGTACGAGTGGCTTGCTTATGGCGTCAATGGTGAATCTGCGTGGAGGGGGTGGCGGCGCTAGCGATTAAGCCATGGAGGACGCTCGGTCGGGATCTGAAAGGTTGCTGCACTCGTCGGTGATTGGCAGCGATTCCGGCGTCGCGTCTCGTCGGAGATTTTGGGAGGAAGTCACCGGCGAATTGTGGTGCTGCAATTCTGAGGCGTGGAGAACTTTTCGCGGTTCTCCGGTCACTGTTGGAGCAATCAGCCGACGACGACTTCGATTTGCTTTCTTTTTCCTTTGTGTTCTTCCCAGCGTGAATGAGCTTTTACATGTGCAATATCTACAAGGTTCTTGATTGGGAGAAAAAAGTCTAATATCTTTCGGTCCCCTTTGATCCTATTTTTGATGGACAAGAAGATGGTGGTGATGTGAGACGGTTCAAGATTATGTTATGGCCTATCAATCCACCATTATGTTGCTGTGAGTAACATATGAAGACAAGAACAAGTGGGTCAGGTGAAGTAGTTCATGTTCTTGTCCCTGCCGGAAAAAAATGTAATGAATCCTTTTTCGTTAATGTCCGTGAAAAATGAACTAGGGCTGGTTGTTATTTTTGTTTGTTTTTTTTTCGGCCCTCCTCCCCCCTTGGCTGAAAAATGTCCCCTCTTTTTATAATACATAAATTAGGGGTTTCCATCTAATGGGCCTAGTGCCCTAATAACCCAAAATGAATTAAACCTAATAATCCTAATATACAAATAATCCTAATTAAAATTTTAATCCTAATAATTAACAATAATATTTATAAATAATAATAAAAGCAAGATTGATAATTAGTTAACGATAATAAAAAACATTAAAATTAACAAAATAAAACCCAACATCTAATTCCAAAAGTAGACCATACACCAATAATGAATCAGTTGTTTACAATAGACCTCCCCAAATAATCAAGCTTTATAGTGGACCGGATTGGGCCAAATGTTTGGGCTCAAACAGTCCCTAATCCTAACCCCCACTTTAATTCAGGATATTTCATAAGAGTGTGTGTTTGACAATAGGTATGTCAAACCCCATGACTCTTAATTTTGACCCTTGGTGAATTAAAAGACATAACTTGATCGGGCAAATTTTGGGGTATGACAACCACGATCCACATTGATCACACGTGAGCCACATACTCACTGTAATTCCTTCACTGAATTACATCATTCCCAGTAGAACATACATTGGTAAGGAATTCACAACATAAGCATACAAGCCTCTCATCTATTTTAACTCCCCTCATAGCAATTACATGCCCAAATCTCAGATTTTCATCACCAACAACATTGTTCATCAAGAACATTTACCAACAGAATTTTCACAACAACAATTCAACATTCTATGAGATTATCAGCATCACAATCATACACATAGATCCAATCACGAATTTTAATTACAACATATGCACAAACACAATCAAATTCATGGCAAACATGGAACATAACCATAAACCTAAGAGGGAAAGGAATCCTCACTCCCCTCTCATGTTCATACACCATTAGATGAATTCATTCTCCCGCTTACCTTAATTCCAAGCTTGATTTCCTTTGAAAATAGTGAAAATTGATGATTCCTCTTGTTTATCCTAAATCTCCTCTTCCTCTTTTTTGTGAAAAGTATTTTTTCTAATTCTCTCTTATCCCTTGTATTCCCTAATTCCTTATTATTTCGATTATTATTTAATTAGCCCAATAATACTAATAATTATAACAATATTAGTAGCATGAATAATAATCATAATAATATTAGTAATAATAATAATATATTAATCCATTTGGTTATTACTAATATTCCTTTATTATTATCATACTAAACTCTTTATAATCGCAATAATTAACTAATCTCTTAACTCACACTCTACTCTTTCACTAGTGCCTTTAACCTCATCACAATCAATTCCAACTATTAAAATTTTAACACAAATGATTAAATATTTAATGGAGCGTTACAATGCTCAATTCTAAACATTGAGTGTGAGAGGTAGATTCAACGTACACTAGGGAATCTAATTTTTTTGTGAATTTTTTATAAGAGTATTAAGAAAAAGGATCACTTCTTGTCTAAGGTATTTGATGGTTCTTATCAAGAAAGGGAATATTTTCTCTATCATTAATGGAATAATTTGTTGAATATGAGTGAAGGTTGCCGCATAAGAAAGTTGGGAGTTGTCGAATTATTCTTGGTTAGAACAATTGCTCAGTCAAGTCTTCATCATATCCAAGTAAAGATTGTTGTATAATTAAAGCTTCGAGCATGATTGTTGTTTCTAACATAGTAGTTGGATAAAGATCATTGAAGATCTTGAATATTGGCCATTTAGTGATTTGCATGAATAGAAGGGAATATCATTTTTGGTCAGTCGTGACTAAAGCATTAGTCTTATAACATTTAGTTGGATGATAACCTGTTTTACCAAAATACTTGTATCATTATCTTTAAAATAACAGAAGACGTAACTATTTCCAATTGTAAAATCATTAAAAAGTGGAGTATAGTTTGAAGGAAGCTTTCTCGCCCCCCCCCCCCCCCCCCCCGCCCAAATTTTCCTCGTCCCCGTCTCCGGTCCTTTCCACGGGGGAATATTTTTTCACATTCACCAGATCTCCATGGAGATCGAATCTTAAGAAAAATTATTTACTTTTTGATCAAAACTATGGCACTAGTATTTCATTATTTTTTTTCCTTTTTAAAGAAACACGTATATTCCCCACATGCATGTTGCATCAATGCATGCCCTTGTGTAAACATGATGTAATGCCACAATACAGAAGCAAAAACAACAGTGACCCTATTTACTATTTACTTCCATCTATTCTTAGAAAACTCTTCGGCTAATTTACTGCCATAATATCATTATCGTCTAGCGCATTTGATTGATTATGAGTGAGTGTGGCAAATTCATGAGTACCAGGTTCATTCACACTCATCACAAAAACATAACCCCAAATTTATTAGTTGAAGGAAAAACATGTTACTAATGGAAGTAAAGTGAATTTTAAGAGTAATTACCACAAGTACAATGATTAAAGGAGAGTGGTTGTTCTGATGAAGATCAGAACAGAGGAGATGATGAATGGAGGAGACAAAGATAATTGAGAAAAATTTGTTACAAATGAGTCACTTAATTTAAGTTTTAATCTATACCTTTCATTTAAATCTAATGCTCAAGAATAGAACCTCTCACTCTCACAAAAGAAAAGTTTTCTCATTAGATATGCCATATATATATATATATATATATATATATATATATATATATATATATATATATATATATATATATATAAATATAACCTCGGGTATTATTACAATTGAGAGGAAAAATAGTGTATTTTAAAGACATGACAACCTGTTTAGTTGGATGATAACCTGTTTTACCAAAATACTTGTATCATTATCTTTAAAATAACAGAAGACGTAACTATTTCCAATTGTAAAATCATTAAAAAGTGGAGTATAGTTTGAAGGAAGCTTTCTCCCCCCCCACCCCCCCCCCCCCCCCAAATTTTCCTCGTCCCCGTCTCCGGTCCTTGCCACGGGGGAATATTTTTTCACATTCCCCAGATCTCCATGGAGATCGAATCTTAAGAAAAATTATTTACTTTTTGATCAAAACTATGGCACTAGTATTTTATTATTTTTTTTTTCCTTTTTAAAGAAACACGTATATTTTGTATCTTTCCTTTTTTTTATAAAGTAAAAAAAGACATGTTGCATTAATAACAAAAAAAATGCAAAAGCACTCGTTGTTGCTATTTTTTTTATATAAAATAAATAAATATTCAACTGAACATGTTGCATCAATGCATGCCCTTGTGTAAACATGATGTAATGCCACAATACAGAAGCAAAAACAACAGTGACCCTATTTACTATTTACTTCCATCTATTCTTAGAAAACTCTTCGGCTAATTTACTGCCATAATATCATTATCGTCTAGCGCATTTGATTGATTATGAGTGAGTGTGGCAAATTCATGAGTACCAGGTTCATTCACACTCATCACAAAAACATAACCCCAAATTTATTAGTTGAAGGAAAAACATGTTACTAATGGAAGTAAAGTGAATTTTAAGAGTAATTACCACAAGTACAATGAATAAAGGAGAGTGGTTGTTCTGATGATGATCAGAACAGAGGAGATGATGAATAAAGGAGACAAAGATAATTGAGAAAAATTTGTTACAAATGAGTCAGTTAATTTAAGTTTTAATCTATACCTTTCATTTAAATCTAATGCTCAAGAATAGAACCTCTCGCTCTCAAATAAGAAAAGTTTACTCATTAGATATGCCATATATATATATATATATATATATATATATATATATATATATATATATATATATATATATATATATATATATATATATATATATATATATATACACACATATAACCTCGGGTATTATTACAATTGAGAGGAAAAATAGTGTATTTTAAAGACATGACAACCTGTTTAGTTGGATGATAACCTGTTTTACCAAAATACTTGTATCATTATCTTTAAAATAACAGAAGACGTAACTATTTCCAATTGTAAAATCATTAAAAAGTGGAGTATAGTTTGAAGGAAGCTTTCTCGCCCCCCCCCCCCCCCCCCCCGGCCCAAATTTTCCTCGTCCCCGTCTCCGGTCCTTGCCACGGGGGAATATTTTTTCACATTCCCCAGATCTCCATGGAGATCGAATCTTAAGAAAAATTATTTACTTTTTGATCAAAACTATGGCACTAGTATTTCATTATTTTTTTTTCCTTTTTAAAGAAACACGTATATTTTGTATCTTTCCTTTTTTTTTATAAAGTAAAAAAAGACATGTTGCATTAATAACAAAAAAAATGCAAAAGCACTCGTTGTTGCTATTTTTTTTATATAAAATAAATAAATATTCAACTGAACATGTTGCATCAATGCATGCCCTTGTGTAAACATGATGTAATGCCACAATACAGAAGCAAAAACAACAGTGACCCTATTTACTATTTACTTCCATCTATTCTTAGAAAACTCTTCGGCTAATTTACTGCCATAATATCATTATCGTCTAGCGCATTTGATTGATTATGAGTGAGTGTGGCAAATTCATGAGTACCAGGTTCATTCACACTCATCACAAAAACATAACCCCAAATTTATTAGTTGAAGGAAAAACATGTTACTAATGGAAGTAAAGTGAATTTTAAGAGTAATTACCACAAGTACAATGAATAAAGGAGAGTGGTTGTTCTGATGATGATCAGAACAGAGGAGATGATGAATAAAGGAGACACAGATAATTGAGAAAAATTTGTTACAAATGAGTCACTTAATTTAAGTTTTAATCTATACCTTTCATTTAAATCTAATGCTCAAGAATAGAACCTCTCACTCTCAAATAAGAAACGTTTTCTCATTAGATATGCCATATATATATATATATATATATATATATATATATATATATATATATATATATATATATATATATACATATAACATCGGGTATTATTACAATTGAGAGGAAAAATAGTGTATTTTAAAGACATGACAACCTGTTTAGTTGGATGATAACCTGTTTTACCAAAATACTTGTATCATTATCTTTAAAATAACAGAAGACGTAACTATTTCCAATTGTAAAATCATTAAAAACTGGAGTATAGTTTGAAGGAAGCTTTCTCGCCCCCCCCCCCCCCCGGCCCAAATTTTCCTCGTCCCCGTCTCCGGTCCTTGCCACGGGGGAATATTTTTTCACATTCCCCAGATCTCCATGGAGATCGAATCTTAAGAAAAATTATTTACTTTTTGATCAAAACTATGGCACTAGTATTTCATTATTTTTTTTCCTTTTTAAAGAAACACGTATATTTTGTATCTTTCCTTTTTTTTATAAAGTAAAAAGAGACATGTTGCATTAATAACAAAAAAAAATGCAAAAGCACTCGTTGTTGCTAATTTTTTAATATAAAATAATAAATATTCAACTGAACATGTTGCATCAATGCATGCCCTTGTGTAAACATGATGTAATGCCACAATACAGAAGCAAAAACAACAGTGACCCTATTTACTATTTACTTCCATCTATTCTTAGAAAACTCTTCTGCTAATTTACTGCCATAATATCATTATCGTCTAGCGCATTTGATTGATTATGAGTGAGTGTGGCAAATTGATGAGTACCAGGTTCATTCACACTCATCACAAAAACATAACCCCAAATTTATTAATTGAAGGAAAAACATGTTACTAATGGAAGTAAAGTGAATTTTAAGAGTAATTACCACAAGTACAATGAATAAAGGAGAGTGGTTGTTCTGATGATGATCAGAACATAGGAGATGATGAATGGAGGAGACAAAGATAATTGAGAAAAATTTGTTACAAATGAGTCACTTAATTTAAGTTTTAATCTATACCTTTCATTTAAATCTAATGCTCAAGAATAGAACCTCTCACTCTCAAATTAGAAAAGTTTTCTCATTAGATATGCCATATATATATATATATATATATATATATATATATATATATATATATATATATATATATATATATATATATATATATATATATATATATATATATATATATATATATATATATATATATATATATATATATATATATACATATAACCTCGGGTATTATTACAATTGAGAGGAAAAATAGTGTATTTTAAAGACATGACAACCTGTTTAGTTGGATGATAACCTGTTTTACCAAAATACTTGTATCATTATCTTTAAAATAACAGAAGCCGTAACTATTTCCAATTGTAAAATCATTAAAAAGTGGAGTATAGTTTGAAGGAAGCTTTCTCGCCCCCCCCCCCCCGGCCCAAATTTTCCTCGTCCCCGTCTCCGGTCCTTGCCACGGGGGAATATTTTTTCACATTCCCCAGATCTCCATGGAGATCGAATCTTAAGAAAAATTATTTACTTTTTGATCAAAACTATGGCACTAGTATTTCATTATTTTTTTTTCCTTTTTAAAGAAACACGTATATTTTGTATCTTTCCTTTTTTTTATAAAGTAAAAAGAGACATGTTGCATTAATAACAAAAAAAAATGCAAAAGCACTCGTTGTTGCTAATTTTTTAATATAAAATAATAAATATTCAACTGAACATGTTGCATCAATGCATGCCCTTGTGTAAACATGATGTAATGCCACAATACAGAAGCAAAAACAACAGTGACCCTATTTACTATTTACTTCCATCTATTCTTAGAAAACTCTTCTGCTAATTTACTGCCATAATATCATTATCGTCTAGCGCATTTGATTGATTATGAGTGAGTGTGGCAAATTCATTAGTACCAGGTTCATTCACACTCATCACAAAAACATAACCCCAAATTTATTAATTGAAGGAAAAACATGTTACTAATGGAAGTAAAGTGAATTTTAAGAGTAATTACCACAAGTACAATGAATAAAGGAGAGTGGTTGTTCTGATGATGATCAGAACATAGGAGATGATGAATGGAGGAGACAAAGATAATTGAGAAAAATTTGTTACAAATGAGTCACTTAATTTAAGTTTTAATCTATACCTTTCATTTAAATCTAATGCTCAAGAATAGAACCTCTCACTCTCACATAAGAAAAGTTTTCTCATTAGATATATATATATATATATATATATATATATATATATATATATATATATATATATATATACATATAACCTCGGGTATTATTACAATTGAGAGGAAAAATAGTGTATTTTAAAGACATGACAATTACAACTTTTCTCTTCAGGTGGAAGATCAACTGAAGGGAAAAGTGACACACTTTCCATGACGCCCTACCTCGATCTCAACCGAATCAAATTCCCTTTTCTAACCAAGGTAAAATTCTATTTTTTATAGTAGTGTCGAGTCTATTGTCTAGTACGGTCTCATCAGTGGGTGCGTCAAAATTCACGATATTGATGATGGGGATGGCGTCCCTTCTCACTTTTCTTTTTGGATGGAAGACAATTGTCATTGGATATTTTAGCAACGTCTCATGTATCAAGTGTTAGAACAAGAAATGTTCTGATCAATATTCTTAGGTTTGATGATAACATTATGAATGAATTTTGTATAAGACAATGTGGTACTCTAATTATTCACGTTTTCCATTTCAGGAAAAGTCTAAAAAGTATGCACAAAATCAGCATTCAGAAGCACTGACCCAGAAGTTCTGGATGGCTTCATCAGAACATGCTCTATCAGACATCAGAAGATGGTCTGGAAGAAATCAGAACATGATCTAGAAAGCATCAGAAGATGGCAGTCAGAAGCAAAGCTCTGAAGCTCTGATGGTATCACGCTCAAAAGCATTTCAAAGTCTGAAGACAGAAGTTGCATCTGCATCAAAGCTGAAGACTCTGATATTCAAACGTTAATCTACATAATCTGAGTCCAGAAGCAAGTACAAGATGAAAAGGCTACAATGTCAAATCTCTGACTGACAAAAAGAACGTTAGAAGCTACAAAAGGCAAAGTCAGTAAAAGCAGCTAAAGCATGGCTCGAGGTAGTTGACAAAAGAGTGAAACATTAAATGCAGCGGTGTATTATTCACGCAAAGCATTAAATGCTCCCAACGGTCACATTTACTCAGCGCCTATATATAAAAGTTCTGATTCAGAAGCAGCAACGAACTATTGCGCAATATACCAAAACACTGTCAAATTGAAATCACACAAAAGCAAAGAAGAACTTCATCTTCAACCTCACAACTTTGTAATATCTTAGTGAGTGTTAAGAACTAGAACTTAAGAGAAATATCACTTTGTTATTACAGCTTTTCAAGAAGCAAATTAAACTCTTGTAATATTTATTTTACATTGATTGTGAAAGGAAGTTCCTAGAGTGATCAAGTTGTGATCTGTAGACTCTAGAAGACTTAGAGGTTATCTAAGTGGAGAACCATTGTAATCAGTTTGATCAGTGGATTAAATCCTCAGTTGAGGTAAATCACCTTGTCAGGGGTGGACTGGAGTAGTTTAGTTAACAACGAACCAGGATAAAAATATGTGTGATTTATTTTTGTCTACCATTTTTTGATCAAACCTTTATTCAATCCCCCCTTTCTAAGTGTTTTTCACTCCTTCATCAAGCAGGCTCCAAGAAAATTGAAACTAATGGTAATTAATTTATCAAGTTCATAATGGTATTTAATCTTCAGATGGACGGTCGAAGCGGATTTGTCGCGTGTTACAAAGAAATCTCTTCTTAAGATGCAGTTGTAGATGCTTTTATGACAGACAACAAGGAAGCGCACGTCTATTGTTCTTTTCGGCCCCTCCTTCTTTGAGGAAGACTAGTAACTCTATAGTACATCAAGGATGAGTTATGGAATCATTTAATGCTAGAACCTACAATCCCTTTTACTCCTTTTAGAGCTTCATCGTCAATTAGAATCATTTGTACCATCCAATTATCTATAGTAGTGGTTACCACCAACAAAAGCACTTTGTTGAAAACTCCATCTACCTTTTCGTTTCCTCAGAACCCTAGGATCGGTCTCTTGTCTTTCGGTTCTCCCTCCCTCGTTTATGGTTCTGAGGCATTCTTCTTCTCATATCTCTAGATTGGCTCTTTACGGATGGAGGATCCTCTAGTGATTAAAGAAACAACAAGGTTTAGCAACGATACAAAGGTCGAAATTAAAGTGGTGATTCCAGTAACGAGATCCGAGATTGCCATTATCATCCAACAATATTGTTGACATGATGGCATACTACTAAGGATTTGGTGAATTCGATGTGAAAGTTTGGGAGAATCGAAAGTTGATTTTCATAAACATTGCCACTATTCTAGTGTGGAACAAGGGATTAATGATGTAAAGTGAAGTAGCTCATTTGATGCAGTGGTACGAGCATCCATTGCGGTTATGTAGGGGGTGTACCTGAAACGTTAGTACTCCAACGCTATGTAAGTGAAGTTATAAATATGTAACTTTGCAAGAGCGAATGAATGAATACCTATACAGCACATACATCAAAAATACAACACCGACAATGCCACATCGACATTGATAAAAATTTGAAAAAATAAATAATCTAAACGTAATCACAAATGTCACTGTCTGTTTCAGACACAGACACTGACACAGACACATCTTTTTTCAAAAGTGTCATTGCTACATAGATAAATATCTATTACAATGTATTATAGAGCTTATATATGATATGCGGTTAAAACCGTTCCCGCTTAACTCGATGTTAAGTACGGGAGATTGGATATAAAGTTAATCTATAATATAAGAAAACAAATGTACCTGGAAAATCAAATTCTGCCCTTTGTTATAAAAATGACACCTATTAATTTCAAGGTTATTTTGTGTCCAAAAATAACTTTTTATGACACATTATTCATTTGGTCCAATTAAAATCCTTCATTTTTCTTTTTATCAAACTATTGGGTCCTACAATACTAACTTTGCCTTCCAAAGTTTCCAAAATCTCTTTTCTGACCGAAAATAGGCGTTTGGGTGGTTGGATGTATACATTTTGCATCTTCCCAAGAAAGGAGTTTTACAAAAGTTTCTTTTTGGTTTACACTTCCATTATTGTCTCTTCCTTTCCCTAACCCACATTTCATTTTATCTTTCATTCTTCTCTCCTTTCTGAAACCCTACCTTATCAAAAATAAACGGTTTCGCTCCTCTTCCTTCCTTGTCCCTTACTTTGCTGTTTTATTTGTTTCCAAAC
This sequence comes from Vicia villosa, assembly GCF_029867415.1. Taxonomy (NCBI): domain Eukaryota; kingdom Viridiplantae; phylum Streptophyta; class Magnoliopsida; order Fabales; family Fabaceae; genus Vicia; species Vicia villosa. The sequence goes on from NW_026705315.1 coordinate 534,739, forward strand.
TTTTTGCATGGCTCGACCTCTGGAAAAAGTAGCATACATTAACGATGAGAAAGAACTTTGGAAAGTTGATGTTAAGGTTCACTACAAATGGACTGTAAGCTCAAATGGTAAGTTGGTTATACCCATTGATGTTTTCGTTTGTGAACAACCAGCTTTTTCATTTGTTCCACTAAATGTTGTTTCCTTCTGTTTCATATTTTGGTTATGATGACAACATTTTTTGTCCTTCTGTTTCATATATTGGTTTATGAGACAAAAAAAATTTTGTCCTTCTGTTTCTTATATAGAACACTCCATTTACTTTGGAAGAAAATATGAACACTGTTGGAAGTTGGTAGAGTTCGTTTATGTTGAAAACAAATGTACAATTACTTTTTTTTTCATGTATGATATTCACTGTTTTTTTTTTTAATTTTTTTTGTAGGGTAGTGATATACATGTTATCGTACCACCGTCGCATATGTAGGCTTTTGATTCAGTTCTTACTTTGAACGAGACATGCACTATTACAAACTTTCAGGTTCAACTGAATGATCTGCTTTTCAAGCCTACACCGCACAAATTACTCATAAAATTCACTGGAGGTACCAGAGTTGGTGATAGAAACAATCACAAAATACCAGACAAGATCTTTAATGTAACCCCTTTGGTTGATATTTTAACTGGCGGGTGGAATAAACATTTACTTATAGGTAACGTTATGACATCTCTTATGTTGAGATTTTCATGTTTTTTTCATCACAGCATATTAATAAACAATACCGACACTTTTACAGATGTTATTAGAGTGGTTGATGAGATAGGCTACACACAAGGTCAAGTTGGTGGTAAGAAACAGTAGGTCAACTTCACCATTCGAGACTTGCGGTCTGCTATCATTTTGCCTTTTGTTTTCCTAACTTTTTCTAACATATTTCTCACGCTCTTTGTCGTAGCAACAACACCATAAATTGTACAGTTTGGGAGTCTTACGCTATGCAATTTATCAACTACATGCAACAACGTTCTGATTTTTCTGATCGAGTTGTGGTTTTCATTCAATACGCGAAATTCAAACAAGAATGTGGTATATTTTTTTATGATGATTCTTATGTTCCAGTTGAGAATCCATCAACATAAATTCATTTATTTTCATTTCTGTTCATTTGCAATATGACGGTTGTATGATTCATATGATTGTTTTTTGTAGGTAAATATCCTATATCTGTTGCCAACACTTACAATGTGACCAAAGTGGCAATCAATGAGGATTTGGAACCAATAAAAGACATTGCCAAAAGGTGTTTACAATATTTGTATTCCTACATTTTATATTATTATAGGTTGTGAGCCTTTTTAATGGTTTTTTGGTTTTTAGTATAACAAAGGAAAATATGAAGGCTCTCTCTAACCATCGAAGTTCACAATCTCAAGTATGGTCCAAAGATTCATCTGGTTCTCAACAAACTCCTTATCATAAATTGATGTCAAAATCTGTGGTACTCCCTCTTGCGGAGATTATAAAACTTACTGAGGTAATCTTATAGAACAATCTATTATGCTCTTTACAATAATTCTTTAGTTTAATGGTTTAAAATATTATCTTAGTTCTGTCCTATTACTTTTGGCAGGTAACATTTTGCTTTACTGTTGCAACCACTCAGAAATTCATTGCATCAAGGTTTGGCTGGCACTACCAGGCATGTCATGAATGCCCACGCTCGTTGAAGGGAGATAAGCCACCTTATGTTTTTCCTAAAGGCCATACCACAGAGACGTTAATTTATAGGTAAACGCTGATATGTTTTTCAACATGTTTGGTTAAACACATTTCTAAGAATACTATTCTTGCTCTTGAAATTTAAACTTCCATTTTATAGGTATAAAATTAAGGTGGGTGTTGTTCACGGTAGCACAAAATGCAACTTTGTATTATGGGACAAAGAAAGTGAGCAGCTTTTAGACATGTCTGCTGCAAACATGCGCACCATGATGATTGAGGTACTTGTAATAACTTTACAAACTTTATTGGCAAACACAAATGTCCCCTTCACCTTATGAGTTATAATATTTACCTCCATTTGTAGAAGGGAAAAAATGATCCTCTTGAATTTCTGCTGGCACTTGGCAAAATGTTGAGTTTAGAGATTGCCTTCAAGGTTAAGTGGCAACCAAATTGGAATAATTGTTCTGTTGTCATGTTACTTCGAGACAAAGCTATTATTAATCAATTAAAAGCCCCCTGGCCATCTGAAATTTCACCCATTTTGCAACCAATTGACGCACCTGCATTACAGGTTTTTGGACCACACTCGTATATCATGTATATCATACGGTTTTGGTTATGTACTATTTGCATTGTCGTTCAAAATTGATTGTGTTTTTTACGTTTTTTAGATTAAAGAGAGTTTCGATGAGGCTACTGCTGTTGATGACTGCAATGTTATTACAGTTCTGATTCTTGTCCCACCCAATAAACATTTGTTTTTGCATACATCTAAATTTGTTCTCTTCATTTTTAAGCAAGATCTATAAATTACTTCAAAACACAACCCGAAACCAGTGACACCTGTTAGAACAAGATTGAGAATCTATGTTCAGAATCTGGTTTTGATGATAACCAACATATATTTTGTGAAGTAACAATTTTATTACTAATGGTTTCATTTAGTGTGCAGATACTTTGTTATAAGTCTTATACAGGATTCATCAGAAAAAGAATACGACAACTACATCCAGAAGATTGAAGAAGCCAAACATCGTTCATCAGATGTTCTGATCCAGAACACATCAACTACCGAAGACAGCATATAAAGAAACAAACAAAGAAGGAAAACAAGCTCACTCAGAAATAACACACAACTATAAGAAGCTCTTGTTGAGATCAGAAGATCATGTAAGAAGAAAAATCAGAAGTTCTCAATTAGAAGTTCTGATGACAAGGCAATGACGTTCAAAATGCAAACAACAAAAGAAGTCACTTGTGAACCAATGAAGAACCTACAACTCAGCATACAAATTAAATTAAAAGAGCCTATAATCTAAGGGAGAGCCGTTAGAAACATCATCACATGCAAAATAGTTGCAACATTTAAAAGGAACAACATCCACGGTTGAAAGAAGAAGCAACCCACATGCAGCGCATTGGAAAGACACACGCCATCCACTATAATCATCAAGTTAAGGATAAGGTTCTCTCAAGAACAACACATGTCACAAAAGGCTCAATCCCGACGAAGCATTCAAGACAACATTCAAACAAGTCTCAACACCCAGATTCCAACGGTAACATACCAAGCTCTATAAATAGATCAAAACTTCATACTTGAAGGTATGCGTCCGTGTATGCATCCAGTGTGAGCATCAAAGTATGTATCTAAGATACATATACAAAGTAAAGATCAGGAAATAATTCAGAATAAAATTTTTGGTAAGAAACTGATCATGAAAATATGAAAGAAGAAATATTGAAGACATGTATCAGAAGTTACACAAGAGGCAACATATATGAAGTGTATGATGGAACATGAACATTATTAACATCAGTCTCCCAAAAGAGCTCAAGAAAAGACAGACAGCTACTGCTAAATGAGCAGTATGCCTCACAGGAAAGCTGGGTAGTACACTTGCTAAAGATGCATCAAAAGTTGACGATGAAGACATAATCATATGATATAAGAGTTGCTGCTCCTTATGTGATTCTGGGTAAAGAAGATGAGGATATTTCTGAAGAAGCAATCAATTCTCTGAGTTGTTACTCAACTTATGCTTAATCAGAATTAATGGAGATGGTCTTACAAGAAGTAGTAAGGAATTCAAAACTTCAACCTCCATATTCAAGGAAAGAATAAAAGAAGCAATTCTACATAGGAGCTGTTGCTCTTAATCTGCTTAAGAAGAATCTAAGGATCAAATCAGAAGCAATCAACAAAAGAGCCATTGCTCTAAATCAGCTTAAGAAGATTTGAAGAAGAAGATCAAGATAGAAGCATCCAACATAAGAGCTGCTGCTCTTCATCTGCTTTCAAAAGAAGAAGATCTCACACAGAAGTTGAAGACAAGAAGACTCAAGACATTTTATTCTTGTATTTAAATGCAGAACACGTAGAGTTGTTGCTCGTAATGTGTTATATCTTAGAAACTTCTGAAATATTGTTTAGGCACCAAAAGTGTTTGCTAGTCAGAGTGTCGTAAACATATGTATTGAGACTAGGAGACTATCTGCTTATATAAGAAGCACTCATGTAATCTCCAGAAGATAGATGAACGTTATATCCTGCTAGGATCCGTGGATGGTTCACTATCAGAAGTTAGTCACAGCAATTAGCTGTGCAGGAGTCAGTCATAGCAGGTCGCTGGGCAGGTTTCTTGTGTGATAAATGTTATATCCTGCGGGGATCACTGAACGGTTCAGTCAACTAAGGGTTAGTCATAGTAGATAGACTGTGCAGGATGCCTGAGTCAATGGACATTATATCTCACGGAGATCACTGAACGGGTCATTGTCCAGATGGTTAGTGTAACACCCCAAATATACCCGATAAATTATACGGAAACTCAGAGTATAAATTTCAAACAAGTTCATTTGAGGTATCACATATTCGTCATCTCAAAAACATTTACGGCTTACTTGCCTTCATATAGATACATAGCACAAGAATTTAAAACGATAATCAAATCATTACTAAAAATCACTTTGTTTAAATTCAATAATTAACTCGCAGCGGAATTAACAAACTTCATAACTATTCAAATCAAGTCGTAGCATCATTGCACGGTAACTTTAAGTTACAATTTAAACCAAAACCATATAAAAATTCAGCAAAAGAATTTATAATTAAAACAATCGTTTTATCCCCTCGAGTGCTACGTATCAGAGCAAGACACCAACTCGACTAACAGCAACTAAAGACTTCATAAAATCACTTCAAAACTTCCACCGCTATCTTGAGTACCTTTCAGTTTCCCACGGTAAGGGAAACATCATTCAGAAGGGGTGAGATATCGGAAAATATAAACAAAAGTATGATAATTAATATGTTAGAATTAAATCATACAAAATTATCACTTTACAACTTTCAGACGACAGCTATAACAACAATTTAAAACTGTACAGTTATAATAACAAAATCAACAACATAATAATAATAGTTATAAAACCTATTTTTCATCTTCCAGACGGTACCTGTCACAACAAGTCATTAGCATAACAACTTATAATTACAACTTGACATTATCACAATTCACTTCACATTGTCATAATCAATAACAACTCAAGTCACATCACGTCATAATTAAATCACACTCATGCCACATATAATGAGACTCTATAATTGCACATGCATGTGGTGCCCAGGGCTTCAGCCCCCATCGCCAATTGCCAGTTAACAGAGGCATCAAGGCATAAGCCTTCGCCACTAATTTGCCAATCTAGGCCGTCACCAAAAATGCATATGTATATGAATGCAACAAACACACACAACAAACAACATCATCGTCACAAAGGCATAAGCCTATATCGTCGCTATACCAATAAATAGAGGTATACATCGTCAATAAAACATCTTGCAACTTCGCATAAGACAACAACAATTATCACCACAACAATAACTAATTTCATCGAATCAACACGATAGAATCACAATAAATAATCCATGCAAAAATTCATACACCTTAATCCCACATACAATCATCATATTCCTAGTTATATAATTCGAACTCCACCCTTACCTTGGTAAATATAGACTCTTTCATCATAGCTCTAAGTTTTTCTCCAAAAGAAATCCTTTCTAACATCAATTGGAAACACACCTAAACACCAGTTCGATAATCAGCTTATTAGACGAACTTAAAACCCTCAAAATCAAAATCGCTCCGGTCAGAACTTACCTCTATCAGTCAGGAACGTTGTGTCCAAGTACCATAACGATCCAACGGTTGGATTGAGAGATATGCCCGATTTGCCAAGGTGACTCTGTGCTGAAACTTGTTGCGAAAATTAAGGCCTCCTCCATAGTTTTGTTCTTCTCTCAAGTGCTTCTCCCTTCTTTCTCTTCTCTTTTCTATTTTTCCTTTCTCCCCAAAAATAAGTTATGAGACTCCAACTCCAAACCCCTAATTTTCTACTCTTACTATCTCTTTTCTCTTAATGGGCTTAACCCATAATCCATCTATTATGTTTCTACTACTAAGACTCAATTAACTTTATCTCTCATACAACATAATTAACCCAAATAACACAAACACACATGCAATTAAATATTTCAAATAATTATTATATCACATAATAACTAAATAAATAAATAATTATTAAAAATACCAAATATTATAATTACTAATATAATTAATAAAAATATTAATAAAATCGGGATGTTACAACTCTCCCCCACTTAGAATATTTTCGTCCTTGAAAATCTATACGACATCACCATACTTAACATATCCTTCACATCGAATCCTTCGATCAAACGAAAACCCGGTCACGGTTTAAATCTAGTACTTATACTATCAATCTTCTAATACGATTGCAACATAATCCTTACTAACTTGCCAACCATTTTTACAATATCTTGAAACAACATCTTACAACGTAGCAATAGCTACCACTTGCTTACATCTGGTTATACAATCTCACTTCATCATCCTCAGCAAACTATTCCACACCAAACACATACACAATTCTTATTTCCATATTCAGGTGTCCTTCGCTACTGAAGCACCAACAACTTACAACCGAATCATAACCAATGAGTACAGCTTCTCCCCCACTTAGTTCGAAACCAACCCCTACAACAAGCAATCAAAAACAACAAGTATCGACAATGTTGTACACACTTGTCGCGTACTAAGGGATAAACAACAATTAGACGACTCTGGTCGGACGGACCGACCTGCACTGATACCACTAATGTAACACCCCAAATCTACCTGATAAATTATACGGAAAATCAGAGTATAAATTTCAAACAAGTTCATTTGAGGTATCACATATTCTTCATCTTAAAAACATTTACGACTTACTTGCCTTCATATAGATACATAGCACAAGAATTTAAAACGATAATCAAATCATTACTAAAAATCACTTTGTTTAAATTCATTAATTAACTCGCAGCGGAATCAACAAACTTCATAACTATTCAAATCAAGTCGTAGCATCATTGCACGGTAACTTTAAGTTACAATTTAAACCAAAACCATATAAAAATTCAGCAAAAGAATTTATAATTAAAACAATCGTTTTATCCCCTCGAGTGCTACGTATCAGAGCAAGACACCAACTCGACTAACAGCAACTAAAGACTTCATAAAATCACTTCAAAACTTCCACCGCTATCTTGAGTACCTGTCAGTTTCCCACGGTAAGGGAAACATCATTTAGAATGGGTGAGATATCGGAAAATATAAACAAAAGTATGATAATTAATACGTTAGAGTTAAATCATACAAAATTATCACTTTACAACTTTCAGATGACAGCTATAACAACAATTTAAAACTGTACAGTTATAATAACAAAATCAACAACATAATAATAATAGTTATAACAACTATTTTTCATCTTCCAGACGGTACCTGTCACAACAAGTCATTAGCATAGCAACTTATAATTACAACTTCACATTATCACAATTCACTTCACATCGTCATATTCAACAACAACTCAAGTCACATCACGTCACAATTAAATCACACTCATGCCACATATAATTAGACTCTATAATTGCACATGCATGTGGTACCCAGGGCTTCAGCCCCCATCGCCAATTTCCAGTTAACAGAGGCATCAAGGTATAAGCCTTCGTCACTAATTTGCCAATCCAGGCCATCACCAAAAATGCATATGTATATGAATGCAACAAACACACACGACAAACAACATCATCGTCACAAAGGCATAAGCCTATATCGTCGCTATGCCAATAAATAGAGGTATACATTGTCAATGAAACATCTTGCAACTTTGCATAAAACAACAACAATTATCACCACAACAACAACTAATTTCATCGAATCAACACGATAGAATCACAACAAATAATCCATGGAAAAATTCATACACCTTAATCCCACATACAATGATCATATTCCTGGTTATATAATTAGAACCCCACCCTTACCTTGGTAAATAGGGACTCTTTCATCATAGCTCTAAGTTTTTCTCCAAAAGAAATCCTTTCTAACATCAATTGGAGACACACCTAAACACCAGTTCGGTAATCAGCTTATCAAACGAACTTAAAACCCTCAAAATCAAAATCGCTCAGGTCAGAACTTACCTCTATGAGTCAGGAATGTTGAGTTTAAGTACCATAACGATCCAACGGTTGGATTGAGAGATATGCCCGATTTGCCAAGGTGACTCTGTGCTGAAACTTGTTGCGAAAATTAAGGCTTCCTCCATAATTTTCTTCTTCTCTCAAGTGCTTCTCCCTTCTTTCTCTTCTCTTTTCTATTTTTCCTTTCTCCCCAAAAATAAGTTATGAGACTCCAACTCCAAAACCCTAATTTTCTACTCTTACTATCTCTTTTCTCTTAATGGGCTTAACCCATAATCCATCTATTATGTTTCTACTACTAAGGCTCAATTAACTTTATCTCTCATACAACATAATTAACCCAAATAACCCAAACACACATACAATTAAATATTTCAAATAATTATTATATAACATAATAACTAAATAAATAAATAATTATTAAAAATACCAAATAGTATAATTACTAATATAATTAATAAAAATATTAATAAAATCGGGATGTTACAGTTAGTTACAGGAGTTGGTTTGCAGGTTGTTAGTCACGACAGATTATCATTCAGGTGTAATCATGATTTGGTTATAATGGATTTAGACCTTTGTTGAGAGGCAAATCACCTGAAGAAGGTGGACTGGAGGTAGCCTTAGTTAAAAAGTGAACCAGGATAAAAATGAATGTGTCTTTTACTTTCTGCCCGAATCATTTTAACATATAGCTTCCAAGATTTAATATGCAGAACTGTACTGAACAAGTCAGAAGTTTTGATTTCTTTTGGAAGTTAAAATGAACATCTTATTGGTTATGTATTCTTCATGCATCCGCAACATTAAAGCATATTCCAATAGGTGATTAAGTGAAAGAAAATATGTTAAAGAAAAGAAAGGGATTTTAAATTGATAAAGAACACAATTCAATCCCCCTTTCTTGTGTTTTTCTCCACCTTCAATTGGTATCAGAGCATGGCTCTGTATTGATCTTAAGATCAAACAATTAACAGTATAGAGAGATCCAGAAGGAGAAAAACCACACTGAATTGAAATCAAAGTCAAATTCAAACACTCAGTATAATCAAAAGATGTCAAGGCTAGATCTCAAGAGTCTGAGCAGATCATCTACATATCATTAGAAGCTCAAGGCATCATAAAGAAGAATGTGTACTGAATTGAAATATTTGAAGACATTCAAGATCAAGGTTAGCAAACATAGCTGATAAATGCCAAGACAGTCAACTTGAACTCATCAGTAACTAATCTAAAGAAGAAGAAATCGTGAGAATAAAGATTCTAAAGCAAGGAAAGGTTGAACAGTTGGCCAAATGAAGATATTCAATTAGGAGGTAAACAAGCAAAGCTTGGCTCAAATTAGATTGATCGAGTCTATTCAGCTAACATCAAAATCAATTTAATGTAGACTCCTCAAAGACAAAGATCAGAAGAAGAAAAAGACTGAACCTCTACTTTAAGATACTCATGCTCAAAAGAAAGGATTACTTTCTAAAATGGCCAGATCTTTCTAAACCTCACCTTCTTATCATTATGTTCACGTGTGTGATTATTTATCGTTTAAAATTTCTCTTGTATATTGTGTATTAAATGCATTTATCATATCTTAGCACATACATAAAAGACTTCTGTATAGCCACTCTCACCTACCTCACCTTCAACTCTGCTCCCCATATACCTTAGATAACTTACAAATAGGATAGTTGTAGTCACCTACCCGCAGTCAAACTAGAACCTAACATCTGTCAGTATCTTTCATCTGCTCATGCATGTTCTCAAGACAGTTGGAAAAGACTAGAGTCTTAAAAGTGACAATGGAACTCTGTCTTATCATGTCAAATTCTTCCTTCTCACTCCCTACATATACATCTTTTAGCCTAAACAGTTCTCATCAAACTCTCTCATCCTCCTAAATATAAACTCTTCAAAGATATCTCATATTCATCAAACATGTCAACAATTACTTACCGTGGAGATGTAAACCATCTAAAAGTCATTATCGAGAAAGATCCAAACCTCTCCTTCCTCCTACAAGATGCAAGAGAATTCATATCATGTTTTCAAGTTCAAAATTGGGCAAATTACTTCACTATGCTTCGAGGCCCTGTTTACCCCACCCTGATTAAAGAATTCTGGAAATTTGCTAGAATCAGTGATGATGGGAACACCATTTTCTCTAAAATATATAAGCTTCCCATTTCGGTTACCCTTTCATCTGTTGTTAAAGCTACAGAATGTGTCTCAGCTGGAGTCACTCTTGAAGAATTCCAATCTGACTTAAGATTAGTTGAATTCTTCAAAATCCTGTTCAATGATTATGTTCCTTATGATCCAAACAACCCTGAAAACCTTATTCATTATCCAAAAATCTGGTTCAAGTTCATCTTAACAAACCTTTGTCCTAGAATGCCAGTCAGGGATGTCTTGACCTACAGTGATAGAATATTGGTTTTTCTTTTATCATACCACCATAGGATTAACCTTCCTAAGATAATCTTCAATCACCTTAAAGACACTATCACTATATCCATAAATCAGGATCATTTTTACATACCTTATGGAAGAGTAATTTCTGAGATAATCATGGACGACGATATCTTTAGGTTTGTTAGCCTAGATGGACCTAAGACAACACTCACATCTGAAAGATGTGATCGGGTTGAAAAGATAGAAGAGCTCGAGGAATAATTTCTCTCACGGAGAAATCCATGAAGAAGCTCAAATTAAAATATGCTCAATCAAGTTTAGTAGAACAAGAAGTTTATATTTAAGTCTAGGTTGTTACTATCTAGTGATCAAGCTTGTACCCTATGCTCTTAAGAAAAATTAATGATTAAATCATTTATGTCAGATTAACTTGTTATAAGAATTTAACTAGATTCATCTTTCTAAGACTTACTCGGTGATTGCATTGTCTTAATTTGTTTTTATGAAAAATTTCATGTCAAAATGACAAAGACTTACAGATTTCAAGCCAGAAAGAAGGAGTTTACCAAGAGAAATTGGAATTAATTTTAAGTCTTCATGAAAAACATAATCATTTACATAGTCGACTTAACTATTAATTTGGAACTCTTCTCAAGAGACATAAATAAAAGTTCACATGATTACCACCGAGGAACCATGATTAGGATAACTATCGTGTCTGTCTGAACATTTATTGTGTTATTCCTTGAAACTTCAAGTGTCATACATCTTCTTGGAAACCACTCTCACAAATGATAAACTCTAGTGTCTAGGTATCCTTCACGTAGCTACTCCCCCCCCCCCAAAAACATCAAGCCAAAATGTCCATTACACTTCCTTTTACCTCTATATATTTCTCTTATTTTACTTCACCATTCAACCAACTTCTAAAGCATCTATCTTCTCCAAGAAAAACCACCCATCATGTCCATTCAAACCCTCCATGGTGATGAGAACTTGCTAGAAGTCCTGGTCGAGAAGCAACTGGGAAACTCATCTGGTGAATACCTTCTCCACAAGGTATTTGCTCATCAAAGATGGTTCTGGTACAAAGAAATCCTTAGAAAACCTGTTTATCCAAACCTGGTCAAAGATTTCTGGCTACATGCATCAGTCAGTAGTGATGGAAGAAGCATCTCTTCTAGTATGTTAAGTTTAAGAATCATTATCACTAAAGACTCCATTGCTAATGCAATTCTATGCTCAACTCATCCAAACTTTGTTTTCTTAGAATTAGTTGATCATATAAATCATGTCCAGTATCCTCAATTCCTCAGATTTCCTGCTCCCATAAGAAGATATTATAACAATCCAAGGAATCTAAAACCCATGTGCAGAATCTGGTCTACCTTCATATCCTCAAACCTAGTACCAAGAGGAATATGTCACAACATTCTATCTGCGAGAGAAAGACTTTTAGCTGTTAACTTTCGAAGTTGTCATAGGTTTGACCTTCCAGCCATTATCTTCACACATCTAAAAGAATCAATTATGTTCTCTCGAAACTCTCAGGACAAGTGCTACATACCATATGGCAGAGTTCTCTCTGAACTATTTGAAGAAGCTGAAATCCTGACTAGTCTTCGACAAACTAAGTTTACAACCAGTGACATAATGCGTAGCTATAGCTGTGAAGAATTTACGTTTGACTATTCTCAATTGTAATACGTGTTGTTGTTAAATGAAAAGGTTTTTATTCTCTAACAGTCTTTTGTATGCTACAGATGGTTGTTGATTATCTTAGGGGGAGATTTTTAAACATTAGAAAAACGGAATCCAAACGAATAGGGTAACTTAATTCAGGGGGAGCCATAAACCAGAAAGTTATTCATAAGGGTATCTAGCTCAGGGGAAGAGTATATATCTCAGGGGGAGAAAAGAAAAGGAATAAATTAGATTAGATCCTTGATTAATAAATCAATTGCTTAATTAAACAGAGAAATTATTTCTAAGTCTGATGAACGGTTCTTGTTCTAATGAAGATGAAGTTTACTTGCTTACTATTACCATCCAAACAGCTTTTTGATTATGACAAAAAGGGGGAGAAAGAAAGAAAAGTAAATTTTGATGAAAAAAATTAAGTTGCATGGTTCAACAAATAAATGGGAAGGAAATATACTTTCTTAAATTATTATCATCTCATAAAAGTGTTCCATCAAAATACATGGTTTTTGTCATCATCCAAAAGGGGGGAGATTGTTAGAACAAGATTGAGAATCTATGTTCAGAATCTGGTTTTGATGATAACGAACATATATTTTGTGAAGTAACAATTTTATTACTAATGGTTTCATTTAGTGTGAATATACTTTTTTATAAGTCTTATATAGGATTCATCAGAAAAAGAATACGACAACTACATCCAGAAGATTGAAGAAGCCAAACATCGTTCATCTGATGTTCTGATCCATAACACATCAACTACCAAAGACAGCAGATAAAGAAAAAAACAAAGAAGGAAAACAAGCTCACTCAGAAAGAACACGCAACTATAAGAAGCTCGGGTTGAGATCAGAAGATCATGTAAGAAGAAAAATCAGAAGTTCTCAAATTAGAAGTTCTGATGACGAGGCAATGACATTCAAAATGAAAAGAACAAAAGAAGTCACTTGTGAACCAATGAAGAACCTACAGCTCGGCATACAAATTAAATTAAAAGAGCCTATAATCTAAGGGAGAGCCGTTATAAACATCATCTCATGCAAAATAGTTGCAACATTTAAAAGGAATAACTTGCAAGGTTGAAAGAAGAAGCAACCCACATGCAGCGCATTGGAAAGACACACGCCATCCACTATAATCATCATGTTAAGGATAAGGTTCTCTCAAGAACAACACATGTCACAAAAGGCTCAATCCCGACGAAGCATTCAAGACAACATTCAAACAAGTCTTAACACCCAGATTCCAATGGTAACATACCAAGCTCTATAAATAGATCAAAACTTCAGACTTGAAGGTATGCGTCCGTGTATGCATCCAGGGTGAGCATCAGAGTATGTATCTAAGATACATATACAAAGTAAAGATCAGGAAATAATTCAGAATAATATTTGTAATAAGAACCTGATCATGAAAATATGAAAGAAGAAATATTGAAGACATGTATCAGAAGTTACACAAGAGGCAACATACATGAAGTGTATGATGGAACAAGAACGTTATTAACATCAGTCTCCCAGAAGAACTCGAGAAAAGACAGACAGCTGCTGCTAAATGAGAAGTATGCCTCACAGGAAAGCTGGGTAGTACACTTGCTAAAGATGCATCAAAAGTTGATGATGAAGACATAATTAAATGATTTAAGAGCTACTTCTCCTTATGTGATTCTGGGTAAAGAAGATGAGGATATATTTGAAGAAGTAATCAATTCTCTGAGTTGTTACTCAACTTATGCTTAATCAGAATTAATGGAGATGGTCTTACAAGAAGGAGTAAGGACTTCAAAACTTCAACCTCTATATTCAAAGAAAGAATTAAAGAAGAAATTCTACATAGGAGCTGTTGCTCTTAAACTGCTTAAGAAGAAGCTAAGGATCAAATCAGAAGCAATCAACAAAAGAGCCATTGCTCTAAATCAACTTAAGAAGATTTGAAGAAGAAGATCAAGATAGAAGCATCCAACATAAGAGCTGCTGCTCTTCATCTGCTTTCAAAAGAAGAAGATCTCACACAGAAGTTGAAGACAAGAAGACTACAAGACGTTTTATTCTTGTATTTAAATGCAGAACACGTAGAGTTGTTGCTCGTAATGTGTTATTTCTTAGAAACTTCTGAAAGATTGTTTAGGCACCAGAAGTGACTGCTAGTCAAAGTGTCGTAAACATATGTATTGAGACTAGGAGACTATATGCTAATATAAGAAGCACTCTTGTAATCTCCAAAAGATAGATGAACGTTATATCCTGCTGGGATCCCTGAACGGTTCACTATCAGAAGTTAGTCACTCAGTTAGCTATGCAGGATTCAGTCACAACATGTCGCCGTGCATGTTACTAGTGTGATGAACGTTATATCCTGTGGGGATCACTGAACGGTTCAGTCAACTAGGGGTTAGTCACAGTAGATAGACTGTGCAGGGTTCCTTAGTCAATGGACGTTATATCTCGCGGAGATCACTGAACGGGTCATTTCCCAGACGGTTAGTCACAGTAGTTGGCTGTGCAAGTTGTTAGTCACGACGGAGGTTCGTTCAGGTGTAATCTTGATTTGGTTATAGTGGATTAAGATCTCTGTTGAGAGGGAAATCACCTGAAGAAGGTGGACTGGAGGTAGCCTTATTTAGAAGGTGAACCAGGATAAAAATGAATGTGTCTTTTACTTTATACCGAATCATTTTAACATATAGCTTCCAAGATTTAATATGCAGAACTGTACTGAACAAGTCAGAAGTTCTGATATCTTTTAGAAGTTAAAATGAACATCTTAGTGGTTATGTATTCTTCATGATTTCTCAACATTAAAGCATATTCCAATAGATGATTAAGTGAAAGAAAAGACGTTAAAGAAAAGAAAAGGATTTTAAATTGATAAAGAACACAATTCAATCCCCCTTTCTTGTGTTTTTCTCCACCTTCAACACCTATGACAAAAAGGCAGTCTCCTAGTGGCTCAAGTGAATCAACAACACTTCCAAACTTGTACGATGGAGAGTTATCTTCAACAAAGCTCAAAAAAGTCACGAAAGGCGGAAAGAGAGTTGCGAAGGTTGAGAAGCCGTAACATTTCCTTGAGAATCAATCTATTTTACAGAATCACAATCTGTTGTTTTGCTTATGTTTACAATTATATCGTGTATGGAGTTATTATGTTGTGCTAATGGTTATGTGATAGTTATAAGCCTTAACAATTTGAAACCTATTGGTACATATATTTTGTTGCTACAATGTTGTCGTCCTCGGTTTTTTTCTCGTGAGATACGAACTGACTCTTCTTTTATTTTGAGTTTTGAAAATCAGAGAGTCGCCACCGACTTTTATTTTATCCAATTAAGGAAAGGTTTATAAAAGAAACAGAAAAAGACCTTTAAGAGATTTTGGGTTCGGGGGTAGGTTATACAAAGGGAAGGTATTAGCACCCCTTTGTATCCATGGTTATCCATGGGCTCTTAATTGCTTAGCTCACTTGTTTGAATTATTTGTCTTGCTTTGAAATGCTTGTATGTGGTTTTAAAATACCTTTGTAAATTAACTTTGTAATGATCCTTGTGCGGATGTATACAAAGTGTTTTATCTTTCGAAAGATGTTTTGAAAAAAGATCTTTAACTTCGTAATGATCCTTGTTTGGATATATACCAAGTATTGTCTTTTTTGAAAGTTTTATTTTGAAAAACAATGAATATGTGAAACATTTGTTGTTTTGATTTGATTTGAGCAAGCAATTAGGAGATCTACCCTAAATTTATAAGGTCCTTTCCTATTTTCTTTTAGAAAATTTTCTTTGACTGGATACAGAAAGAAGTTATTTGAATTGTATTTGAAAGAGTAGAATTGATTTTGAAAAGAGTAATAGAGGGATTACCCTAAGAGGTGCATGTGTGATTGTGTTTTGATTCAGATATTTTTGTCTTTTGAATTTAGTGATCTAGCGCTTCAGTTATTATCTTTGACATACACGCAGTTTTATATGTACAGAAATTAAAGTGCGGGAATGTAAAATGCGGAAAGTAAATCTACGCTATTACATGGCTTCGGGAGGGGGATTACAATAATAATCGGGAGCACGGAAACTAAAACCCTAAGCTAGATTATTACATTACTTGTGCGAGAATTAAATCTAAGCTATTACAAATTATTTACAGGATTTTGAATAAAGCAAACAAATTACGTTGAAAATAAAATCGAGGAATGGAAAGGGTGGATGATAAAGGAAAAATAAAGTTTTGAAAATAAGATAAAAATCCTAAGTCTAAGTTTATTTTAAACCTAAGTTATTATTATTTTTTTTAATGTTTTTAACTAAATTAAAAGTCTATTTTAACCTAATTAAAAGACTAAATGATAGAAAAAAAAATCTAACCTTATTTAATTAAATCTAAATTAAGTCTAAACTAGTTGTCAATTAATTTTAAACTTAAACTAATTTTTTTTGTGATTTTTGGAATTGATTTTAAGGTTATACCAAGTTAATTAAACTAATTAATTATACTAAATAAATTAACCTAATAAAATAATAACATTTTTTTTTATGTTCAGAAATTAAGTGATAAAATATGAAACCTAAATCTAGAATAAAAATAATTTTGAGTGATTTTGATTGGTTGATATTTAATTAAAAGTAAAAAAAAAAACTAATTAATTAAGATGGCAGGGGGTGTATTAAGCAGTTTGGAAATTGAACTGAAATCAATTGTTTTTTGCGTTTGGGCCTTTAAAACGTGGGGTGAGAAGAGCAGACGCGTGCAGGCCCATTCCAACAAGCAAATTTATTTTCAGATTTTTAAACATGTGGGCCCCATAACTTAAACCAGAACCAATCACATAATGTCTTTTTGCCACGCGTGCCTTCAGTGCTTTGACTGGCCAATGTGGGAAAGGGAGAACGCCACGCAGGACGCTGACTGGGTTGGGACTTTGACTGGACCGGAGAAGCGCTGGAAACCTAAGTCCGGTTGTCTTCTCCGGCGACTCGTTCCTTGTTCCTGCAAAAATAGCAAATATGAATGATCAAGAGTGCACCCTCCCCCCTAATTCGACCCTTGTGGATCGATTGGTGGTGTTCTCAGGTCCTGAAAATGGCTATATAATGTGTTTCGAAGCTTATGAACATAGCACCGGTTGGAAATGGCAAGATGTATTTCAGGGACTTAAAGCTTCATGTTGCACGTCAGAGCTACTATAAATCACTTCACAAACTCAAACCAAACGTTAGATATAATTTATATATGCATGTGAATGAGATATAGGTTCAAGAAAATTTACCAATTCGGAGAGAGTGAGTGAGGCTTCTATAAGGTGTTTAAGCTTCGTGTAAGGGTTGGGTTTTGGTATATGAAGGCTCAGAAGAGTGTTTGTGTGTTTGGTTTGGCTTGAGAATGGATAGAAAATGAAATTCGAATTTTGCAAGTTCTTTGATATTTTTTTGAAAATTTGTGAGTTTCTTGGCTATTCTCTTGATGTATTTTCGTGTGTGTGTTGATGATGAAGTATTCTACTTCATTTATAGGCAATTAATGTGCTGCAAACTTAAGCTAAGAAGCATTGATGATCTTTGAACTTTTGAATTTTTAAATAATAAAAACTTTGAATTTTTGGCCATGGCTTTGAATTCCTTCAACCTCTTGCTCTAGGCCTGCCATGTACTTCTCTTTGTTGCAGAAAATAAGCTACTTTGGTGACTCAAGCAAGAGACAAGAGCTTTGGATAATGATCTTGCACCATTTCTTTTTAATTTAATTTTAAAGGTAATAAAATTAAACTAAAAAAGAAATAAAAATGTTATGGGCCTTAGGTTGGTGGGGGAGGCCCTTAGCATCATTAGAATCATGTTTGGATCATGAAAACTTGGCCTCTTTTGGAAAAAAACATTTTTGATCAATGTTGGTTTCATGCATTTTCCAAAAAAATAGCCTACTTCAACAAGGCATAAATCCATCAATTTTGATCATATGAAGGAGTACTTGTACTTTTTAGAAACCTCAAGATGTCCTCTACAAGTTACTTTGGAAACTTTTTTTTCATTTGGAGAAGTTATCTTGATGTTATGGCCTTTGACAAAAAACCACTTTTTGTTGACTTTGAAAATGACCTGTAATGTCTGAGCTCATATTTTTCAAATGGTGAATCCAATGACCATGGGATCAATTGCATTTGAAAGATAATTGAATTTCCTTCAAAACAATCTTTGGTTGGAATTTTTTGAATGAACGAGGAGAGAGTTATGGCCGGTCAAAGTTCAATTGACTTTTTAGGAGAAAACCCTAATTTTGAAACTTAGGGTTTTGTTGATTTTTGATCTTTTCTTGATGAATTATGATCAACCATTGATCAAATGATGAATCTTTTGACAAAATATGGATGTTGACAAAAATTTCATTTTTGACTGTCTGTTGACTTTTCGGTCAAACTGGTCGTCTGGCGACTGTTTGAGTTGCAGACTGTGCGTCTGAGTGAATTGAAATTTGAAAATTTTTCTGGTGGTACTTTGAGACATATGGAGATTCATGGAATCCATTTGAGGTCTCAAAAAACTTGTTCTCCTGAAAAAAAACAAAAACCCTAGTTAGGGACTGTTTGTGTAGGAGACAGTTAAGCGTACCTAATTTTTGTGCAGTGCTGAGTCTCTGCTGATCATGTGATTATCAGAAGACTTCTAGAACAAAATTCTTGGAATTTTGAAATTCAAAAGATTGATTTGATTGATGGTACAAAACACGGAGAATCGTGTTGTCAGCGAGTTTGACTGTCAACTGGTTGTCCGGGCATTAACGTAACAGTTAAAGTAAAAACTTAACAGTTAATGTTAATTTTTTCTTTTTGTTTTTTGTTGTGTTAAATTGTGAAAATTTATTTACATGAGTTGTTAGAAAAACACAAAACATAATAAATAAATAAAATATACCTTACGTGAACGAAATTACCGATAATTATCTTGAAAAATATTTAATGCACAGGAAAAATAAATATTTAACTAGCAATAAACACACATAATATTATCTTGATAATTAAACGACAGTACGACAGATAGTACGATATTTAATACTGACAGTACAAATATTACATAATATAATGAACAGTACGACAAATAAAATAAACAGTACATTATTTGAAAGCGAAAGATACGACAAACTTTAAAAATGACGATTAAAAACCCATGCTATAAATAACAACATATAGATGAACGGGAGTGTAAGCAACCCAGGTCCGCATTTTTCAGGACTATGTAGACAGAAAAAGGACATGATCACCACCAAGACAGTAATGACCATAAGAAAACACGTATCCATCCACTTTGCCATTTTTGCCGGGGAAGAAGAGAAAATAAATATGAGGTAGAAGTTTGAGAAATGAGTTGAAATTTGATGTGAGAATTTATGGAAAAAATGAGAGGTATTTATAGAGTGAAAAGAAGGATAGAGACGTTGGGGAATGAAGTGATTCCGTATAAAAAAGGAAAATTTGAGTGGTAGTAGGATTTGAAAGAAAGTGTATGGTAGGGTTTGAAAAGAGAGATGTATGGAATAAAGTTAGGATTTGATTTGAAAGAAAGAGATTTGAAAAGAAAGGAAGAGATTTTGAAAATAATAGAAGAGATTTTGAAAATAATAATATAGTACAAAAATTAGTGGGAAACAAAAACTAATAATAATTTACTTGTTACCAGTATAGTCTGAATCCCTGGACTCTGCGCTTGCAAGAATTTAATTATGTACCAATTACGTCAGTACCATTTATCTGCAAATAAATCCCAAATAAACAGCGTGTGTGAAGTAATAAACAGTACTTGGCGCTTGTGTAAGAATAAATTCAACAGCGAACCAAAATACCGTATAAGAAAAATTCTAAAAACTGAATATTCATAAAATCAGGATATTTATGAAATAAAATCCAAGATTATATGAAACTCCCAATTTTTAGACAGAAGTCTGTTGCCTTCTTTCTGAAAAAGATGCGGGCAAATTTTGGGGTATAACAGTTGCCCCTATTCAATCTTCTTAAACCTGAAGAGACTGATTGGAATCTGAAGGTAGAAGATGATTGAATATTTAGATGCCCTGAAAATTTGCACTTACCTCCACCGGAAGTGATGTTGGAGATTTCATTTGAATGTTGTCTGAGAAATGTCATTGGCAGATCAAAACATTACTTGAGATGGGCTTTCAGATGCCATCTGGCGAATGTATTGATGGTTTGTTCATCAGAATGAATCCTTTGATTATATCTTGATGAAGGATTTGAAAACCTCTGCGTTGACCGTTTCGGAACCGTCCGAGGTTACCGCTTTAAGTCTTGGAGGCTGATCGTTACGGAACTGTCCAAAGTTTTTCCGCTTTAGATTTTGAAAGTTGATCTATGAGGAACCGTCTGAGGTATCCTCTTTGGATCTTTGAAGGTTGATCGATGTGGAACCGTTTGAGGTATCTGCTTTAGATCTTTGAAGGTTGATCGTTGTGGAACCGTCTGAGGTATCAGCTTTAGATCTTTGAAGGTTGATCGTTGCGGAACCATTTGAGGTATCATCTTTAGATCTTTGAAGGTTGATCGTTGTGGAACCGTCTGAGGTATCAGCTTTAGATCTTGAAGATTGACTGCTTTAAGGAACCGTCTAAGGTATCGACTTAGATCTGAAGGTAGATCATTAAGGAACCGTCCAAGGTATCGACTTTGATCTGAAGGTAGATCATTTAGGAACCGTCCAAGGTATCAGCTTTAGATTTTCGTTGCTTGTTTTTAGTTGATAGGTGACTTGGAAAGAGATCTCTTCGGAATGAATCTTTGGCTTGATTATATCTGAGAGGAATGTTCGTCTGAATAGAATCCAGGGGAACACTGCATGTGATTGAGAATAACTTTGCTGAGGATATTTGTCCACCTGAAAAAATCAAGTTAGTGACATGCAATGTCATGATGCATGTAATGTATATGTTGAGATTCTCAAACTAAATGAGAAACGTGCATGTTATGTATGCGTTTGTCATGAAACATTATATGCTATGTATGAATATGCGTATGATGTATGACTTATGCAATTTAGAGCGTATCAAACTTCTAGTTGGGAAAATAAATCCCTGCTTGTTATTTTGGAAATGAAGGCATTGTGATGGTTGATGATCTTTGCTATCTTGTTCGAGTACACTCAGCTGGGGAACTTCCTTACGGACCAGGGTGTTCTGTTGAGGGATATTTGACTACCGTTCGAGGATGAAGGATAATTTGAAAGTTCTGATTTTGATGCACCCTGAGTGGGAATAAGAAAAATGCGTAATCCTCCGATGCACTATTTGACCAAGCCTCGGTGTGGAGGATCAAACCTTCTGGGGATAGTGGTCTTGAACAGCCCTGGTGGGGAATAAGGTTTCTCGAATCACTTTGTTGGAGAGAAAAATCTCATTGATGATTTTGCCGAGAAACGTATCTCTGTTGGGGAACTTTTCTCCTGATGCTGGTTTTAGGATGATGTCCAGATAATTGGGACATTACCTGAATGCTATTCCTGTTTTTCTTATAAACATCAGTCATATTCAAATGCATATGTTCATTCAAAAATTATCATTGGGACGTTTATGTATTCAAAACAGAAAAAGTGAAAACATTGATTTTGAGCATGAGCTGTATTGATTTTGAAAGAGAGCCATATAGGCGGATTAGTACAAGGAGACAAAACTCCTAGTAGTAGGAAATTGTCATAAAACTTTGAAAAGTACTTATAAAGGGAAATAGCTATGTGAAAATAATCCAGTCAAGTTTCGACTCTACTATTGCCAATCTGTCTTTGAGTATCTCATCCCTCACTTGTTGGAAGAAAATGATTGGACTGATTAGTGCTTTTGATGTGTTGAACCTTGAAGGTGAGTGGGTAGCCAAACGGGACATAGTCGTACCCTTTATTCCCTAACTTTTGCCTAGGCCGCCTTTTCAGGTTTTCAGCCTACCGGGATAATTATTATTTTTTTAGTCTCTAACTTTTGCCTGGATCGCCCTTTCAGGTTTTCAATCCACCGAGACGCTCATTTTTGCCTAAGTCGCCCTTTCAGGTTTTCAACTTAGCGAGCTTTTGTTTATGCGAAGTACTTTTTGACTATGTCCGCGTTTACAGGGTGTGGGAAATCCTCGCCATCCATAGTGGTAAGCAACATGGCTCCGCCGGAGAATACCTTCTTGATTACAAATGGTCCCTCATAAGTGGGAGTCCACTTGCCTATGGGATCACCTTGTGGTAAAATGATGCGTTTGATAACCAAATCACCGGTTTGATATGCCTGACTTTTGACTTTCTTGTTGAAGGCTTTGATCATACGCTTATGGTACAACTGACCATGACAAATAGCTGCGAGCCTCTTCTCATTAATCAGGTTTATCTGGTCCAACCGAGTCTAAATCCAATCGTCTTCGTCTAGATCAGCTTCTTTCATAATCCTTAGGGAAGGAATCTGAATTTCAATTGGAAGAACTGCCTCCATACCATAGACTAAGGAAAATGGAGTTGCCCCTGTTGAAGTACGCGCTGATGTGCGATAACCATGAAGAGCAAAAGGTAACATCTCATGCCAGTCTTTGTAGGTTACTGTCATTTTTTGTATGATCTTTTTGATGTTCTTGTTGGAAGCTTCTACCGCGCCATTCATCTTTGGTCGATATGGGGATGAATTATGATGTTTGATCTTGAACTACGTGCAGAGTTCGGTAATCATCCTGTTGTTTAAATTTGTGCCATTGTCTGTGATGATCCTTTCAGGGATGCCATACCGACAAATGAGATTGTGCTTGATAAACTGGGCCACAACATTCTTGGTGACTGAAGCAAACGAGGCTGCTTCTACCCACTTTGTGAAGTAGTCAATAGCGACCAGGATAAAGCGATGTCCGTTGGAGGCAGTAGGTTTGATTTCTTCAATCATATCAATTCCCCACATTGCAAAAGGCCAAGGAGCTGTCAGGACATTTAGTGGGACTGGAGGTACATGTACTTTGTCGGCATATATCTGGCATTTGTGACAAGTTCTGGAGTAATGATGGCAGTCTGTCTCCATGGTATGTCCACTTGAATGTCCACTTGAATGAGTACCACTTGAATGAGTACCAAAGGCACCATCGTATATGTCTTTCATAATCTGTTCCGCTTCCTTCTTGTTCACACAACGAAGCAGAGTCGAGTCATGGTTGCGTTTGTACAGGATTCCATTACTTAGAAAGAATTTGGCGGCAAATCTTCTTAGAAACTTTCTATCATTAATGGATGCCCCTTCAGGATATTCCTGGGCTTCGAGATATCTTTTTACTTCATGGAACCATGGTTTTTCTTCCACTCCTTCAGTATCAATCTCATTGCAATAGGCTGGTTCATCATGTCGGTAAATGGTGATCATAGGCGCCTCATTGTCCCACCTGACTTTGAACATAGATGACATGGTAGCTAAAGCATCAGCCAATTGATTTTCTTCTCGCGGGATATGTTCAAAAGTGATTTCTTCAAAGTAAGGAATCAAACTCAGCACATATTCTTTGTAAGGAATTAGATTCGGGTGCTTCGTGTCCCATTCCCCTTTAACTTGATAAATTACAAGGGCCGAGTCTCCATAGACCTCCAGGAACTTGATTCTCAGATTGATTGCATCTTTGAGACCCAGAATACATGCTTCATACTCGGCTATATTGTTAGTGCAGTTGAAACATAATCTGGTAGTGAATGGTGTATGTCCTCCTGTAGGAGAAATGATCACAGCTCCGATGCCATTGCCAAGCGCATTAGAGGCTCCATCAAAAACCATAGTCCATCAGGATCCTGGATCGGGTCCTTCCTCCGGTCATGGTTGTTCGTAGTCAGTAACTAGCATAATGTCTTCATCTCGGAAGTCAAAGTTTAATGCTTGATAATCATCCACTGCTTGATGAGCCAGATGATCAGCTACCACACTTCCTTTGATCGCTTTTTGTGAAGTGTACTGGATGTCATACTCTGTTAAGATCATTTTCCATCTTGCTATTCTTCCAGAGAGAGCAGGTTTTTCGAACACATATTTGATAGGATCCATTTTGGAGATCAGGAAAGTGGTATGGTTTAGCATATACTGTCTTAGTCGGCGAGCCGCCCATGCTAAGGCACAACAAGTTTTCTCGAGCAGTGAGTATCTTGTTTCACAATCGGTAAACTTTTTACTAAGATAGTAGATTGCATGCTCCTTTCGGCCAGACTCGTCATGTTGTCCCAGTACACACCCCATTGAATCTTCTAACACTGTTAGGTACATTATCAGAGGTCTTCCTTCTACTGGTGGTAACAAGATTGGAGGTTTTTGAAGATATTATTTGATCTTATCAAAGGCTAGTTGTCATTTGTCGTTCCATCTTTCCACTTGATCTTTCTTTAACAGTTTGAAGATCGACACACAAGTAGTAGTCATATGGGCAATAAATCTGGCTATGTAGTTCAGACGTCCCAAGAATCCTATGACTTGTTTCTCGATACGAGGTATGGGCATTTCTTGAATGGCTTTGACCTTGGCAGGATCAACTTCAATACCTTTGCTGCTGACGATGAAACCTAAGAGTTTACCGGATCTTACTCCAAAGGTACACTTGTTCGGATTCAGTCGCAATCTGTACTTCTTGAGTCTGTTAAACAGCTTGTGCAGATGACCTAGATGTTCTTCTTTGGTGTTGGACTTTGCAATCATATCATCGACATAAACCTCTATTTCCTGATGAATCATATCATGGAACAAAGCTACCATTGCACGCTGATATGTTGCTCCTGCGTTCTTTAAACCAAAGGGCATTACTTTGTAACAAAAGGTTCCCTAGGGTGTTGTGAAGGTTGTCTTTTCCATGTCTTCGGGCGCCTTCTTGATTTGATTGTATCCTGAGAATCCATCCATAAAGGAGAATACCTTGCATTATGCAGTATTGTCAACCAGTACATCGATGTGAGGTAAAGGGAAATCATCTTTGGGGCTTGCTCGATTCAGATCTCTGTAGTCTACACACATTCTGACCTTCCCGTCTTTTTTAGGTACAGGCACTATGTTAGCTATCCATGGAGGATAACTCACAACTTTTAGAAATCCAGCATTGAATTGCTTTTCAACCTCGTCTTTGATCTTCTTGGACATGTCGGGCCTACTTCTTCGCAGCTTCTGCTTAACTGGAGTGCTACCTTCTTTGATTGGTAGGCGATGGACCATAATATCCGTGTCAAGGCCAGGCATATCTTCATAAGACCAAGCGAATATCTCAAGGTAGTCTTGTAACATTTGAATCAGTCTTTGCTTGACACTGTCTTCTAGATCAGCCCCTATCTTGACTTCTTTCTTTTCTTCGTCACTGCCGAGGTTGATAACTTCAATTGGTTCTTCATGCGGCTGTATAGTCTTTTCTTCTTGTTCTAATAGCCTTGAAAGTTCCCTTGGTACTTCACAATCTTCCTCACTTTCGTCCTCAGTTTGTTAGATCGGATTTTCAAAGCCATGATTGGCAATAGCAGAATCGTTATCAACAGGATCCACAGTGAATGTGAATCTGCATTTATTATGTGGGTGTGTGTAAGAACACATAGCTATTTGAAAATGCATAAAGCAAAGAAAGAAACAAAAAAGGATGACAAAATTTGAATATGCAAACGTCCCATGATTTTATTGAATGAACATGATCATGGTATGACAAACCCTTATAAAAAGGACCAGTGTGCTTCGGGCAAGGCACCTGGCTTTTAAGTTCATGGTTCGATAGTACAGGAACCATTTTTATCTTTGAACATATAAACAACGAAAATAGGAAATTGCATTTGCTCCTGATCAAAGGAGATAACATCTTCGGCTTCTCAGTTGTTCAATTCATTGTTGTGAGTAGGGAATATCCAGCTGCTCCAGTTGCAGTTGTCTTCTTCGTCTTCCACAGCATTGACTTCTTTGGTGGTGAAATGAGCTGTTGATCCTTCAGGATGAGCAAGATACTCTGCTGGATACGAGAGCCCAGGCTGAGATACCTCTGTTGGCTGAGAGAGATATCTGATAAGATCGTCCCATCCAGTTGGAATGATGTCTTTGAGGGAGACTTGTGCATTCTGGGGAGCAGTGTACTGCATCAGGAAATCATTCTCGTTATTTGGTGTTTCCCAGACTTCTTCAGGAGCGACAGGGCTTGTGAGTGTCATATTATCTTCGAAATGGTTATCCCATCCAGTTAGGGTGATGTCTTCAAGAGCGACTTGCGAGCTCAGGGGAGCGGAATACTTCACCATAAAGTTATATTTACCACTTGGTTCTCCCAATGTATCCCAAGCTTCTTTCAGACTAAGTGGACTTTGGTATTGCTCAGTAATGGAACTTGTGAAACTTTTGCAATCTTCAAACTGATCACCCCATCCAGTTGGGACGATGTCTTCAATGGCAATAAAAGAACTCTGAGGTGCAATGTACTTTACTAGAAAATCATACCTGCCGCTTGGTTCTCCCAAAGTATCCCAAACTTCCATGGAAACAGGTGGAACTTCATTTGGATATTGCTGAATAATATGGTTCAAGATCATTCCATCGTCTTCAATAACATTTACTCCTTGGCTGATGAAATGTGACATTAATCCTCCAAAATGAGGACTTTGATCGTTCTTTTGAGTTCCATTAGCATAGCCCAGACCTAGGTTATCGAACTTGTAAGGCACATCAAGGAGTTGTCCTCATACTGTGCAACCACCCTATTCGATCACAGCTTTAGCATCTTTGAGAGAAGCCATAGTTGGAGTCATTTTTGTAGCAGGAGTAGCAGAAATATGTTTGGCAGTAGAGACATCTGGAGGGACCACCTCAAAAGATTGGCAGGGGGTTTCGATGAATTCACCATCCATCTCAACATACTTGGAGTTACTCAGGTGGCTAACCACATATTCTTCTTCGCCATAAACTGTGACGACCTTGCCTTTTACCGGATACTTTAACTTCTGATGCAGGGTAGAAGTTACAGCACTTGCCCCATGTATCCAAGGGCGTCCTAGTAAACAGGAGTATGCTGGATGAATTTCCATCACGTAAAAGGTAGAATCAAAGATCTGAGAGCCCACTCTGATTGGGAGCTTAACTTCTCCGTACACTGTTCTTGTTGACCCATCGAAGGCTCTTACCACAACATCGCTTGGTTGTAACGCAACTCCTTCGAAGTCAAGTTTTTCCAGTACTGCTTTTGGTAACACGTTCAAAGAGGAACCGTTGTCTACCAGACATGAGACAGAGTGGTGCCGTTACATTCAATAGAGATGTGCAGGGCTTTATTGTGATTTTTCTCGCAGGGGTTAAATCAGCATCAGAGAAACCGAGACCGTTATTTACTGTTAGACTGGCAACACAATTTTCAAATTGATCGACTGAAATCTCCTGTGGTACATGTGCAGCTTTTAGGAACTTCATCAGGGCCTTGGCATGAGCTTCTGAATACTTTAGCAGAGACAGCATTGAAATCTTTGAAGCAGTATGCCCCAGTTGTTCGACAATATTGTAATCACTTTTGCAGATGATTTTCAATATTTCCTCCATTTCTTGCCTCGATGGATCTTCAACAGTGACTTCCACCGGTATTTGAACTGGTTCAACTAGTGGCTCTTTGCCTCAAGCGTTGATATCTTGATTAGGAATTGGGACCTGAACTGGATTAGTAGCAACATTTGGAGAAATTTTTGTGAAAAGATCCTTCCATTTCTTGTAATCTTACTAGTAGATCCGACCATAAATCTCTTCTATTATTTTCAAAATCTCTTCCTTTCTTTTCAAATCTCTTTCTTTCAAATCAAATCCTAACTTTATTCCATACATCTCTCTTTTCAAACCCGACCATACACTTTCTTTCAAATCCTACTACCACTCAAATTTTCCTTTTTTGTACGGAATCACTTCATTCCCCAACGTCTCTATCCTTCTTTTCACTCTATAAAAACCTCTCATTTTTTACATAAATTCTCACATCAAATTTCAACTCATTTCTCAAACTTCTACCTCATATTTATTTTCTCTTCTTCCCCGGAAAAAATGGAAAAGTGGATGGATACGTGTTTTCTTATGGTCATTACTGTTTTGGTGGTGATCATGTCCTTTTTCTGTCTACATAGTCCTGAAAAATGCAGACCTGGGTTGCTTACACTCCCGTTCATCTATATGTTGTTATTTATAGCATGGGTTTTTAATCGTCATTTTTAAAGTTTGTCGTATCTTTCGCTTTCAAATAATGTACTGTTTATTTTATTTGTCGTACTGTTCATTATATTATGTAATATTTGTACTGTCAGTATTAAATATCGTACTATCTGTCGTACTGTAGTTTAATTATCAAGATAATATTATGTGTGTTTATTGCTAGTTAAATATTTATTTGTTCTGTGCATTAAATATTTTTCAAGATAATTATCGGTAATTTCGTTCACGTACGGTATATTTTATTTATTTATTATGTTTTGTGTTTTTCTAACAACTCATGTAAATAAATTTTCACCATTTAACACAACAAAAAACAAAAATAAAAAATTAACTTTAACTGTTAAGTTTTTACTTTAACTGTTACGTTAATGCCCGGACAGCCAGTTGACAGTCAAACTCGCTGACAACACGATTCTACGTGTTTTGTACCATCAATCAAATCAATCTTTTGCATTTAAAAATTAAAAGATTTTTGTTCTAGAAGTCTTCTGATAATCACATGATCAGCAGAGACTCAGCACTGCACAAAAATCAGGTACGCTTAACTGTCTCCTACACAAACAGTCCCTAACTAGGGTTTTTGTTTTTTTTTTCCGGAGAACAAGTTTTTTGAGACCTCAAATGGATTCCATGAACCTCCATATGTCTCAAAGTACCACCAGACAAATTTTCAAATTTCAATTCACTCAGACGCACAGTCAGCAGCTCAAATAGTCGTCAGACGACCAGTTTGACCGAAAAGTCAACAGACAGTCAAAAATGAAATTTTTATCAACATCCATATTTTGTCAAAAGATTCATCATTTGATCAATGGTTGATCATAATTCATCAAGAAAAGATCAAAAATCAACAAAACCCTAAGTTTCAAAATTAGGGTTTTCTCCTAAAAAGTAAATTGAACTTTGACCGGCCATAACTCTCTCCTCGTTCATTCAAAAAATTCCAACCAAAGCTTGTTTTGAAGGAAATTCAATTATCTTTCAAATGCAATTGATCCCATGGTCATTGGATTCACCATTTGAAAAATACGAGCTCAGACATTACAGGTCATTTTCAAAGTCAACAAAAAGTGGTTTTTTGTCAAAGGCCATAACATCAAGATAACTTCTCCAAATGAAAAAAACTTTCCAAAGGAGCTTGTAGAGGACATCTTGAGGTTCTAAAAAGTACAAGAACTCCTTCATATGATCAAAATTGAGGGATTTATGCCTTGTTGAAGTTGGCTATTTTTTTGGAAAATGAATGAAACCAACATTGATCAAAAATGTTTTTTTTTTCAAAAGAGGCCAAGTTTTCATGATCCAAACATGATTCTAATGATGCTAAGGGCCTCCCACGACCAACCTAAGGCCCATAACATTTTTATTTCTTTTTTAGTTTAATTTTATTACCTTTAAAATTAAATTAAAAAGAAATGGTGCAAGATCATTATCCAAAGCTCTTGTCTCTTGCTTGAGTCACCAAAGTAGCTTATTTTTTGCAACAAAGAGAAGTACATGGCAGGCCTAGAGCAAGAGGTTGAAGGAATTCAAAGCCATGGCAAAAAATTCAAAGTTTTTATTATTTAAAAATTCAAAAGTTCAAAGATCATCAATGCTTCTTAGCTTAAGTTTGCAGCACATTCATTGCCTATAAATGAAGTAGAATACTTCATCATCAACACACACACGAAAATACATCAAGAGAATAGCCAAGAAACTCACAAATTTTCCAAAAAATATCAAAGCACTTGCAAAATTCGAATTTCATTTTCCATCCATTCTCAAGCCAAACCAAACACACAAACACTCTTCTGAGCCTTCATATACCAAAACCCAACCCTTACACGAAGCTTAAACACCTTATAGAAGCCTCACTCACTCTCTCCGAATTGGTAAATTTTCTTGAACCTATATCTCATTCACATGCATATATAAATTATATCTAACGTTTGGTTTGAGTTTGTGAAGTGATTTATAGTAGCTCTGACGTGCAACATGAAGCTTTAAGTCCCTGAAATACATCTTGCCATTTCCAACCAGTGCTATGTTCATAAGCTTCGAAACGCATTATACATCCATTTTCAGGACCTGAGAACACCACCAATCGATCCACAAGGGTCGAATTAGGGGGGAGGGAGCACTCTTGATCATTCATATTTGCTATTTTTGCAGGAACAAGGAACGAGTCGCCGGAGAAGACGACCGGACTTAGGTTTCCAGCGCTTCTCCGGTCCAGTCAAAGTCCCAACCCAATCAGCGTCCTGCGTGGCGTTCTCCCTTTCCCTCATTGGCCAGTCAAAGCACTAAAGGCACGCGTGGCAAAAAGACATAATGTGATTGGTTCTGGTTTAAGTTATGGGGCCCACATGTTTAAAAATCTGAAAATAAATTTGCTTGTTGGAATGGGCCTGCACGCGTCTGCTCTTCACACCCCACGTTTTAAAGACCCAAACGCAAAAAACAATTGATTTTAGTTCAATTTCCAAACTGCTTAATACACCCCCTGCCATCTTAATTAATTAGTTTTTTTTACTTTTAATTAAATATCAACCAATGAAAATCACTCAAAATTATTTTTATTCTAGATTTAGGTTTTATATTTCATCACTTAATTTCAGAACATAAAAAAAATGTTATTATTTTATTAGGTTAATTTATTTAGTATAATTAATTAGTTTAATTAACTTGGTATAACCTTAATATCAATTCCAAAAATCACAAAAAAAATTAGTTTAAGTTTAAAATTAATTGACAACTAGTTTAGACTTAATTTAGATTTAATTAAATAAGGTTAGATTTTTTTTTTCTATCATTTAGTCTTTTAATTAGGTTAAATTAGACTTTTAATTTAGTTAAAAACATCAAAAAAAAAACTTAGGTTTAAAATAAACTTAGACTTAGGATTTTTATCTTATTTTCAAAACTTTATTTTTCCTTTATCATCCACCCTTTCCATTCCTCGATTTTATTTTCAACGTAATTTGTTTGCCTTATTCAAAATCCTGTAAATAATTTGTAATAGCTTAGATTTAATTCTCGCACAAGTAATGTAATAATCTAGCTTAGGGTTTTAGTTTTCGTGCTCCCGATTATTATTGTAATCCCCCTCCCGAAGCCATGTAATAGCGTAGATTTACTTTCCGCATTTTACATTCCCGCACTTTAATTTCTGTACATATAAAACTGCGTGTATGTCAAAGATAATAACTGAAGCGCTAGATCACTAAATTCAAAAGACAAAAATATCTGAATCAAAACACAATCACACTTGCACCTCTTAGGGTAATCCCTCTATTACTCTTTTCAAAATCAATTCTACTGTTTCAAATACAATTCAAATAACTTCTTTCTGTATCCAGTCAAAGAAAATTTTCTAAAAGAAAATAGGAAAGGACCTTATAAATTTAGGGTAGATCTCCTAATTGCTTGCTCAAATCAAATCAAAACAACAAATGTTTCACATATTCATTGTTTTTCAAAGTAAAACTTTCAAAAAAGACAATACTTGGTATATATCCAAACAAGGATCATTACGAAGTTAAAGATCTTTTTTCAAAACATCTTTCGAAAGATAAAACACTTTGTATACATCCGCACAAGGATCATTACAAAGTTAATTTACAAAGGTATTTTAAAACCACATACAAGCATTTCAAAGCAAGACAAATAATTCAAACAAGTGAGCTAAGCAATTAAGAGCCCATGGATAACCATGGATACAAAGGGGTGCTAATACCTTCCCTTTGTATAACCTACCCCCGAACCCAAAATCTCTTAAAGGTCTTTTCTGTTTCTTTTATAAACCTTTCCTTAATTGGATAAAATAAAAGTCGGTGGCGACTCTCTGATTTTCAAAACTCAAAATAAAAGAAGAGTCAGTTCGTATCTCACGAGAAAAAAACCGAGGACGACAGAACTGGCGACTCTGCTGGGGATTTCAAAAACAAAATGTTTTCAAAAGGGGTTACCTTAGAGTTTAGATCACTTCGATGTTTTCAATTGCTTGTCTTGTTTGTTCTATTTTTCAAAGGTTTGTTTGGGTATTTACTTGTGTGAAAGATTCTAACCCGAATCTCGAGATACCTTAAGTATGTGACAATAGACCAAGGAAACTGTACGGCATGTACCGATACGGTTGATCTGGTAGTCACCGTTAGTGCGACACTTTGGTCTGTACTGATATCCCTTGAAAACGATCAAGGAGTATGTTAGGCTTCTGAAATGTCATTAAACACTAATTTGTCTTAGAACCTTTAGTTGAACTTGACTTGTGGCCTATTAAGTGACTAGCTTTGAAATTGAGATGTTGTCTCCAAGGATCATAGAACCCGAATACTATTTTAAGACAGGTTTAAACCAACTCAACTTCAGTGGGGAGGGTATCACCTATAAACCTCGTGCAAGCCTTTAAACCTAAGGCTATTGTTTGATTTGTTTGTGTGTGCCACATGTTTGACATCATGACATCATAAGCATCATAAACATATCATTTTCTCACTAATCATTTCAAGGATCGAAGAGTTTACCTTTGTTCTGTTGTTACAGGTAATGGCTCCCGCTACCAGAGATTATATCCGGATCAACATCTCAACAGTACCATCTGAACTTAAGGACTTAATATCAGAATTTCCCAGAAATGCTCAATTCACTGAAAAGCACGGTCACCTACTCCATTTGGTTACCTCAAAATTTGAAGAAGACATGATACGGGTCCTATTCCAGTTCTTTGATCCCGAACATCATTGTTTTACATTTCCTGATTACCAGCTAGTACCCACCTTGGAAGAGTTCTCTGAACTAATTGGGATACCTGTTCGAGATCAATTACCTTTCACTGGTTTATAAAAGATTCCAAAACCAGAAATCATTGCTGCTGCCTTACATTTACGAAAGTCAGAAATCGAGTCAAATTGGGAAACAAAGAGTGGAGTCAAGGGTTTGCTCGCTAAGTTCTTAATGGAAAAGGCTCGATTACTACTAAAAAACAGAAGTTACCTAGCTTTTGAAGAAGTTGTGGCTCTTTTAATTTATGGGTTGGTTTTATTCCCTAATCCCGACCAGTTCATAAGTGTGCACGTTATCAACATTTTCTTAAACCGTAATCCGGTACCTACTTTGCTGGGAGACATTCTACATTCTTTACACACTCGTACTATGAAAAAACGAGGAACTCTTATGTGTTGTGTACCACTATTGGCTAGATGGTTTACATTACACCTTCCCCGATCAGTGTTGAGAAACGAACAAAGGATGCAATGGTCTCGCAGGATTATGTCTTTGTCTCATTCAGATATCCGGTGGAACAACTTCTTTCAAAGAGACATCACTCTCATTGACCATTTTGGGGAGTACCCTAATGTGCCACTCCTTGGCATCAGGGGAGGCATCACTTACAACCCCTCTTTAGCTTGGCGCCAATTCGGATATGCACGAAGAAACGATCCTCATGACATGATTATCCGTGGCATTGTGTTCGATTACGAAGATGATTCCCAATGATATCGACGAAGGTTTATACATGCTTGGGGCAGTGTCTACAAAGTAGAAAGCAAGACTTTAGGACAATGGAATTCTATTCCCATGGAACCTTACCTCAAATGGGTGCGTGCTCGTGCTCAGAAGTTCATCATGCCATATCCCGCTATCCTACCTATGACTATTGAGCCAGAAGTCGAAGGGGACGAACCTCGAGTTATTCTAAATGTGGACATACCAACTGACTTGGAAGAGCTGCAGAAATCTTGGGTTCAACTAAGAGAAGAAAGAGACACCTTCAAAGCACACTGTCAAGACTATGAGAGGAAAGTGTTGGAGCTCACCAGACAACTCCAGGAAGAACAACAGATCAACACGTTCCTGGGTGCAAAGAGAAAGCATCCATGGGAGGCTTGAGAAATCCTTTATTGTCTTATTTTGTAAGCCCAAAAAGAGGCAAAGAAAAGAAAAAAGAAAAAAAAGAGACAAAAGAAAAGAAAAAAAGAAATAAATTGTTTGACTAATAAATGTTTGTTTCTCTTTTGTTTAAACAAATTTAAATTCTAAGATCCTTGAAAACATTGCATATACATTTCATTCATAAACATTGCATAACATGTTCACATGACAGGTTTCTCATCTCCTCGCTGTTTATTTCAGTCAGAAGGGATGGATTCCGAAACAAGAATCAAGAATCTCGAAGCACAGAACGCCCAAGTTCAGATGGCAATTTTGGAACTAGTCAAGGGGCAACAAGAACTGAAAGCCCTGATGATCAAGAAGAAAAAGAAGCCCAAGGGATCTGTAGGCTTAAGTCACCTTGCGAGGAAAGTCAAAATCCCTGTCAGGAGATCCAAAAAGGTGCCGATCCCTGAAGTAGTCGGTGAAGGGGATCAAGAAGACAACCACAACAACCAGGGTTCAGCCAAACACTCCCTCTCTTCTAACGAAGAAGATTATCATTCCGAAGACGAACAAGGTGATAACAAATACCAGCTGTTGGAAGAACGCATGAAAGCTATGGAGATACAAAAAATACCTGGTTTAGACTTCAATGATCTTGGACTCGTCTCAGATATTGTTATCCCTCCAAAGTTCAAAGTTCCTGTCTTTGCAAAGTATGATGGAGTCTCTTGCCCAAAGCTGCATCTAAGGTCCTATGTGAGGAAGATACTACCTCATACGGTAGATAACAAATTGTGGATTCATTTCTTCCAGGAAAGTATGTCGGGTACACAACTCGAATGGTACTACCAACTGGAAACTGAAAAAGTTCACACCTGGGAAGATCTGGCTGCTGCTTTCTACAAACAGTATCAATACAACGCTGACCTTGCACCAACTCGTACTCAACTACGAGGCATGACTATGGCACCAAAAGAAAGTTTCAAAGAGTATGCACAAAAATGGAGAGATCTAGCTGGAAGGGTTCAACCACCCTTATCTGATCGCGAGCTGGTCAACATGTTCATGGGCACTTTATCTGGCCCTTTCTACAGTCATTTGCTGGGAAGCTCGTCGTTAGGTTTCACTGACCTGATATTAACTGGAGAGCGTGTTGAAAGCGGTAATCAAAGTGGAAAAATTCAAATAGGCTCCTCTGGTACTACAAAAAGGCCCATCAGTGGGAGAAATGAAGTCAATACAATGCACAGTCAGAAAAGTTGCAAAAGTGAGCATCACCAATCTGTAGGGGCTGTTCTAATCTCTGCAACTGCACCTCAAAAAGATCAACCGCCGAAGTATACGCGTCGACTAGATGCACCAAGAAGAAATTTCACCAGAATCAATATGCCAGTCTCTCAAGCATTGCAGCACTTGTTAAAAGCAAATCTGATCACATTGAAAGACCCTCCAAAGAATGTCAACACTTCCTCTCCGAGTTATCGCCCCGATGCAACATGTACATACCATTCTAACTGTCCAGGACATGACGCAGATCACTGTTGGGCCCTGAAAAATTAAATCCAAGACGTGATAGATGCTGGGGAAATTGAGTTCGACCCTCCAGAGACTCCAAATGTCATCACTGCGCCTATGCCAAAGCACGACAAGACCGTTAATGCTATCATAGACACTGTTTATATCTATGATGTGAGAGAATTGTCAACTCCGCTCCTTGAAGTCAAAAGAAAGCTAATACGAGCTGGTTTCTTTTCAGGTTGTGACCCTGATTGCTTTTATTGTGCACACCTACCCAATGGTTGTGAGAATTTGAAAATAGGATTTCAAAAGTGGATGGATCGTCGTATCATTATGTTTGAGAGGCTCCCTTCTATGGACGATTTATGCGAAGTTTTTTCAAATGGGATGAGGATAGAGGACGTCTCAGTGGTTTCTAACATACCATTGAAAATCCCTACCAAAGCTCCTTTCAAAAATTTTGCTGCACCCAGAGTGGCATCGGTAATCATCACCAGTCCGACTCCATTTCCATACTCCTCAGACAAAGCTGTCCCGTGGAGTTATGATACTAATGTTTATGTCCATGGAGTTAAGCAAGACACCTTGACTGAAGAGACCATGAATTTTACTACTCCAACTGTTGAAAGAAAGTGTATGGTCGGGTTTGAAAAGAGAGATGTATGGAATAAAGTTAGGATTTGATTTGAAAGAAAGTGTATGGTCGGGTTTGAAAAGAGAGATGTATGGAATAAAGTTAGGATTTGATTTGAAAGAAAGAGATTTGAAAAGAAAGGAAGAGATTTTGAAAATAATAGAAGAGATTTTGAAAATAATAATATAGTACAAAAATTAGTGGGAAACAAAAACTAATAATAATTTACTTGTTATCAGTATAGTCTGAATCCCTGGACTCTGCGCCTGCAAAAATTTAATTTTGTACCAATTATGTCAGTACCATTTATCTGCAAATAAATCCCAAATAAACAGCGTGCGTGAAGTAATAAACAGTACTTGGCGCTTGTGTAA
The DNA here is from genome assembly GCF_029867415.1 of Vicia villosa. NCBI lineage: Eukaryota > Viridiplantae > Streptophyta > Magnoliopsida > Fabales > Fabaceae > Vicia > Vicia villosa. The sequence goes on from NW_026705315.1 coordinate 571,667, forward strand.
GAATAAATTCAACAGCGAACCAAAATACCGTATAAGAAAAATTCTAAAAACTGAATATTCATAAAATCAGGATATTTATGAAATAAAATCCAAAATTATATGAAACTCCCAATTTTTAGACAGAAGTCTGTTGCCTTCTTTCTGAAAAAGATGCGGGCAAATTTTGGGGTATAACAAATACCAAGTTTAGTAATTTATTGGTTATATCATTTTGCTTAAAATCCATACTATATTTTGTGCATGTCTTTTTAGATATTGATATTTTCAACAAACATACTTATATATTTTAACAACCTTACTCATACAATTTAAACTTTCATCTTTGTCACATATGAAACTGCAATCTCAAGTGTCGTTTAATGAACCCCAAAATACAAATGCATTGTAATGTGAATCAGATCCAATATAAATTACTTTCTTTCCGCTATGTATAAATAACTTCAATACAGTGGCCAAAATACATATCACATGTCATTTGTATTTCAAATAATATATGATGTCATCAATATGTAGCCCAAAACATGATGTCATCAATATGCAAGTTCTGAAATGGTGATTTTATGATATTTTGCGTGATTTTCAAGACTTTTTGCTGCCACTTTTTCCTCTACAAACCTACTCCTACATAGTATGGAGATAGAGTATTATTAAAAAAGTTTAACTTGACTTGTGATTTTTCTCAAACTCACATTTCCTTTTTGTTTCTTCTATATCTCTTGCACCAATGCAAATTTTTCCACCTACATCATGTCAATGCAGCATGCTGAAATAGTGAACACTATAAAACAATTATTTTCAACTTTTAGTTGCTTTATATACCTTTCATATTTTGTACAAAAGAAAATCTTCACATTCCCTTATTAATCTTTAATATAAGGAAATCTTTATTTTGAACTATTCAGTAAACTTTTTTACATAATATGATAACCTTCATTTTGACACCACCAAACTAATTCCCTCAATTTTTTAAAATATTTTGTAAACTTTTCACATATCCCTCCATTTTCAAATATCTATTTGGGTTGCACTGCCACTGGTTTTTCACTATTCCATTGTGATATATCTCCATTGCATCACCTCAGTTCAGACACTTCTTCCCTGCTTGTGCATTACCTGTTTTTCAAACCCTCTGTGCGGACATGGAGAAACACCATCTTCCTGATAATCAAAATAATGCATTTCTGGCTAGAAAAAGAAGGAAAATAATGTTGAACCAGAGGAGACATTCCAACATAGATTCCAACAAAGAAAATCATCCGACGAGCTCAAGAAATGATTCAATATCTCCCACTATGACACAACTTCCATTTTCACGATCACCCCTAACAATAGTTAACTCTAATATAGCCCACACTATATAGTCTCAATGACATAATAACCACAATGAAAGCAGTAAGAGGTCCAGAGTCGATGCCAACAGTGGAGTTAACCTGTTCTGCCGTTTCAGCGATGTTGCAACACCGCCATCTTATCATATTGGAGAGTCCTCTACCAGCATAAACCGCACGATTAAAATCCCAAGGCATTCTCTGCATTCGACCCCTTGTTCCATTACTCAATTACCTCGTACTACTAACGTTTTTGATGAGGGAACTGATATTTCGGATGATGACGACTCATTGTATAACAGTTCTGATTTAGATGACTCTGATGAACCTGATGCCATTCATCAACAACACCTTCAAGGTAGCTTTAATTTGTAACTCTAACATTCCAAATATTACGACTTCATTAAGATTCATAATGTTTCATCCTTGGTGTTTTGTAAATGCAGTTTATTCTGACATTGGTGACCCTATGTGGTAGTGTGAAATATGCCATGCATGCATGTGGTACGATGAGCGAAAAAACAAAAGAAAACATACAGTTTCTCCAAAGTTTGAACTGTGTTGCAGGGGCGGTAAAATTGTTGTTCCATTTATGAGAAAACCACCTACTTTGTTGGAAAAACTTCTTCATGATAGAGTCGATTTGGAAAGCAAAAATTATCCGCCAAACATTCGTACTTACATTGCAATGTTTTCATTCACTTCCCCTGGAATGAAGTTTGATTCAAAATAATCTAACGGAGGAGGTCCTCCAACATTGCGACTTCATGCTCAAACTTGCCATCGAATAGGCAGTCTCCTACCAGAAGAAGGCCAGCCTCCCCAATATGCCTAACTATATATTTACGATACCGATAACGAGGTTGCAAATAGGTACAAAAGCTTAAGGTATTGTCTTATGTTAATTCCATCAGTATTATAAATCTACATAATTCATACATACAACGCTGATTGTTTTCAATTGATCAGGGATAATGAGGCTATAGATAGTAGTGTTGTTGCAAAGTTAAAGTTGATGTTGGATGAGCATAATGTTCTTGTGAAAGCTTTTCAGATGGCACGTGATATGTTTAAGGCCAACCCATTGTTAGAGTTGAAGTTGAAACTCATTTACGATAGACCGCAAGACGGTCGTGTTTATAATATGCCAACTATCTCAGATGTTGATGCCCTTATTGTTGGGGATATTGACACTGCTGAACAGAGAGACATTATTGTCTAGTACCATAATGGTAAATTGCAAAGAATCGATGAGTTTAATCCAAGTTATCTGGCATATCAATACCCTTTAGTTTTTTGCTATGGCGAAGATGGATACAGGAAAAATATACTTCACAAGTATAAAGACGAGACTACGGTTACAAGGAAAAACATGCAAAGCAACAAAGATTGGCTATGTTTCCGTTTGCAAGAACGCACAAATGAACCAAAAAAATTGTTGTACTCTAGAAGGCTTTTCCAACAGTTTTTGGTTTATTATGCAATGATGGAATCAGAATGTCTCAATTGGTTAAGAAAAAATCAATTGAAATTAAGGGTCGGTAAATATAAGAAATTACAAGCGCGGACTGCTAATGAACAACAAAACATAAGTGGCAAGCAAGGTAAACGAGTAGCTTTACCTTCTTCTTTTGTTTGAAGTAAATGATACATGGATCAACTATATTTCGATGGTATGGCCATTTCAAGTAAATTGGGATTTCCTGATTTGTTTATAATGTTTACTTGCAACCCGAATTGGCCATAGATTACGCGTCTGTTGTTGAAGAAAAATTTAAGCCCGCATGATAGACCCGACATAATTTCAAATATTTTCAAGCTTACATTCAATGAACTCATGGCTGATCTAACCAAGCGACACATTCTTTGTAAAGTTTTGGCATGTAAGTTTTATATTTACCGATTGTGGCATTTTTTATTCTGCATATTGTGTAACACGTGTGACATTTTCCATGGTTTTTTGCTGCAGTCATGTATACAATTGAGTTTCAAAAAAGAGGTTTACCCCTTGCACATGTTTTTCTCTTCTTGCATCCTCTTAGCAAGTATCCATCTCCGTCTAACATCGATAACATCATTTCCGCTGAAGTACCTGATCCGATACGCCATCCGACATTATATGCTTTGGTCAAGTCACATATGATCCATGGTCCATGTGGTCTGGCACGTCCGAAATCCCCATGTATGAGAAATATGAAATGCTCGAAGTACTATCCCAAAAGTTTCGTTGAAGACATAATAATTGATGTTGAAGGTTATCCATTATACTGTCGAAGATCCAACACACATTTTATAGTAAAAAATGGTATCCAGTTGGATAATAGGAATGTCGTTCCATACAACACACGTTTGTTGTTGAAATATCAATCGCATATAAATATGGAATGGTGTAACCAGAGCACTTCTATCGAGTATCTATTCAAGTACATTCACAAGGGATACGACAAAATCACTGCAAGTGTTGTTGCTTCTAACTCAAACAAGGATGCAAACAATGAACCCATAGATGAGATCAAACAATATCTTGATTATAGATATGTTTCTCCGAGTGAGGCATGTTGGCGAATTTTTTCTTACAAAATCCATGGACGAAAACATACTGTTGAATGTATGTTCTACCATCTAATTAGTGAAAAGGCTGCCTATTACACAGATTATGACCGGATGGAGAATATTTTAGAAAATGAAAGTGTGACCGAATCGATGTTCACGTCTTGGCTGGTTGCAAATTTAGAATATGAGGAAGCCCGTTCATTGACATACGGTGAATTTGTTACGAAGTTTGTGTATGTTAAAAGAAGTAGAACATGGAATCCGCGAAAAGAGGGTTTACCATCGAACGTTTAATATGGGTGCCACCAACAACCGGTGAACTTTTCTATCTACGGATGATGTTGACTGTATCCAAAGGACCTATAACTTATGAAGAAATCAGAAAAGTTGGTGACAACCAATATGAAACTTTTCGAGAAGCTTGCTTTGCAATGGGCTTTCTAGACGATGATCGAGAGTACATTGGTGCTATCAAGGAAGCAAGTGCATGGGGATCAGACCGTTATCTTAGGAAACTCTTTGTTGTTATGCTATTGTCTGGTGCCGTAAATCGTCCTGGTCATGTTTGGAATGAGTTATGGGTTTGGTTATCGGATGGTCTATTGCATGAATAAAGAATCATAGCGAACAATCTAGGTATGCTAAAAATGTAAAGTATTACTGTTATTCTTAATCGCAGAGATATAAATAAATAATGTATATATACATAATCTCCTTGTGATATTAATCAGTCTCATTTAGTAATGTGCTAAGCAAGGTTGTATCTTTAATTCAATTGTATGCAGAATTAACTTTTATTGAAGCACGTGTTAAAAATTTAACATTGCTCGAGATTGAAAAGTTGTTACAGTCTAATCGTCGCAATCTGGCGACTTCAAATCTATTCCTTCTCTAGTTGGCTATGTCATTCCGCAATTGGGAAATCGCTTGGTATACGATAAAAGGCAATATGATATCTAATTAATGAAATATGAGTTCACCAACCTTTTAAAGTCACATATTGGTAACTCTGTCTTTGTTTATCTACAATGATACCTGCAACCACATTAGTTGACATTTATAAATTAGCAAAAATTCTAAGTATGTTGTTTAGCCTTTAATTGTTGTTATTTTATTTTTAATTAGATGAGCAAAGGAAAATTTATGACAGAATTATGGAAGTGGTAAAGAATCAAAAAGGTGGTGTCTTATTCCTACATGGTTATGGTGGTACAGGAAAAACATTTATGTGGAGAACACTTGCAAGTGCTTTGAGGTCTAAACATGAAATATGTCTAACTGTTGCTACAAGTGGGACAGCGGTTCTTTTGTTGCCGGGGGGCCAAACAGCCTATTCTAAATTCAAGATACCTGTCCCATGTGAAGAAAATTCAACTTGCAAGGTTGAATACAATGATGATGTTGCAGACCTTTTGAGGCAAACAAAGCTAATTATATGGGATGAGGCATCAATGGCTCACAAACATTGTTTCGAAGCTCTAGACAAAACTCTTAAGGATGTTATGAGTAGCTACAAAACTCTTAATTCCAAAACCGTCTTCGGTGGTTAGGTCGTATTATTTGGTGGCGATTTTAGACAGATTTTACCTATGGTCCCTAGAGGGAGTCGTTCTGATATTGTCCACTGAACTATCAACGCATCTTATATTTGGCATTCTATCAAAGTCATGAACTTAACCAAGAACATGTGTCTACATTCCAGACCAATTGAAGAAGAAAAAAAGGAAATCGCTGAATTTTCAGACTAGCTTTTAAAGATTTGAGAAGGAAGAATATCATAACCAAACGACGGTTATGCCGATATTGAAATCCCCCTGAACTTTTAATTACTAACTTCACCGACCTTATTGTTGCAATTGTTAACAGCACATATCCAAAATTCATTGAATGTTACCATGATTATGATTATCTGAAAAATCGTGCCATCCTTGCTTCCACTTTAGAAGTTGTTGACAAGATCAACGACCATGTCCTTGGGTTGATGCCGGGTAAATGTACTAACTAAGCATTATATATTGTTCTTATATTATCCAATGATATCACTTCTGAATATTGGCTTTTTCAATGGAGATACGAGATTACTACAGCTCTAATTCCATTGATAGATCTGAAATTCACGATCAAAATATTGTGGACGTGCTTAGCCCATAATTCCTTAGCTCTTTAAGGACTTCTGGTCTGCCAAACCATCACATCAAGTTAAAGGTTGGTACACCAATTATGCTTATGCAAAACATTCATCAATCTGAAGGTTTGTGTAATGGGACGAGGCTAATAGTAACTAAAATGGCAACTCATGTACTTGAGGCCAAATTGATTGGTGATAACAACATCATGTTATAGATGTTCAGATCAATTTAATGCGTTTTCATCATGGATGTGTTTAGTAATACTGCATAGGCAGTTAATTGTTATGTTATCATTGAATCTTGAATTATCCATTACCAAGTGACACAATGTATGTTTAAAGTATTAGCTTAAAAAGTTATTAGATCATAATTAACACTAAATGTCAAGAATGTAAGAACATTTAGTTTAATACATTCATTACTTATAATTTAGATTGCGAGAATGATACAACACGGTATCACTACATCTATTACCTACGGATGCCAAACCTTATAGACTTAACATGCTTTTTTCGGATCGAAAACATCCGATCTGAAACGGATCCTGTCTCCAGCTTTAAACTGGTTACACTCGCAAAACGCATCCCATTCATGACCAAGCTTTGTCCGGTGGGAATCATCTATATTCAACAACTTAAGCATTTTGCTTCGTCCATTGTCACCGCACAGTATTAGTACTTCATAATCATGCTCTCTCAAAACAGATGCAAAATGAGGCTGCAGTTTCTACAAGTATTTCTTAATAAATAAATATGTTTCAAATTAGTAACCGTAAATTAAAATTTATACTACATAATGAATTAGGTATCAGGATAAGAAAAAAATCAACTAATTTCGGAGTCGTCGCACTAATCGGTGTTAGGTCGACATTAAATACATGTATTCCTTCGTGACAAAGATACCTGCTATGATATGCCGGTAGTTCCTCTAATGAATTTATCTATTTAAACCCAGAGATCCCAAAAGTATTGTCCCCGTAGTAATTGAAATACACAACGACGTTTCCCGGTAGTGAATAATAATTCTCCAGATCCATCCAGCCACTGATTATAAGTGGTTGATCATGGTTTTTATTATAGATTAGGTTATGATGTTTACTTTGGTTGTTTAGTACCAACCATATTTTAGATAGGTCCATCTTGTGCAACCTTACAAATAACGGATCAACCTCCGGAAATGACTACAGTAAATTCGACAACTTATTACATACTTTACATATGCAAACACTTGATATTATAATTTCAGAACGACCAATGTATAAGAAGGCAGTATATATGCTTACTTGGAAATCTAACTTTGCAATTGATAACATACAAATAGCCTCAGTGTGAATTAGAAGCCCTGTCCTATCCATCTATATTGTAAAAGTTTTGTTTCGAAAGATAGATCTGAGATGTTTTGGATTTGTAGACAAGTTTGGTTGAGGTTAGAAAAAAATGCCCGAGAAATCTTCACCATGGAAATGATGCTATATAGATGAGGAAGCTTGAAATAGAAAAACATTTATCACATCACGTGTGAAAAGTTAATGCTTGAAAAGCTTGAATTGGCTATTGACTAATAAATGCCTTTGTGACTTTTTAATTTTTCGTGTGCCCTTTTATACAGAGGTTCACGTGCATATCTGTATTTAAACATATAATGTACTGATTTTAGAAAAGGTTGTGGTCCACTATAATTTTTGAATGTTTCTCTTTTTCCGATATATTTTTCATGAACTTTAATATAACATTTAAAAACTTCATGCAATTCATATTTGGGACAAAACCCAGTTCATGGTATTCCTGCAGTTTTTTAATCATCCAAAAATAGTTCAGATTACATAAAATTAAAGAAGTACCCTAAACTATGATAATACTACTTTTAACAAACAAACAACCAACAACAAATTCTGCCCACCAAGAACACATTTTCCAACAATGGTAAAACATGTAGTCCACCTGAACTCCTTACAAAAAATATGGATTCACCTAAAACTGCACATAAACAAACACAATACGTTCAACTTTCCCATTTCCCCAATTCAAATGTACAAGAATCTCATCCAAAGGAGGGTATCTGATACAAAATTCCAAAACATCTCCTTCCTTTAGCACTCGGTCCTTCACGAAATCATACCACCCAGTCGCAAGAGAAGTCTCCACCTTTCTGTCCCTCTTTTTCAAAACACATTTGTATGATTTTTCTTTGTCAGTGTCGTATAGCACTATAGAATTTTTTGGAGACGTGAAGCATTTCCGGATCACTGGATACGATATTTGCTGCACATCAAAGCATATATCTAATTAAACTTAACATATGCAAACATACATAGAAAAATATGGTGTGCTGCATCTTTTCTTAAACCATTACATACCAGCACATTTTTTATAATAACTGTTGGATCAGTTACCACTTTATTCCACTTTTCTTCAAATACCTCCTCATAAATAGGTGTATATACCCTTAAACAAAAAAATAAAACAACTTACAATATAACAGTGAAAAAATTTCCTTTTCTTCTAAAATTTTGACTAACCATAACTAAAGACGAAATTTGAAGAAGTTACCTTTCACTATCCGATGAAATGTCAATGTTTTCTGGATCATTTTTCCTTTTCATGACACCATCTTCGTTGTTTGCACCAACACTTTGGTTAGATTTAGCATTCAAAATTTTCGTGTAGTCATCATTATCGCCTTCATTGCCACTACACAAGAAATAATAATCGAATGATTAGATTTATGTTATACCAATGCTTTTAAATGCATGCATTGTTCAAGAAACCAAATAGGTTTCAACGCAAAATATCAACCACAAAATGCCTAACGCAAAAGCAAATAATAACAGTCCAACAATTTAATTTTGTTCTAAAATATTTACTAACCCTAACTAAAATGATATTTCAAGAAGTTACCTTTCACTATCCGAAGAGATGTCAATGTACTCTGGATCAAAGTTCATTTGCATGGAAACATCTTTATTGTTTGCACCCATACTTTGGTCAGATTTAGCAACAAACCGTGTTGCTTTGACAATCGGCAGAGGAACAGGGATTTTGTGATGTTCAAACACAGAGTGACGCTCGTCGCTAAGTTTCGCTTTTCCTTTTTTAAGAGTTCGCGCCTCCTGACGCTCCAGCTCATCTAGGTAAGAATTCAAATTCAAAATGTAGTCATCATTGTTGCGTTCGTTGCCACGACACAACAAATATGAAATGAATGATTAGATTTAACTTATACTCGATACTTTAAGGCATGCATTGTTCAACAAAACAAAAAGGTTCAGGGCAAAAATTTTACACAACAAACCTATCGCAAAAGCAACCAGAAATTGTAAACAAATTCAACCATACAGAATTTTGGAATGGAGTAACATGTTAAAATTACATGAATTTACTGATTAGAAGGTTCCATGTTCACAGTGGTGCCAACTGCAGTATTCGCTTCCATCTTGGAAGAAAATGGTTTAGGTTTTTCTTATGTTAAGAGACTATTGAATTTTCTAAGTGAAAGAGTAAGTGACATATACTACTCTGTGTCTTTGACAGTTTCCACACGTTTATTGCACTGTTCAGTTCCTACTCCCATCAATTTCTCTATACTCCACGATAAACTTTACTAACTACTTCCAAAAATGACTACTAACGGCAATTGTAAATAGCTTTCCAAAAAAAAAAACAGCAATTGTAAATAATAAATATAAATTTTTTTTATGACTATTACCGATCCTATTGAATCTCATTGTGAAGTGCTGAGTTTCTATCTCCCGGAGTTGAATCTTCTTTCGACTTCTCCGCTCAATCTGCAACAGTCAAATTATCAATATTAGGAAAATATTAAAAGAAGACGTTTTACAAATAACATAGTAAATTTTTTCATGCAAACACGGAACCCCCTTCTGATATCAGCCATTGTCGTTTCCTTTTGTTCTTCCACACGCACCTTTTCAAGTCTAAATCTTTACGTATCAAATTAAACCCTAATTGCATGTTAAGTTTTATAGCATGTATTTGTTAGCTGGAGATTTCGATCATTATATATACTTTTCGAAGATTTAAGTTTCAAAGAGAAGATGGCTTTGGATGGCTATTTCTGATAATGTTATTTGTGATGAAGATTCCTAAAATCGAACCTGAATCGAGATAGGTGGTCTTCGCGACCATGAGTGGTCTTCGAAATACAAGGTTGTTGAAACTTAAAGTATTTTGAAACATTCTCACGAAGAACACATTGCCACATTTTGAATCAAGTTTGAGTGGGAGGTTTTGAATTTTGAAATGTTTTGTTTAAACTAACCAGGACAGATGGCGCCCTAGGGATTCAAAACGCATGCATGTGGGCAACGTGGAATTTTGTTAATGTAGGACCGTTAGAGTCGAATTAGTATAAATAAGGGTCTTAATACCAGGATCCAGGGTGTTCATTTTGTACAAGTTACTCACAAATCACTCAAGTATCAAGCATTAAGAGAAAGAGTTTTCGCTGAGAAATGTACGTGTAACACCAATACCTTACATATGTTTGTATTTTCTATTATAGAATTGAAGCATCTTTTAAATTCCTTTATTTTTTCGTCAAGTCTTTCCCTTCATGCAATCTACATTCTCTTTACATTCTAGTCGAGTTTTATTTATGTTTATTGTCTAACCAGTTTACATTTCGTCACACATTTACTTAGTTTATTTCGCAAGGTATTTATACATTCACACCATAACCTTATAAACCAATAAAAAAACCAAGAGGATATGAACCAAATCATTCTAAAGGACCACTTTTCGACACATGTCCTAGGATCAATCTAGTTCATAATTTCGAAGACTATCGATTGTTTACCGGAAATCACCGTAAACTAATTGGCGTGCCCAGTGGGACGATGTAAAAAAGTTGTCATTTAAATTTCTTGTTTTTAACTTATAGGTTTAGAACATATTAGAACCTTGTATGAACCTTAGGAACGGTAAATTAACCAACAGTGCACAGCCAATTCCTAAACGTAGATACAACAAGAAAATGGCCAATTCAACCTGTGAAAGGGGAAACCAAGATCCCCCAAAAGGGTCAGGAACAGTAGCCACAAGTACAACAAATGCTTCGACCTCCATGCCAGAAGCACAAGAGATACCCACATCGACAGGCTCCGTGGCCGTAAGTAGTTCCCAGACCATGCCTGAAACTACATCAATGTCAACAGGGACAATACCAGTACTTAGTTCGACTACGATACCACCCTTTACAAGCACAACAGATATACCACATTTTTTGACAAGTTTTGCAAGTCAGGTACCACAATATACCCCGAGATCAACAACATTCGAAGGTTGGAGGCCGTGGAATCCACAAACTTATGGGATGCCACCATCCTATATGTCAGGAATGCAAGGTGCTAGACCTATATACACCCAACCTGGTATGGCAACCTTTTCGCCAAATGCAGGTTCAGTCGGTTGAAGTGTACAAAATCTAGGCCCATCAGGCCAAATGCCTACATTAACCACAAATAATCAAGCAGCATTTAGGCAAGAGATGGATGCAAGCAACCATGATATGGTGGGCGTACTTACTCGAGAGATGGGTTCGATTTTTTATCCCTTAATGACAAACATTACTAGGACTAACCAGGATAATGTGGAGACATATCAACGAATATCCACACAAATGGGGCGTATAGCGTATTTCTTTGGAGCCCCTCAAACGTCTACCAGACGAAGAAATAACCAGGCTGCCGTTCAGGAAGATGAACCAATCTTGACACATGTCCTAGATCTAGCTCGACCACTTAGGCAAAGGCTCGGTGAGAGAAATCAGGTGATAGATTTAGAGAATCAGAACCGAAGAACCAATAATATTCAACAGGAAGTTCCTGAAGAACAACCTATGGTAGTTGTGGTTAATAGGGAGCAAAATGCGGATGAAGTGATACACAGGGTTAGAAGAGACAGTGTGGCGACAAAAAATAATTTAACGACCCTAATCGAAAGGATTATGGCTGATAATGGCCTTAAAAGTGGACTTCGACGTCCAAACTATACCTACCCCATAGCAGATTATATTTTGAAAAACTGAATTACCAAGAGGTACCAATATTTGTGAGATATGGCCCAGTTGGCAGATAGAGTTCGACAAGTCGAACGATTGAAAGCTGAAAAGGCCAGAGCAGATAAGAATTACAAGAAAGAGAGAGTGGCCTATATTGAGGCAAAAGATGTCGAAGTGGAAACCTTTGATGATTCATATAGCTTTGATGAAGTCGAAATAGACTTGGCTGAATTAAAAGAGGCACCTCCATACTCTTGCAAATTGCTCACCCCTTCTAATGGAAAAAACACTGTCGAAAATGACAAGAACAACAAATTCCCAAAGAAAACATACACTTTTGATGTCACTAAGTGTGAAGAAATTTTTGATTTATTAGTAAAAGATGGCCAAATGATAGTACCTCCCAATTCTAAAATTCCTATGTTAGAACAACGGAAGAAATGAGGTTTTTGTAAATACCATGGGTTTTTAGGCCATAAAACCTCACAATGTTTTCTTTTCAGGGATCTAATTCAAAATGCTATCAAAGATGGTCGTTTGAAGTTCGCTGACAAAGGGAAAAACAACATGAAGGTTGATACTGATCCCCTCAGTGTCGTTGACACCAACTATGCTGAGCCTGTCGACATCAACATGGTGGATGTGTCTGAGGCTGATATCACGGAGTGGGAGATGGTTTTAGGAGGAAAGCAGGCTACTGAAAACCTAAGTCACAATGTGATCTTCAATACTGAAGTTGAAGGTCCGTTCGAGTCAAAGACCATTGAGGGTCTTATGGAGAGAACTAGTGAGGCCACTGAAGACCTCAAGATGAAGCTCTAGAAGATAAGTATTTCTTAAGTTCCCCCAACAGGAGTCAACATGGTGAATGTTGGACAACCTTTGTCTGAAATTGAGGAATTGGAAAAGTGTCTGGTGAAAGAGAGGGAAAAAGGAAACTATGGAAATTCAAGGGCAAATGAAAGTTTGAAAGATTATCTCTGAAGGTTCCATGAGAAGAATGTTGGATGAATGCTGATGTGTCCAAGACGCTCAATCATACTGAATCGAAGGGTTCGGGCTAACTACGAAAAGGCCCAACGAAGCAAAATGCAATGACACTGGAGGCAAGAAAACCAGCTGCTGAAGGTTTACCCAAGGCCTGGTGAAAGTCTTGTAAGTTTCTTGGTTCGATGTCATAAGGCAAAAACTGAAATCATTATGTGTCCCAGGTGTGGGGCAGTATATGATGGTCTGATGGCAGAATCATTCGAAAGAATATCATTCTCTACTGGTTCGGATGTCCAAGGAATCAATCCCACCATGTACGTGTTCGAAAATCGAGCATCATCAAAAAGGCCTGATAGCCCTCATCCCAAGGCTCGGAGAGTGACATTCAAACTCCCAGCAGAAGTACCCATAGACAGATGGACACAAGCTGGTGCAGGGAATAACAAATGGTGAAGTTGGACCAAGGTGGACGAACAGCTATGGCGTATAGAAGGCAGTTCCAGACGTCAAATCGAGAAATGTACAAGCTTGAGAATTACAAGGGTAAGAATCCAATGTCCAAGTCTCAATGGAGGAGACACCAGAGAATGAAGAAAGCTCAAAAAGAATCTAAGGTAAAAGAGGTTGGAGAATCTAGCAGCACCAAACTCCCGTTGAAGGGGGCAAAGTCAAATAAACCCCCTGTAGAACGCAAGTTGTTCAGTTCTGAGAATGAAAAAGAAGAGGAAAAAGTGCAATCTAGCCCGTGGAAAACCGAAGACAGGATGACTAATGACTTCGACTCAGACAGAGTTTCGTCTATAAATTTCAACTGCAATGTGGTGTCAGTTCTCCCTCATGAGTATTATCAAGAGACGAAAGTCGAGGATTGCGAGAAAGCTGACGAAGAAGAAATGGCGAAACACAGACTAGTGTGTTACAATGTGCTGAATAATGGTGCTATCGAAGAGCAGAATGCATTCTTCGAAAGACCTGATCAAGGTATGAGGAATCATCTGAAACCTCTCTACATAAGAGCCAAAATAAAAAATGTAGGCATCAACAAGGTCCTCGTTGATGGAGGGGCAGCGGTGAACTTAATGCCCTAGTATATGCTGAAAAGGATTGGCATGTTCAACACAGACATGAAGCAAAATAACATCGTCTTGTCCAACTATGAAGGAAAAGTGGGACATACCTTGGGAGTTATCCAAGTAAACCTAACTGTAGGTTCAGTCACAAGGCAAACTATCTTCATGGTAATACCAGCAAAGGTGAACTATAACCTTTTGTTGGGAAGAGAATGGATTCATGGAGTTGCTGTCGTACCCTCAACAATGCACCAAAGGTTAACTATCTGGAGAGAGTATGGAATAGTCGAAAATATAGAAGGAGACCAGAGTTACTATATGTCTGAAGTAAATCAAGTCAACAAAACAAGTTTCGACAAAAACCTAGCCAACATAGGGCCATGCCAAGCAGCAGAAGAGATATACTCCAAATAAGAATGCTCTGTACTATTTATCTCTTCACCCTAGTGGATTTCAGTGGAACAGCGAAATAATGGGAGATCCCTAAGAGACAAAACACATCGAAGGATTACCAGGAACACGGCCAACTGGCTGGGACGAAGACGTTGAATATGTCTAAGTTATCCTTCTTCGAAAATATTTTGGCTTACATAGCCGAGAATAAAAGAAAAGCGGCTCTTGAGGCCGAAATATCAAACATGGTTGTCGAGGCCATACAAAAAGAATCAGAAGTACCAGGCCCAGGGATACACTTTATTCCAGAACCACCTGGCGCTAAGATCTCTGATGAACAGGTTTCAAGCGAACGAGCAAGTCAAAGATTAGACGCAATTTATGATGAAGAACCTTTGGGATTCAAAAAGGATCCAATGGCACCAAATATAAAGATGTTGGCTCAAGACCCACTCGAAGAAGTAGATCTTGGAGACGGGAGTCTGAAGAGGGTAACATATATCAGCGCAAAATTGGAGCCAGCCCTAAAAACAAAGGTCATTGCGTTACAAAAAGAAAATAAAGATTGCTTTGCCTGGGACTATGATGAGATGCCTGGTTTAGAAAGAGACCTGGTCGAATTGAGGTTGCCAATAAAAGAAGGGAAGAAGCCCATCAAGCAAACTCCTAGAAGATTCGCGCCAGAGATTCTCTCGAAGATTAAAGCAGAAGTTGAAAGACTTCTTCGTTGCAAATTCATTAAGACTATGAGGTATGTCGAATGGATTGCTAATATAGTGCCTGTTATTAAAAAGAATGGTTCTTTAAGGGTATGTATAGATTTTCGTGATCTGAATGCAGCAACCCCTAAAGATGAATATCCTATGCCAGTGGCAGAGATGTTAGTAGACTCAGCCGCAGGCTACGAATTTCTAAGAGTGCTAGATGGGTATTCAGGATACAACCCAATTTTCATTGCAGAAGAAGACGTGTCCAAAACAGCTTTTCGTTGTCTTGGGGCAATAGGTACCTATGAATGGGTCGTTATGCCTTTTGGTTTGAAAAATGTTGGGGCAACTTATCAAAGAGCAATGAATTCTATACTTCATGATTTTATAGAAACTTTTATGCAGGTGTACATAGATGACATTGTTATAAAATCTATTTCTGATGACAGTCATCTCGATCATCTCCGCCAATCATTCGAAAGAATGAGAAAACATGGCTTAAAGATGAACCCCCTTAAGTGTGCTTTCTTTGTGTAGGCAGGAGATTTCTAAGGCTTCGTAGTCCATAAGAAGGGAATAGAAATTAACCAAAATAAAACGAAGGCCATTATGGATACAAAACCTCCGTCCACGAAGAAGGAACTGCAATCACTATTAGGAAAGATAAACTTCTTGAGAAGGTTTATCTCTAATTTGAGTGGGCGTACGCAAGATTTTTCCCCCTTACTTCGTCTGAAGCAAGGAAGGTTCGAATGGCACGCTGAGCATCAAGAAGCTTTTGATAAAATCAACCAATATTTGATGCACCCACCCATCTTGTCACCTCCAAATGGGAAGAAACGTATGAGACTTTATATCTTAGCTTCCGATGCTACAATAGGTAGCATGCTAGCACAAGAAGATGAAAATGGCATCGAAAGAGCCATTTATTATTTAAGTAGGGTACTTAATGATGCAGAGACTAGGTATACTTCCATAGAAAAACTATGCCTTTGTTTATATTTCTCTTGTATAAAACTTAAGTATTATTTAAAACCACTTGATGTTTATGTCTCATCTTATTTTGATGTTATTAAACACATGCTATCTAAACCAATATTGCATAGTCGAATTGGTAAGTGGGCTTTATCCCTCACTGAGTATTCCTTAATCTTTCAACCTCTTAAGGCAATGAAAGGACAAGTCGTATCATACTTTGTTGTAGACCATTCAGTGTTCGAAAACTCCCAACAGTATGTTGAATTGAAACCTTGGAAATTATATTTCGATGGTTCAACACACAAGGAAGGGAGTGGAGTTGGCATACTTATAATTTCTCCTGAAGGAATTCCAACAAAACTCAAGTAAAGAATAAAAGGTCCTCTATGCTCCAACAGTGAAGCTGAGTATGAAGCATTGCTTGCAGGACTTGAAGCCTTGTTGGAATTGGGGGCAACCAAAGTCAAAATTAAAGGAGATTCGGGATTAGTAATAAAGCAACTGACAAAAGAATACAGATGCATCAAAGAGAATTCGATCATGTATTAGCTTCGGGGTATAAAGCAGTCTATTAAATTCGAATACGTGGATTTGAAACACGTCTCAAGAATAAACAATCAAGGAGCAAATGACTTGGCACAATTAGCTTCGGGGTATAAAGTGTCGAAGGAAAAGCTAGAAGAATTAATCGAAGTAAGAGGAAAGGCAATGGCCACGAAGTTGTCTCCAAGCGACCTGAAAAATTCACAATTAGGTTTTGCCAACGAAGAAGAGTTCGAAGTATTAAACATAGATTCTCTAGCAGATACAGATTGGAGGAGTCCGATTGTGAATTACTTAAAAGATCCTTCGACGGATACAAAAAGGAAGGTAAAATACAGAGCCTTGTCATATTTTTTGATGGGGAACGAACTGTTCAAGAAAACCCCTAAAGGAGTCTTACTGAAATGCCTTGGCGAAGCAGAAGCTTATCTGGCACTTTCGAATATACACAGTGGGGCATGTGGCGCTCATCAAGATGGGCATAAAATGAAATGGTTATTGTTTCGTTATGGAATGTATTGGCCCACTATGTTTAAAGATTGCATAGAATTCGCCAAAGGTTGCCAGGAGTGCCAGGAGCACGCAAGTATTCAACACGCTTCTGCTAACGAATTAAGCTCAATCATCAAACCATGGCCTTTTAGAGGTTGGGCATTAGACCTTATTGGAGAAATTCGACCCACATCATCCAAAGGTCAGAGATATATATTGGTAGGGATAGACTATTTTACCAAATGGGTCGAAGCAATACCATTAGCCAACGTAGACCAAGAGGTTGTGATTGAATTCATTCAAAAACACATATTATATAGATTTGGAATCCCAGAGAGTATAACTACAGACCAGGGATCAGTGTTTACCGGTCGAAAGATGTAAGAATTTGCTAAAGAAATGGGATTCAAGTTATTCACTTCCACGCCTTATTATGCTCAAGCAAATGGAGAAGTCGGAGCAGCTAATAAAGTGATAATAAGTCTGATAAAGAAACATGTAGGAAATAAACCTAAGAATTGGCACAAGACTTTAGACCAAGCACTCTGGGCTTGTTGAATATCACCTAAAGAAGAAACCAACACTACACCATTTCAACTTACGTTTGGACATGATGCGGTACTTCCTGTCGAGATATATCTGCAATCAGTCAAAATTCAGAAACAAGAGGAAATTCCCCCAAACATATACTGGGAAATGATAGTGAACGAATTGGTTGATCTGGACGAAGAAAGGCTTCGAGCGTTGGAGATGATAAAGAGGCAAAAAGAAAGAGTATCAAGAGCATATAACAAAAAGGTGAAAGGTAAAGTGTTTGTTAATAACGATTTAGTTTGGAAAGTTATTTTGCCTATAGATCGAAAGAACCAAGCTCTAGGTAAATAGTCTCCACATTGGGAAGGCCCTTTTCGAATATTAAAGGTGTTTTCAAATAACGCTTATGAGATAGAAGAACTGGCAGAAGATCGTAGGATCTTAAAAGTAAACAGAAAGTATTTGAAAAGATACAAGCCAGTCATGCACGAAGTTAAGATCGCTAAAACGTAGATATTAAAATGAACGTTGTGGGCTAAAATGGCGAATACTTCACCAAGATGGCTTTATCCTTAGACAAGGCTTGTAATATAAAGTAAGCAAATAATCACAGCTGAAATATATTTCATTACTACAAAAAACCCAGAAACACATGCATTGAAGAAAGGTGGTAATACATGCAAGCCTAAAATTACAAAAGGGAGCATAACCAAAATAAGTATTAAACATCACTAAATGATAACAAAGTAAAGGCCCACGAGATCTTCAGCATCCCTCTAATTAACCCTAAGATGCAAATCCTCCAGGTTTAGCAAGGGTAAGCTTTCAGCCTGGAAAACATCAAAGGATTCAGTTTCACGCAGCCTTCGAGCTATCCCCAGTTTGACGAACATGTGGGACAAGAGTATTCTGTAAGGAAGATAGAAAGGTTTTCCATGACGAGAAATCGCAACAGCTTCGGTAAGGTGCTTGAAGATCATCAGCGGGATGTTGATTTTTCTCTTTTGAAGAGCATAGAGCATGAACTCAAGGTCCCACACCATGATGTTCTCCTGATTTTCCTTTCGTGGGCGAAAGTTACCCACAAGGAGTTGGTGCTAGATTCTACCCAGGAGCGCATTGAAATCCTGGTTAGGGTTAGCAAAAATACTCGCTAAAACAGCAGAGGTGGTATTGCTGAAAGAATCGTCATAAAGAAGACCAGTGTTCTCACATCTCATCACTTTGGAGATAAGTGCTGCAGAAATGATGATGCGAGACCCACAAACTTCGGAAACGATAGTTGTCTTTCCCTCCTGGTCCACGATAGTGTAATCATGGAAGAACTGACACACGCACGTCTTAATTAGACGTTTTGAAAAAGTTGAGTCATGATTAACTGACTATTACGACTTATAGAGTTGGAACGTCAAATCAAGAAGCGAAGTAGCTGCGAAGGGTAATTATGTTGCGTGTATAGGCTTTCGAGGCCATTATGATGGCTAGGAGAGTAAGTATATTAAATAAAGAGTTGGATGAGAAAATATTACGTGTGGTATTACATGATAAAATATATATAGTCAGAATATATATATATATATTCATTACGTGTGGTATTATATATATATATATATATATATATATATATATATATATATATATATATATATATATATATATATATATTCATTAATGAGTTCGATTACAAAAGAAGGATAAACATTTGAAAACCATTATAGAGACTATTACAATTAGTCAAAATCCTCAGAAAGATTGTCCTTCATGTTGGAGTATTGAAAAGCCAATATGGACAAACGACGGTCGATCGTGGCTTGTTGTTTTTTCATCTCTTCGATCTCTGGCCCCAATTTCTGAGCCATTTCGATATGACGAATGCCTGCTTGCACCACTTCTTCCATCTCTTTTCGTTTTAATTGCTGGATCTCCTCCTGACGATCCTTTGCAATTTTCACTTTCCCTTGGAGACGTTCAATCTCTTTTTCCCAAGATTTGATATTCGTCCCACAAGTCTCATACTCTTTCTGGTATTTCGAATGCTCGAGCTCCAAAGTATCAACTTTGGCAGATGACTCATTAGCAGCTTTCCACGAAGAGGTTTGAGTAGCTACTTTCGTGGTTAGTTTTTGGTTAACCTCTTGTTTTTGAAGGTTATCTGCTTGAAGCTGATAGAGTAAGAAACCTAGTGAGACAATTACTTGCGAAACTTCATCAGAGACATTGAGTAAGTATACCTTTTTCAAAAGATTTTTCAGCCCAAAGCAACTGGTGGCATTTTTCCTCAAAGCTTCGATAAGATCAGTTCCAAAAAACTTCTCCTTTATTTTATGAAGAAGGCCTTGGTTGTCAAGTTCTGCGCCGCCATCCACCAAGGTGTTCGAAGAGGTTTCACCTATGATAGACAAAACGCTCTTTGCATTCATCATAGCCTTGAGGAAGCTCACAGGATTGGTATTTTTAAGCTTCTCTAATTAGGCTAAAGTAAATGCAGGAGGAATTTTGGTCGAAGTGGTTGCAGGGGTAAAAACCGTCCCAAAGGTTGAATTTTCCTTGTTGTCTGATCGAGGTAAACTGGAGGCTTCATCCCTAGTTTCATTTTCAGGGTTAGTCTCCTCACTTCCCATAGATTGCTCAACTACTTCACTAGTGTTAGATTGCTGACGATTGTCTTCCATTTCATCGTCTTGATTAATGATTGGAGATGAATCATTCGAGCGAGTGCCTTCAGTATGCTCAGTGGAAGGAACTTTAGTAGAAGGCTCGTCATCTTCGAAAACTGGAGAAAGGATGGGGGAGTTTCGTTAAGGAATGCCTGTCATAAAATTACAGCATGTTAAAATAAAAGCTACGAGAAAATTTTTGATAGACATGCGAAATATAAGTGTATACCTTGAAGATTATCAAGATCAAGAGAAAAATCTGATGCTTAGTGCCTACATCATCCTACAAATGCAAGGTAAAATATGAACTTAGCATTAAAAGTTAAGGTAAAAAGTGTAGTGAATTGTTAAAAGACAAGATTCGATACCTTTGCCGGGATATTATCTGGGCTCGAGTTGTGACTTTCGACAATAGGAGCGTTTCCAACAGTCTTTAGAGGCTGTTCGTCTGAAAAGACTTTGTCACTCGACGAGGTAGGTTTCGAAGTCCCAAATCCTCTTCCCCTAGCTGAAGAAGTCGTAGCCCTCTGTCTTTTCTTCGAAGCTTGTCGAGTATGAGGGGGAGATCCATCTTCATCATCTGAAGCAATTGTGGCACTAGTAGTCGAAGTCTTCTGTTTGGGAGTTGGTGGAGGTTTCGTACTCTGGAAATATTTATGTCGAAAAGCTTGAATACCATTCAGAATAAAGGCATAAGTTAAAGTGTAAGAGTATTTACCGTTGGTTTCTTGTCAGTATCTGTAGAGTCATCCCCACTTGCCTTTTTTCCTTTCGAAGCTTCAGCAGCCTTGCGTGCAGCAGCCTCTTTGATACCTTTCTTTCGGCTCAAGGCTATAAGCAAGACAAAAACAAGTTAATATAACGACAAAGAGGGAGAATTCTAATCGAAAGATGATCCAGTTCCCAACCTTCATGTATTAGAGTCAAAACACTAACGTGCTCGAGACCTATATGAATATGTCCTTTGAAATTATCCAAAGTATAATTAGTCGGAACAACTCGTTTAGTGCATTTTTTTGATTGTTCACGGAGAATTTTGAGGACATTCCCACACACAAACCAGTCTGGAAAAGGAGGACTTAAAGCCACACCAAAGTCAGCACTGGGTAGTGGGGGGAATTTTGGAGGATATAACTTGAAAGCCACTTCATAACGTTGTTCAGGTCGAACATACGTGGGCAATTTTAGCTTATCCAATTTGTTGGAAAACTTTTCGCGTAAAGTAACGGCGGCCTCACGAACGGTCCGACTTAGATCGCTGGGTCTATAGATAGTTTCAAAAAAAATTTAGAAAGCTTGAATTTCTTTAATATGCGTCGAAGTACCTTTTCTGAAGCTCTCCTGCACGTCAATAAAAGCTTCAGTTAGTTCTTGTGAAACACTAGTGGCATCGAAGATCTGTTTATCATAATATTCGGACCACCACAAATGAAAGTCTATGGTAGAATAAAAAGCAGGTTCGAAGGAGATGGGAGAAAGAGTCGTAATGCCAAGGTATCTGGAAATTTTGGACTCATAGTCGTTGTTATACCCCAAAGTTTTCCCACCATATTTTATACTCAAGCTCACTTGAAAACCAAAAGCTCAAGGACTTGGCTGAATGCACACTCTCCTAAGCAGGGACTTCTTGAATTAGTGTTTTGCATTCTCTGGAGAAAATTAATGAATCAAGGCCTCCGATGGGTTACGTGTGACTTATGATGTTTCAAAATATCCCTGTGACAAAATGCAAGCTTCAATTCCCAAGATCACTCAGTCAATTGCTCAGATAGTCAACAGTCGACTAGTTTGACCTAAAAGTCAACTGTGGTCAAAGTACAGTCAAAATTTCAGATTTTTGGTCAACATCCTCATTTTGAAGTATCATTCATCATTTGATCAAGGATTGATCATAATTCATCAAAAAAGTTCAGAAATCAACAAAACTCAAAATTGCAAAATTAGGGTTTTTGACCTAAAAGTCAACTGAACTTTGACCAGCCATAACTCTCTCCTGATTTATCAGAAAAATTCCAACCGAAGCTCATTCTCAAGGAAATTTAATTCTCTACAACTTTGATGTTGGGCCCAAGGTCAAGAAATGCTTCTGCATAAGAGATATAAGTCAAAACATTACAGGTCATTTTGAAAATCAACAAAAAGCAGTTTTCTGTCAAAGCCCATACGATCAAGATAACTTCTCCAAATGCAAAAAATCTTCCAAAGTGGTTTTTAGAGGACATCTTGGGCTTTCCAAAAAGTACAAGAACACCTTCTCATATGTTTAAAGGCATTCACAACCTATCCAAAGTTCATGACATTTTTTATTGAATTTTTTATTGAATTTTATTTTTTTAAAATTCAATTAAAGTGAGGTAATTCAGGGTATTATCCAAGATGCTCATGTGATGCAGGAAATGACCTATTCAAAGCATCTAAGATAAGATTGCAAGATTGGAGAGAATAACACTTGAGTGCTTAAACCATGGTTAAGCTTTTAACCTAGCATAATGGGAATATTCCATATTTTTTCCACAAAATCAATCATGACAATTTCCACTTGCTAAGGCTTCAAGATCAAATCCTTTGCCTATAAATAGAGCTTCATTTTCTTCATTCAAGGGGGAGAGTACAACAACAAGAACAAAAAGCCATAGCTTAAGTATATCCTCCATAACCAAAAAAAAAATTCAAGAAACTTGTAAAAATCAAGGCTCATTCAAATAGCCACTTTCCATCAATTCCAATCACTCTATTCCACTCTTGGGATATCATAGAGTAAGAATCATGTAGCTTGTAACATGTAGTAGTGTTTGGATTTCATGAATTAAAAACTCCATATTTATGCATATTTTCAATTTCTCATATTTTTATTATGTTTATGTTTTAAAGAAATCTATTGATGCTAACATGTTCTTGAAGTTATTTAAAGAAGGTTTGAACGTTAACATGAAGCTTTAATGTCCAGAACAAAGAACACCGTGTTAGAACATAACCATGGCCAAACTTCGAATTCATAGCTACGTTACTCTAATGACAAAACTAACGCCACCATTGAACTCAGAGCGTTATTTTATGTAGATCTGGGTGGTCCCCCTTTTTTGCTCCTTTCATTTTTGTAGATTTTTGAAGGATCTAGAAATCCGCAGGTAAATCTGCAAGAAAAAGGTTGAAGATGATGAATTGTAGCGGTCCCCACGCTGACTGGGACAAAGACCTTGGATCCAGTGCATTATGGCCCACGCTCATGCCATGTGCTGATTCTTCTCAGCCCTCAGATCTCATTAATTGTTGATCCCACGCTCCTTGCCATGCAGGTCCATCATACACCTTACAAATTAACCATACAGGATTACTGTTTTTAATATTTTTAATTTCTTTGCAAAATTAATTAAAAATACCTAAAAAACCCAAAAAAATATTTTAATTTTAGTTTTAAATTGATAAAATAATATTTTAATTTTTGACATAAAAATATTTTATTTTTTTTCATAATTAATTTATTTTGCTTAATTAATTAGTAATTGTGTAAATATTACTTTTTAATTATTTTCAACCAATAAAAAAACTCCAAAAATATTTTCCTTTTAGATTTAGGTTTATATTTTTATAATCTAATTTTTGACATAAAAAAGAATATTTTTCTTGTTAAGTTTAATTATTTGTATAATTATTTGTTTAATTAGATTTTAATTAACTTAAAATCAATTCCAAAAATCACAAAAAAAGAGTGAATTAGATTAAAATTAATTTAGACATAGGATTGTTATCTTCATTTCTAAATTTCATTTTCCCTTTATCATTCAACTTTCAATTTCAATTTCAATTTCATTTTACTGTTTATTCTAAATTATGCAAAAAAAATTGTAATAGCGTAGATTCAATTTTCTCGCAATTTACTTTTTGCATCAATAATCATGTAAATCTCCCAAAGCGATATAATAGCGTAAGATTTAATTTCCTATACATATTTAATTGATAGTAATTAGCTGATAAGATAATAATTGAATCGCCAGTTCACTAACTCAGGATATAAATATCTGAATACAACACACTTCGCACACTTACACCTCTAGGGTTTCCCTTCTTGTTATCTTTTTTTTATCATGCCATCATCCAAGAAAAGTATTAAACGCATAGGAAAGATCTTATAAATTGAATGTAGGTAACTCCTAATTGCTTGCTCAAACACCTTTCATTTTTAAACAACGTGTTTTCAAAACTTCTCTTCTATTTTCAAAAACTTTCTTTTGGTATTTGAAGGGCATTATTCCCAATGATACTCTTCAAGACCTATGTGACCTAGTGTTCATCTTAACTTCTTCTATTTTCAAATCAAATTTCAAAACTGTTTTCCATCAAACAATCAATAAGCATTCAAACAAAAGTGAGCTAAGCAATTAAGAGCCCATGGATAACCATGGATACAAAGGGTGCTTAAAACCTTCCCTTTGTATAACCAACCCCCCGAACCCAAAATCTGTCAAAAGGTCTTTCATGTTCTTTTATGCCTTTCCTAAATATTGGATAAAATAAAAGTCGGTGGCGACTCTTGCTATTCACACATTTCTAAAAAGTCAGTTCTCCCACCGAGTAATAAAACTGGCGACTCTTCTGGGGATTATACTTAAAAAAGAGGGGTTACCTTAAAGTTTAGGATTCACTTAAATGTTTTCACTTGTTTGATTTGATTGCTTTATTTTTAAAGGCTGTTTTGGGTATTCTGTTCTGTGAAAGATCCTACACCCGGATCTAGTGTATCTTCGGTATGTGGCAATAGACCAAGGAGACTGTACGGCTTGTCCCGATATGGTTGATCTGGTGGCCACCGTTAGTGTGACACTTTGGTTGGTTTTGATGGCCCTTGAACATGATCGAGGAGACATTAGGCTACCATGTAGTGTCATCAAGCACTAATTTGCCCTTAGAACCCTAGTTGAACTTGACTTTGGCCTATTAAGAAGTAGCGAGGTGGCCGGCTTTGGACCTTGACTGAAGCTGGTTGATACTCGAAGCTACCCTCATTGAGATCAATCTTTCAAGATGTTTTCGGTCAGCCACCCGAGCGCTGACTGAGATAATGCTTTCGAGATTGATCGTCGAGATGAGGTTCCATAGAACCCAGTTACTATTTTAGGACAGGTTGAACCAACTAAACGTCAGTGGGGAGGTTACTTACCTACGAACTTCAAGCAAGCCTCTAAACCTAAGGACACTTGTGTGACTTGCTTGTGTGTGCTACTAACCCTTTGGTTTCCTTGCAGGTTTTTCTTGTGGGACTCACTCGCCTTTATTACCTTATGCTTTGCTTACTACATTACATCTGCATGACATCATGACATCATGACATCATAACATAACATGTTAACTAACCCTTTCAAGGATCTTAGGAATTTAGGGCGCACAACTATAGGTGCCATTATCAAGGACTGAATTCCTAACAAGGGGCAAGAGGATTTATTTTCCTCTGGCGAGACGTCTTCCAATTCAAAGACACAATACCTATCAAGGGGCAAGAGGATTTATTTTCCTCTAGCCATGTACCTTCAAATTCAAAGATATCCCGAATCAGAGGCTATGACCCACTAGATATGGTGAGCTTGATTCTCAAAAAAGGACATTCAAGGATGAAAGACGAAGTTCTTTGACAAAGATGCAACTACATTTAAATGTTGCTAACTAAATTCCTAAAGATACTTGAAAATATTGCATTTGCATTCATAAAATTTCATATCAGGTTTCTTACAACAGGTCTCTCATCCTTCCTCGCTGTTTATTTCAGCATCATGGATCTCGAGCAATCAGTCAAAAATCTTTAGGCTCAGAACAACCAGTTCCAAGAGATGATCCTTAACTTGGCCAAGGGGCAAGAAGAATTAAAGGTACTTCTGATCAAGAAGGAGAAGGATCAGCATAGGCAGCAAGGTAGTCAAGATAATTGGAAATCCAAACCTAAGCGATCATTTCCTCTGTCGCACATGCCGCTGTCTCAAGTTCTACAACAAGTGCTCAATCAGAACTTGATAACCCTATTGCCTCCATATTTAGATCCTGCCAATCCTGCTCCTGGGTACGAGTATAAGGTGAGATGTGCTTATCATTCGAACGGTCCTGGTCATGATACCGAGGATTGTGGACCACTGAAGCACAAGATTCAAGACTTAATCGATGACAAGATCATTGATTTAAATTCACCCGAGGAACCTCGTATAGCTGATGTTGTGCACAACTAGAAAGGTCGTAATGAACACAACCAATATGTTGGGGCAATTCTGATCTCTACACCAGTTCCACAACAACGACAAAAGCCAGACGTACCTAAGCGTCAATTCACCAAAATTAACATGTCATTAGATCAGGCGTTGCAACATCTGTTGAGGGCAGGAATGATTACTGTAAGGGATCCTCCTCAACACATCAACACTTCCTTTGCTAAACACAATCCAAACGTGCGATGTGCCAACCATTCCAGTAGTCCTGGGCACGATACCAATAGCTGCTGGGCATTAAATATTAAGATCCAAGATATGATTGATGCTCAGGAAATCGAGTTTCACCCTCCTGAAAACTCCTGTGGTGATTAGCGCTCCTATGCCTAGTCATGACAAGACTGATTGACGTCTAGACGGACAAACTTTTGGATCATTAAATCTACTTTCATTTGAAAGTTTATTTTATGTTTGTTTAAACATTTAACTCATGATAGACATTATCTGTTTTAATAATCATCATCAGTGCATTGCATATGTTTGTCTTGAATAAATTATTTCGCTATCACTCATTTTAAATTGTGTCTTTACTTTATTTATGTTTTGTGATGTTCAACTCCTACTAAGCTGTAAGCATGTTGACGGAGGATGACGAAAATGATACCGCAACTTCATAAAGTATGCTTTTGAACGGACTATGCTGACGATGTACAGGCATTGTTTCAATTCCTAAACAGTGGAGATATAAGGATGTTAATCCCTCGTCAACCCCTTTGAGCCTAAGAAGTAGAATTTTTCTTTCTCATACAGATTAAAACCCTTAATCATAACCTGGGGCAGGGTAGTTACTCATTTAACTCAATTATACTAGCTTTTGTTTATACAAATAATGATGGGTTCCCGCAACCAGTAAGTTATGCAGTCAATATCCACCTAAAAGAAAAAGCTGTTAAGTTAAAACCTATGAAGGAGACTTACCAAAAATTGAAACATCCCGTTGACTGTAATCTCAAAATAAACAGTTCAGGCAAAAGTTAGGGACCACAAAGTCAAAAAAGAGGTCACTACAAATCCTCGAAAAAAGAAAAAAGAATTACAAAAAAAGGACGACTGCCTGTCCAAATAAACTTCTGGTGCTTCAACCATCATCAAATGTCAATGTTACGACTTCAAGCTATGCTAGGACTTAAACGCAAAATTAACTGAGCATAGGATCGAAGAACATCATGAAGATTGGGATGGGTACAAATAAACTCCGAGCCGTTATCCATTGTCTCTTAAACCGTGAACCAAGCCACGTTACAAACCTTGAAAATCCTAACTGAAGCATGGTTAGTTTGAAAGCATACTGTTGCCAAAAGGTATCCTGACTCCTTAAGGTTTACCATAAATGCTGAGTTGATACCTTGTTTTTACAAACATCACGTTTTTATAAACATCACGCTTTTACATCTCCTTTTTAATGTTTTTCAAAAAAAAAAACAAGACATACATATGCATTGCATCTCATGAATTCATTATTAAACATATCTTGCTACATAATTACAAATGTTAGCATCAGGAAGAATTTGCACATGGTGCGACTAATGACTAACAGTTATCCCGACAGACAAGATCATTCCAGAAGCAATGTATACAGGGGGCATGACATACTTTGTCCAATAAATCTGGGGGCAATTAAGTCAAGATTCCAAGAATCTCTAAAGAATTCCAAACAATCAGGGGCATGCACCCAAGTGGGTCTGAAGCTACCTTTCGATCAGTCAGGGGCATCATCCTTAGTTTATGATTACTACGGGCAGGCCACCCATAGTATGCATCTTACAAGGTCCTCGCGAGGCCAATCTCTTCAAGTTCCATACTAGCTGGGGCAAAGTTATGCAAGGCATGTTCGACATTTCGATCAATACTCATTGGTGTGTTCCAATCAACACAAGCCCAAGAATGGCAGTCACTATGATCACTGGGGGCAATGTTCAAGGCATCCACGCCTCCCCATAGCGCCTGCTTCATAGGAGCATATCCCCACAGAGTAGTCCTCAAGAAGCTATCTTCGAATAATCACCATAAAGGTTGGCACTCACAATTGAGTTGAGTCAGATGGAACATCGGAGATTATATTCATCTCTCTTATCCCTAATCAAGGTACATCAAAGATCAATCATTCAATTCGTTCTCATCCCCAAACAGAAGTCATAAATCTCCAGTGGTATATCTTCAAAACAAGATCAGGCATCAAAGTCACAATAATCCGGAGATTTATTTTCTCAATCAGGATATTCTAGATAGCATAAATCATGTTCATACATTATATATCATAAACATAGCCTTACATCGCATATAGCATCTCGTGATAAACTCATACATACAAGTTTCTCATTTATCTTGAGAATCTCATCGCATAATACATACATCATGACATTGCATAAAGGTTAACTTTAGTTTTTCAGGATACAGGTACAAACAAATAAACAATATCTCCGATTTTCAAAGATCTAATTCAGTTACTACGAACGGTGCTGACACGATCAACATTCAAAGATCTAAATTCATCAATACAAACGGTGGAGACGATCATTCCAAGATCTAAATTGGTTACCCCACAAGGTGCCGAGACGATCAACATTGAAAGATCTAAATTCATCAATACAAACGGTGGAGACGATCATTCCAAGATCTAAATTGGTTACCCCACAAGGTGCCGAGACCATCAAAAATTCAAGATCTAAATTCATCAATACAAACGGTGGAGACGATCATCCTAAGATCTAAATTGGTTACCCCACAAGGTGTTAAGACGATCGACATTACAAGATCTAAGTTAGTTACCCCACAAGGTGCTGAGACGACCGACATTACAAGATCTAAATTCATCAATACAAACGGTGGAGACGATCATTCCAAGATCTAAATTGGTTACCCCACAAGGTGCCGAGACGATCGACATTACAAGATCTAAATTGGTTACCCCACAAGGTGCTGAGACGATCGACATTCTGAGATCTAAATCAGTTACTATACACGGTATTGAGACGATCAATGATCCAAGATCTAAATTTATCCTCACAACGGTAGAGACGATCATTTTCTTAAGATCTAAATCACTTACTACAAAAGGGGCTAAGACGATCGAAATAATGAGATCTAAATCAGTTACTATACACGGTACTGAGACGATCGACGATCCAAGATATAAATCTATCATTACAACGGTAGAGACGATCATTTTCTTAAGATCTAAATCACTTACTATACACGGTATTGAGACGATCGACATTCAAATCAATCTAACAAATTAGGTGGCATCTTTAAGCCCACTTCATATTTTCTGTTGATGGCATCTCTAAGCCCATCCCTGACACAAGTTCAAACATCAACAAGCACACATTTCTGGGTATTCTAGTGTTCAATCCTCTTCCACCTTCAGATACCGATAGACATTCAAACCATTCTACATCTTCAGGTTTAAGAAGATTGAACAGGGGCAGCTGTTATACCCCAAAATTTGCCCACCATATTTTATACTCAAGCTCACTTGAAAACCAAAAGCTCAAGGACTTGGCTGAATGCACACTCTCCTAAGCAGGGACTTCTTGAATTATGGTTTTGCATTCTCTGGAGAAAATTAATGAATCAAGGCCTCCAAGGGGTTTCATGTGACTTATGATGTTTCAAAATATCCCTGTGACAAAATGCAAGCTTCAATTCCCAAGATCACTCAGTCAATTGTTCAGATAGTCAATAGTCGACTAGTTTGACCTAAAAGTCAACTATGGTCAAAGTACAGTCAAAATTCCTGATTTTTTGTCAGCATCGTCATTTTGAAGTATCATTCATAATTTGATCAAGGATTCATCATGACTCATAAAAAAAGTTCAGAAATCAACAAAACTCAAAATTGCAAAATATGGGTTTTTGACCTAAGAGTGAACTGAACTTTGACCAGCCATAACTCTCTCCTGATTTATCAGAAAAATTCCAACCGAAGCTAATTCTCAAGGAAATTCAATTCTCTACAACTTTAATGTTGGGCCCAAGGTCAAGAAATGCTTCCGCATAAGAGATATGAGTCAAAACATTGCAGGTGATTTTGAAAGTCAACAAAAAGCAGTTTTTTGTCAAAGCCCATATCATCAAGATAACTTCTCCAAATGCAAAAGAGCTTCCAAAGTGGCTTGTAGAGGACATCTTGGGCTTTCCAAAAAGTACCAGAACACCTTCATAGGATCAAAATTGAGGGAGATATGCCTTAATGAAGTTGACCTTTTTCTGGAAAAATGCATGAAACAATTAATGACCAAAATTTGATACTTTTTCAAAAAGGCCAATTCTTTTGTGATTCAATATTGATTCTCATATGTTTAAAGGCATTCACAACCTATCCATTTTTTATTAAATTTTTTATTGAATTTTATTTGTTTAAAATTCAATTAAAGTGAGATAATTCAAGGTATTATCCAAGATGCTCATGTGATGCAAGCAATGACCTATTCAAAACATCTAAGATAAGATTTCAAGATTGGAGAGAATAACGCTTGAGTTCTTAAACCATGGTTACGCTTTTAACTTAGCATAATGGGAATATTCCATATTTTTTTCCACAAAATCAATCATGACAATTTCCACTTGCGAAGGCTTCAAGATCAAATCCTTTGCCTATAAATAGAGCATCATTTTGTTCATTCAAGGGGGAGAGGACAACAACAAGAACAAAAAGCCATAACTTAAGTATATCCTCCATAACAAAAAAAAACATTCAAGAAACTTGTAAAAATCAAGGCTCATTCAATAGCCACTTTCCATCAATTCCAATCACTCTATTCCACTCTTGGGATATCATAGAGTAAGAATCATGTAGCTTGTAACATGTAGTAGCGTTTGGATTTCATGGATTAAAATCTCCATATTTATGCATATTTTCAATTTCTCATATTTTTATTATGTTTATGTTTTAATGAAATCTATTGATGCTAACATGTTCTTGATGTTATTTAAAGATGGTTTGAACGTTAACATGAAGCTTTAATGTCCAGAACAAATAACACCATGTTAGAACATAACCATGACCAAACTTCGAATCCATAGCTACGTTACTCTAATGACAAAACTAACGCCGCCATTGAACTCAGAGCGTGATTTTATGTAGATCTGGGTGGTCCCCCTTTTTTTCTCCTTTCATTTTTGTAGGTTTTTGAAGGATCCAGAAATCTGCAGGTAAATCCGCAGGAAAATCTGCAGGAAAATGGTTGAAGATGATGAATAGTAGCGGTCCCCACACTGACTGGGACAAAGACCTTGGATCCAGTTCATTATGGCCCACGCTCATGCCATAGCTGGCTCTTCTCAGCTCTCAGATCTCATTAATTGTTGATCCCACGCTCCTTGCCTTGCAGGTCCACCATACACCTTACAAATTAACCATACAAGATTATTGTTTTTAATATTTTTAACTTCTTTTTATTTTCTTTGCAAAATTAATTAAAAATACTTAAAAAACCCAGAAAAATATTTTAATTTTAGTTTTAAATTGATAAAATAATATTTTAATTTTTGACATAAAAATATTTTATTTTTCTTCATAATTAATTTATTTTGCTTAATTAATTAGTAATTGTGTAAATATTGCTTTTTAATTATTATCAACCAATCAAAAAACTCCAAAAATATTTTCCTTTTAGATTTAGGTTTATATTTTTATAATCTAATTTTTGACATAAAAAAGAATATTTTTCTTGTTAAGTTTAATTATTTGTATAATTATTTGTTTAATTAGCTTTTAATTAACTTAAAATCAATTCCAAAAATCACAAAAAAAGAGTGAATTAGATTAAAATTAATTTAGACATAGGATTGTTATCTTCATTTCTAAATTTCATTTTCCTTTTATCATCCAATTTTAATTTCAATTTCAATTTCAATTGCAGTTTAATGTTTATTCTAAATTATGCAAAAAAATTGCAATAGCGTAGATTCAATTTTCTCGCAATTTACTTTTCGCATCAATAATCATGTAAATCTCCCAAAGCGATGTAATAGCGTAAGATTTAATTTTCTGTACATATTTAATTGTTAGTAATTAGGTGATAAGATAATAATTGAATCGCCAGTTCACTAACTCAGGATATAAATATCTGAATACAACACACTTCGCACACATACACCTCTAGGGTTTCCCTCCTTATTATCTTTTTTTTATCATGCCATCATCCAAGAAAAGTATTAAAAGCATAGGAAAGATCTTATAAATTGAGGGTAGGTAACTCCTAATTGCTTGCTCAAACACCTTTCATTTTTAAACAACGTGTTTTCAAAACTTCTCTTCTATTTTCAAAAACTTTCTTCTAGTATTTGAAGGGCATTATTCCCGGTGATACTCTTCAGAGACCTATGTGACCTAATGTCCATATTCACTTCTTCTATTTTCAAATCAAATTTCAAAACTATTTTCCATCAAACAATCAATAAGCATTCAAACAAAAGTGAGCTAAGCAATTAAGAGCCCATGGATAACCATGGATACAAAGGGTGCTTAAAACCTTCCCTTTGTATAACCAACCCCCCGAACCCAAAATCTGTCAAAAGGTCTTTCCTGTTCTTTTATGCCTTTCCTAAATATTAGATAAAATAAAAGTCGGTGGCGACTCTTGCTATCCGCACATTTCTAAAAAGTCAGTTCTCCCACCGAGTAACAGTCGTCTTCAGATGAGTGCATACTATGTAGACACATGTGGCTCCTCTTGTCATACATGCATTTAGGCTTGAGTTGAACCGGCCCAAACTGCCTCGATACAAGATTGGGTTGATAACAGAGAAGGCATCAATGGCTCTTCGGCATCCGTAGGCGATGATATAATAGTTCAGGCGTCAAAAAAGCTTCCCAAATAACCATTGTTCAACTTGTTGCTCTGGAGAAGTTGCAGGAAACTTTCGCGTAAACCATTCGGGACCCACTTCTCTTCTCACAAACGGAGCCATCGAAGGACTAAAGTGATAGCGTTTAACAAACATCATGATGTATGCTCGAAAGGCTTCGTGCAGTTTTCCTCCTTCTTCTAAGGGAGTTAAGTGGGCAAGTCTAGTTCCTTCAACTATTCGGTTCCGAATGGCTGTATCTCTCTCATCAACAACGCCTTTACTTGGAAGAAAAGCTTCAAAGGTGGCATTAAGCCATAGTTGTATAAACCAAAAGGGTCCAGCGAAAAGCAGAGAAGACCCAGTTTTGAAGTTCCTAATGAAGTCCACTGATTCTCCAAGACTTTCGTAGAGATACCCTAGGATTAGTTGGCTTAGATTCAACTTTTTTTCCAGCATTAATTTGGTTGGCCATACAAAGGTACCTTTTGGCTACTTGAAGAGATCTAGAACAAAAGACGCACCTTGAAAGCCAAAGTGCCAGAAATGCGATGTGTTCTTCGTCTGATACTTCATCAGTTGTTTTATCATGATGTTTCATGGTAAATACAGTAAAAGTGGCTTTAATTTCACTGAACTGTATGGTATCGATATCCATAAAATTAGGATCGAAGACTTCCCCTGTTAGTCGAAGCCTTGTGATAGCAGCTATATCGAAAAGAGTTGGGGTAACCATCCCACATGGGAGATGGAAAGTATTATGGGAAGCATCCCAGAAATACATGGATGCTACTAACATAGTTTGGTTGTATTCTAAACCTGTTTTTGATAGTTGGATTAAATCATAAATCCCTAATTCTTTCCAGAATGGAGCCTTTTTGGCTTCAACTTTAGCTAATCAAGCGTAGTAAAGCTCAGGATCCTTTGCTAAAGGGATTGCCCTAAAAACCTTGAGAATATTAGTAATGTATTCTAACCTAATTTTCTCTGGGACCGCAGCGGCTTCAGTCGAAGCGCCTTCAACGGTGTTACTTTCGGCCAAGAGTGGTTTTCCTTCTTTATATATTTGGTTTTTACTAACTAACGGCCTGGTCTTGTAGTAGATAGGAAAGAACTTGTTTTGAAGGGGATTGTCAGAACCAGGTAGAGGACCCATGAACGCGTGAGTCTTTTCAGAAAGAAGGAAAGGGATAATTACCTGGGAGGCATATATAGCTCGAGTTTCTTCCAAATTTGGCTTCGGAATATATTGCTAATCCCTACCTGCGTAGGACGTTGGAGTTGTTGGACAGGTTGAAGAGCTTTTGAGGTTTCCGTTGCTGGGTTTTGATCGGTGGAAGACGCCATAGTTAATCGCTTCAGAAATGGAGATGAAATAAAAGGGTTTTTGCGTTTAGAAAACGATGGCGAGTGAAGAGGAAGAAATCCTAAACGATGAAGTCCTTATATTTAAAGGTTTAGTGAAAGACTTTTCAAATTTCTATTTTATTTTGAATAAAGTTAATAAGACACGCGTCAGCGGCTGATTTACTCATATGGCGGTCGAATAGTTATTAGCCTTACTCCTAGTATCTAGGAGCAATAATCATGAATAATGTTCAGACGTGGGAACGCACGTCTTGAAAGGACAATTTTGAAAATGACAAGACATCTTTGAAAGAAAGGTCATAAATTATTGTGACGTTAGTCAGAGTCTTGGAACTCAAAGGAGTACGAGGAGATCGAAATCTCATAATGACAAGAAACGCCTATTTCTCTTAGTTTTCTGAAACAGGCATTTATTGGGGGCAATTTGTTAGTTGGTGATTTCGATCATTATATATACTTCTCGAAGATTTAAGTTTCGAAGAGAAGATGGCTTTGGATGGCTATTTCTGAGAATGTTATTTGTGATGAAGATTCCTAAAATCGAAGCTGAATCGAGATAGGTGGTCTTCGCGACCTTGAATGGTCTACGAAATACAAGATTGTTGAAACTTAAAATATTTTGGAACATTCTCACGAAGAACATGTTGCCACATTTCGAATCAAGTTCGAGCGGGAGGTTTTGAATTTTGAAATGTTTTGTTTAAACCAACGAGGACAGATGGCGCCCAGGGATTCGAAACGCATGCATGTGGGCTACGTGGCATTTCGTTAGTGTAAGACCGTTAGGGTCGAATTAGTATAAATAAGGGTCTTAATACCGGGATCTAGGGTGTTCATTTTGTACAAATTACTCACAAATCACTTAAGTATCAAGCGTTAAGAGAAAGATTTTCGCTAAGAAATGTACGTGTAACACCAACACCTTACATATGTTTGTATTTTCTATTATAGAATCGAAGTATCTTTTAAATTCCTTTATTTTTTCGTCGAGTCTTTCCATTCCTGCAATTTACATTCTCTTTACATTCTAGTCGAGTTTTATTTATGTTTATTGTCTAACCAGTTTACATTTCGTCACGCATTTACTTAATTTATTTCGCAAGGTATTTATACATTCACACCATAACCTTATAAACCAATAAAAAAACCAAGAGGATATGAACCAAATCATTCTAAAGGACGACTTTTCGACACATGTCCTAGGATCAATCTAGTCGATCCTGCGAGTAACCAAAGTATATTCATAATTTGGAAGACTAGCAGTTGTTTATCGGAAATCACCGTAAACAATATTACATTTGGGCCTGGGTTCCTAAATGGTCCGATTTTTCCTATCATTACTCGGGACTTATATCTTTTCTTATTTAAATAATCTCAAAACTATATATTTTTTAAATGTAATATCTAATTTTGTTATAACACTTACTTTACTTTACACTTTTAATCAATACTATTAAAATGTTTCACATTTTTTCTATCCAACATAAACCTTTATTATTATATATATTATATATATTTTATATAATTTCTAACTACCATTTTGCATATTCAACTATAACTTAATATTTTGACTCCTTTAATTAAATTATATTTATCAACTGAATTTTTGATTATGACAACTAACGTTTCTATCGAAACATTTTTTGTCAACTATTTTATGTGATTTATTTTTATTAATTTAAAGTTATTTTTTATTCTTTTTCATTCAACATTTTATTTTCTTCATTTAACTCATTCTATAATCTTTCCTTATGCATCACAAATGCGCCCACAACACCAGTACTCGTGCGAACTACATGAAATGCACAAAAAACACATGTGACTTCATACTTTGTCTCACACACATTTGCTTTATTAATGGCTTTGGTACTTGGGTTCTTGAATGTGTATGTAAAACATGTACCAAAGAACAGATATATGACACCTATAAATAAGTTTAACACAACAATAGGGGGTATAATAAATACAACCAGGATTCACTACAAACCTTAATAAACATGAATAAAACCCATTACTAAACAATAGAATTTATCTTAACATAATAACTTAGTTAAAACACACAAAAACCCCACTATAATTGTCTGCACATCTAACATAGTAGATGCAAAATTACAACTTAAATCTACAAAAAATTCCTTAACCATTTGGAACAAAAATGATAATTGTTCTGAGATAAAGTTTCAACACGGTTGCAACTTTTTGGTACTCTAATGTCTAAAAAACAATACAACGCTGATAATCTCCACTTCCCTCCTGGGGTTGCAACCCGACGCTCCACATAAACCATAATTTCCTCCACCGGTGGATAGTGGATGACAAAATGCAATTTGTCACCTTCCTTCAAATCGACTTCCCTTGCATAATCAAACCAGCCTCCACACAAATAATTCTCCTTTTACTTGGGCCTCTTCTTAATCTAACAATAATAGGGTTCTCCTTTGTCACAATCATATAGAACAATGTTTGAAATTCTTCGTCGAAGGCAATTGTCGATCACATTGACTTGAAATTGCTGCAAATGCTGTCAAACAATATCAGCTTCTTTAAAATAACAAACCGAGTTCTCCTGTTAAAATTAATCAAGTAATCACGGTTCATACCGACACATTGTTGTGCATCTTCTTTGCATCAAAGACTTCTCAAATCCAATACTTTTTGTCCTGATCGACGATAATAGGAGTATACACCCTGAATTTATAACAAAACAACAAATAAACTCTGTGTAAAAACGTCCAACTAACATTCAAATAAACTTATTTCGATATAATATCAACCAATAAAACATTTACCTTTCGCTGTCAGATGATATAGTTATGAATTCACGCTCATCTCTTTCAACATCTAGGGCATGCGAAGAACCAATAGCCTTACCCTTCAGTTTGTTGTTGCCTCCAACATCACCTTCGCAACGACCTACTCTCTTCAATTTCCATTTCCTTTCCTCAACAATAATCACACCTTCAGTCTTAATATTTAACCTATCTTCGTTTTCCCAAACTTTCTTCTTTCCTTTCTCCACGGATTGCCTGTCATTCATCACAAACCTGGTAAGATTTTAACATCACCATATCTGCACCGATTAACAAGACAGGTACCTTTCGCTGTCCCTTGTTAGGTGAA
Source organism: Vicia villosa (assembly GCF_029867415.1). Taxonomy (NCBI): domain Eukaryota; kingdom Viridiplantae; phylum Streptophyta; class Magnoliopsida; order Fabales; family Fabaceae; genus Vicia; species Vicia villosa. The sequence continues at coordinate 609,587 of NW_026705315.1, forward strand.
CATTTTCCTGACCCATTCCCCTTGCAAACCCAATAGCAATGCCATAACAACAACCTTTCCCATTGCCTTTCTTGCGATTCTTTTCCGAATCATCACCATTTTCCAATACTGCCTTTCCTTTGAGTTTTGCCGACACCTTATTAGGTTGAATACTCTTATACAAAGTCCAAACAAATAAAGAAAGGTTAGTGTCATACTTGTAGTCTATTGAACGATGTTTTTATGGTAACTTACATGTTCATCTTGCTCGAAACCACATCAGAATTTTCTTTTGCTTGCAAATGATTGGAAACATGATCTATAAACAGATGCATGATAACTATTTCTTGCAGCACCAGTAGGATTAACTGGAGCATGTCCTTTCACGCTCCCTTTCGCACTACCTCTTACAAATTCTTCACCAACGAAAACACCTGTTGAATTTCCTGACGGTAAGGCTTTCTCCATCCCAGATACCGTTTTGACCTTCGATGGCTCTATTTCTTCCATCCCCTTTCTGCCATCTTTCTTCACACTTTCTAACTCCTCCAAAATCATTTTAAGAGTGACACTCTGTGTGCGTTTCCCATGGTTTTTAATTTCATGGGAAGCATCATCCGGTCTGCAAAATGAAAAAGACGTCACATGAGAATGTCATCCTGATAGAAAAAATGTTCACAACATGGGGCGGTTGCATGCAACCACGAAATTTACCATAAACCCTAATTATTTCTTCTAACATCCTAACACTCGGATCCAGAAGGGCTAAATAAGATATGAACATTGAAATCTACTTCAAACACATCCTACACCTTACATAGTTCTTCAAAACAACCCACAATTCTGAGACCATAATAAATGAATCGCGGTAAAGTGTCGAGATTTTACTTATCAAAGGATGACATAGATCCATGAACAAACTAAAGTTAACCTAAATCTTTCTCGACACAAGGGACGTTAGAAGAAATGCCTAAAAACCAACACATTAGATAACAGAATACAACTTAACGTGAAGGTTGATCGTCCATGGCCGGACCTTGAAGTTCTTCGTGCAGGGGCTCCTTTGCCATGGTTGAGTAAAAGAATTGTCGCCTTCTCTTTGCGATGACGACGAAGTATGAGTTGAAATGGTGGAGACAACGTATTTGGTTGCACTTGAATACTTTACAATGTTCCAATACTTGCGTTCATTACTTACCACCTATTTAGGTTAACAAAATATAACATTTAATTCAATTAACATTTCAAATTTCTACCTTCTTTTATATAAATATTTTATTTAAATATTATATTATCTTTATGTACATTACTTATTTTATCATAAGTAATTTGTCAAACTACTTTTTAGGTTTTTCAAATAAGTTATATTGAAATATGGACTTACTTTTTTTTTAAATCAACCTATTTATAATACTCAAATGTCCTTTGATTAAGTTTTTTTTTTTGTGGTCATTTTCAAAATTTTATATTTATTACTATTTTTGATGTTGATACGTGCATATAATACTAATATTAATCTATTGTTTAAAATTATAACTTTTTTTAAAAAATGTATACATTATTTGGGTAAAACATTTTTGTTTTTATTATTTTTATTTTTATTTCATTCTTAAAAACAAATGCGCGGACTATTACATTATATGCTATCCTAATTAATTATTTGCCACAATTACTTCTTTTTCTAAATATTGTATTTCTACTATTTCTAACTTTGATATTGCAGATCAAATATACACACAAATAATTTAACTCCTTTAAATAATTATTTGGTTTTAATAAAAAAAATTCATGTTTGTATGACATTAATTTTTTACTATTAAATGGAATCTATTTCTTTTGTAATATTTTCTTTTTTTTTCTTATTTGTAATAAAACGTTATTTTTCCTTAATTAGATTATTTTTAATTATTTCGTTATAAAAAATAAATACGCGCAACACACCAGTACACGTGCGAAAGTACGGGTATCCCACTAGTTTGGTGAGGAGCTAGTAGCACGAATTTGGTGTGTGGCCTGCTAACAAGGGTCCACTTGTCCTTAGTTCATTTGCAAAGATATTCTGGATTAAATTTTGAGAATTTCTTTATTGACCCCCTACCTTCTTGGTCACCTGCGGCGAATTTCACATAATGTCCCTATACTTCGGAAATGTATCTCCGAAGTTATTTTTTTAAGTGATTTCGGAAATGCATTTCCGAAATCACCTTTTTTTACGTAAAAAAAAAATCGGAAATACATTTCCAAAAACACCACTTCTAAGATGCATTTCCGGAAAAATGCGCGTTTTGCTGTTTAAACAAAACAGCCCCCCCCCCCCCATTTTCATTTTACCCTAAAACTCAAAATCTTCAAAAAATCCTTCCATTTCTCCATCCTACTACACGAATTTGCTTTCCAAAGTTTCTCTACAACCTTCAAAGGCCACTCAAACTTCATGTTTCAAAGCTTCCAATTTGTAAGTTTTACATCCTTCAACTATAGGATTGAAATTCATTTTAGAGTTGTTAGAAATTAGTAAAATGTTATAGGGTTTAGTTATTATACTTCAATGTGTGTGTTTAGTTAGTAAAAAATTGATTTTGAAGCATTTAGGGAGGAAATGGTTTTCTACAAAAATGATGTTCGCGGGGGGGTTTCGGAAGTGCATTTCCGAAAACACCTCCCTGACCAGTTTCGGAAGTGCACTTCCGAATTTTATCCAGAGTTGTTTTTTTTTATTTTCTTGAGTGTTTCACATTCTAATGGATTTCAATTTTTTCAGGAAAATGGCAAGAAACCCAGCTAGACTCAGGCAGAGGAGAGAGACACAGACAACGTCGGCTAGACGCGAGCGGGCGGCGCAGCTGGCATCGAGGTAGGGACGGGGTAGAGTGCGAGTACCCGTGAAGATGGACGAGGCTGATTCCACATCTGGATCGAGGAGTCGGATGGCTCGGGGGTCTTCTTCCCGTCAGGGGGAGGTACGCAAGGAGGAGGAGGTGAGATACCAGGAGGTGGTGATGCTGATCTCCACACGGGGAGGAGGAGGAGGGCTACCCGGGAGGGCCAAGGGACACTTCTGTGCTGATTTCCTACCACGAGCACGTTGCTCGACGTGTTTGGGAGGGAGAGGTATTTTTTATAATTTATCCGACTTTATTATTTAACCATTTTTTATTTAGCTTTTTATTTCACATATTCTTCTCGGTCTAATTAACAATCTTTTTTATTTTTGTTTTTGTTGTAACAGGAAAGGCCGACGCTAAAAATGGTGAACCACGCGCGGAACATTTTTGATCTCTTTAAACCACTGGCGCAGTGGTTTAATGATGTGGTGACTGCTTCTGGGCTAGGTGGGTCATGACCGGGTATGCCACCATCAGCCACGACATGCAGGGGGCTTTTGTGGAGCGGTGGCATAGGGAGACGCCTTCTTTCCACTTACCGGTTGGGGAGTTAACGATCACCTTGCACGATGTGCAATGTCTTCTCCACTTGCCAATTAAGGGGATGCTGTTGAACCATTCTCGGATCCAGAGGGTCGAAGCGATCGAGTGGATGGGGATCTATCTGGGTATGGACCCATGCATGGCTGAGTTTGAGTGCAGGACGACGAGTGGGGCCCATATCCGGTTCTCCACCTTGTGAGAGTTGTATGAGCACCACTTGGTGGCGGCGGCCGAGTCTAAGCAGGCGGAGAACAAGCTTTTTACGGAGTATCACCGTGCCTGCACTCTCCGGTGTTGGTTCATGTTTTTGGTAGGCACTGCACTCTTTGTGGACAAGAGTGCAACCTATGTCGACGTGACTTATCTCCGCTACTTCATGGACCTGACTACCATTCACCAGTGGAACTGGGGGTCAGCTATTCTGGTATTCCTATACCAGAAGCTGAATGAAGCCTCCAACTAGAGGACCAGGCAGTTGACTGGATCTGCCACACTCTTGACGGTACGTTTCCTTTTAATTTTTACACATTTATTTATGGTTCGTATTTATTTTTAATACATTATCGTGTCTGTCTTTCAAGGCTAGATCTTCTCCTACTTACCCCTGCATCCACGACTTCTCCATTGATCCTGCGTACGATGACGCCATGCCCAGGGCCGCTCGATACGTTCTCCAAAGGGAGAACAATACAGTGGGACCATATCACGGGTACCTTGACCGCACAGCTCACGATGACAGTCGTTTGACGCCATTCAGTGACTACACTGCTGTTTTCCCATTTGACCGCATCGCGTTATACTCTGGCTGGTTGGCATGCAGGGCCAACACCATGGTGAGATATCTGCCGGAGCAGTGCATGAGGCAGTTTGCACGTGTGCAGATGATACCGAAGTCACTGTTTGAGGCTGCTCCCGACACAGTTATCCGAGTGAAGCTCACTGCCATATTTGAGAACTGGGCGCATCATTTGGTCCCGGAGGAGTATCGTCGCATGCAGGCCACCCAGGAGTGGCATTGTGTAGACGAGTACGTGACATGGTTCTATCGGGTGTCACATCCTCTAATGACACCCGGCACTCCTAGGCCAACATACAAGGAGATCCTGGAGAACCAGCAGGCCGAGGATGACCATGCCAATGATCTCCTGCCGCTATGCCAGCGGATAGAAATGCTTGGGCGGAACGCGTTGGAGCGAGGTATCATTGATCAGGACGGTCCAGAGGAAGTCGCCGTGGTGGAGATGATGGTCGGTGATGCGGGCGGTGCGGCGGCATATAAGAGGTAGAGGAGGTCCCAGGGAGTTAGGGTTAGGCATACACAGTAGGGGTTCCAGTTTATTTTTCTATGACATTATTGTATTCGGTTTGTATTTTTTACATTTACGTACATTTACGCACACTATTAGTATTTTATTCGGCTTGTGTATATAATTCGGCTTGTATATATAATATTAGTATTTTATGTTGATATGTTGCTTATTTTATTCGGGTTATATTTTATTTATTGTAAGCATTTTCGTTTAATTAAAAATACGGGACTAAATGTTGTTTAGAAAAACATAAAAAAAAAACACAATTTTTGCATATTTCGGAAGTGCATCTCCGAAAACACCCCACATTTAATTTGATGTTTTCGGAAGTGCACTTCCAAACTCTGGAAAAATCTAGAAAATAAATTTACTTCGGAAATACATTTCTGAAGTAGGGGTATTTAGGGATTTTCGCTGGAGGTTCTCCCCATAAGGGGTCTCCAAAGAAATTCTCTAAATTTTTTGTATTGGGCTGATCTTGTTGGGCTTGAACGGCAAGAACACTCCTAAATTCTCATCCTTTTGAAATTCAACAACCGCGTATTGAATTCACTTTGAATTTTTCTTTGGCATAACCGGATACTAAAATTCGCTTAAGTCTAAAGTGTATTGTGCCGACGTTGCATAAACGTAAAGTGGAAGCAATGCTCCTATTTCTAACAACAAGATAAAACTCACCAACCAAAAGCATCACGATGACATATATATACATCTCATAAAGTGCATTCCACTATCCTCACCAGCCGCACTAAGATAACACTATCATCATGATATCTCTCTTTAGACATCATTTACTTATGAAGAAACACACACTATATAGAGTAGTATTGGTGTATCACACTACCAGTTAAACTTCAATATGAGAAGAATACAAATTGATGATAATGATCTTGGGAAAAATCATTTCCCCATACTTAAGCTTTTAGATTCATCTCTGAGGCTCTTTGCAGTTCCTCTCTCTGTAGCAACCGTTTGGATTACTGTCACAAATAAGGAGGACAACCCTAGCTATGGAATACTCAAATATAGCAACCTTTCCGGTCTCAGGTATGAAAACTACATTAACTCTTATCTTTTGTTTCATTGATTATTATCAGTTGTTTTATGGTTTATTTTAATGCAGGTATATGGTTTTTGTGAGTGCTCTTTGTGCTAGTTATGCTACTGTTGCTGCAGTTTGCACATGGATTAGATATCTAGTAACCAAAGCATGGATTTTCTTTATAACTGATCAGGTTTGATGATTGTTGCTCAGTGCTCAGCCTTTATCATTAATTCCATCCAATAGGGAAGCACACTCATTATATTTCTCTACAGGTTGTAGCCTATTTAATGCTGACATCAGTTGCTGCAACCATGGAGATATACTACCTGGCTTATAATGGAGCCAAGGAAGATTCTTGGAGTCAAGCCTGCAGTTCATATGGCAAATTTTGCAGCAAAGTGAAGCTGGCTTTGATCTTCCATATGATTACTTTTGCATGTTTCTTTGTTTTATCTGTAATTTCAGCTTTTAGAGCCTTCAGTGTTTTTGATCCGCCATCTGTCAATTCTCAATATGTGCAAGAAGAAGATAGACATTAGTTGTATGCTTTGCTTTTGTGGAGATTTTTGGATAGTTGCAAGTATGTCAGTATGTTTCATGTTACATACTTTATATTCATCAAATATAAAGTATTTTCATTGTTGCTTTTCCAAATTCATTGGGGATAATGATGTAATTAATTCTATAACTTACTTTCATATATATACTATAGAAAGATTATGTGATATTGATCCGACATAGTAAGGAGCTACGTACAAATATTCAAACACAGAAGTCAATAAATAAGAATATAATATGTTTAGTTTTCAAAAGTGTGTATCTTGGTTTGGTGTATGCCACCCCTAATATTGAGATTCTTCTATGATTTCTGGAGACAAATGGCTTTTTCCCATTCTTAAGTGGACATGTGTTGGAATATGATTTGGTTGTTCGTCTTACTATCCTCATTCCATCTTTAATTTGTCTTGAATATGGTGTTTTATGGAGATAGGTTTATTCATCCATCTTCAATTTATCATTTTTATTTAGTCTTTTGACATTATAATGTCTCTTTCTTTAAAATGAATGTAACTCCTCAAAATTTGGCCTCCTAGCTGTTTGCCACGTGCAAGTCTATACCTAGTAGCGTGATGATCTATTGTCATAATTTCTCTAACAACACCTTTGATTTCTAATTCGACGACAATTTTTTCTAGTATTTCTATTTCGGTCAATTTTGTAAAATAGTCAATGACGATGATCCAAAACATAACTTGTCCCAGTGCTAATGGAACAGGGACTAAAATATCTATTCCTACAACGTGAAATGCCACGAGGGAGGAAAAGCTTCTTAACACTATTGGGGGAGCATGGTTGACGTCACTTTGCCTTGGGCATTTGTCAAATTTCAAGACGTGTAATTTGGCGTCTCCCCTCATGGTCACTCAAAAATGCCCGACCATGAGGGTCTTCTTTTATCAAGCGTCTCTTTCTAGGTGTTGCTCTACCGATCCTTCATGAATTTCTTCCAGTAGTTATTTTCTCTTTTCTTTCGTCAATCATTTTAAAAAGGGGTTAGTGAAGGCTCACATATGAAGCTAACCTTTCCACCAATGAATATGAGTAAGATTTTTTTTATTGTTACTTCCTTCTGATCCTTTGGGATATCTCCACCTATTATGTATTTCATTATCGGCGTCATCTAACTTAAAGGAATGTATTCCTTTTCCATTGCGTTGATTTCTTTGTTTATACTAGAGTTTAATATTGTTTCATGTACGAAAATTTTATTGTGGTCTTGTGCCTTAGACCTTGAAAGCTTTGATAGGAGGTACGTTTGAACTTTATCTTCTTGGGATGTGATGGATCTCCACTTCTGTGAATTTCACTATGGAGCACATTATCTTTCCAAATATTGTTGCATGATAGTATCTTTGGCCTGGTATTTGCATCGAACTTGTGACTTGACTAACTATGAACGTGACTTGATTATTACTTCTTCTCCCCCCTCCCCATTTCATATGCCAATCGTAACCCTTTCAAACATGTTTCATATTGTTCATGGGTGTTCGAGATAGGGAATTCGAAGTTCACGACAACCTGTAGCTTTAAGCTATGTCCGTTTTCAAGAAGGAGTCATGCGACACTTTCTTATGTAGCCTTAACTTTTAAATACTTTTCTAGGTTAGTAAGAGATGTTGAACATTGAAAGTTCTATGGTCCACTTCATCATTCTTCCTTCCAAGCCCGACTTGTGGAGTATCTTTATGATAATATAGTCGGATCTTAATACTATAGTATGGGCGAGGAAATGATGTCTTAGCTTTCAAGATGTCATTACTGAAGAAAAATTGTTATAAAATATGTAACACCCTTCTAATCCACATACAATATTTGCAATGTATTCAAATAATTAAATAATCGCGAATCACCAAAAAGGGTGTCACCTTCGTATTTATTTCACAGATAAAACGTCCTGCTCCGTAATACGGGTTCTCAAAATTACTTAATTAAGATACTTTCTAAATAACAACAGTTTGATTCAATTTCTCGCTTTCTCAAAGAACCTATCTTGGTTGATGATCAAAGATCCTAGCTTTCTCAACTCTTCTCTACCTTTAAACTCTTGAAAGTGTACCTCTTGGTTTTTCTTCTTTCAAGTTCCATCCCTATAATGTTTACAAAAATGGGTGCCACAATTCCAATTAAAACAAATTTATCATAAATTCATTGTCATGCTTTCACTAAGGAACAATTCATCATAATACATAAACATCTCATGTTAACACAGCGGAAAATTCATCATACGGATAAGCATAACATCATCTATGCAATATCCCACAGAATCTAATACAATAACAACACGATAGAGTATCATCATAAACTCTAAACTAGCGTTCCCCCAGTGTTACAATATCAGAGCATGACACCTGACGCTACACTAAACACTGACTTATGAGCTAATCCTCACCAAGTCGAAAGCAGCTATCCTCAATCTGAAAATATCAACAGTAAGGGTGAGTCTCATCACAGTTAACAAATGTTATTGCATCTTAAATAACAACACATCATAGTTATATTATTCACCCAATTCCATCATATTCAGATTATCAGGAACATCTATCGTTTACACAAACATCAACAGAACACATCTTTCACACAGACATTCATATTCAACATTAATTCAACAAAACACGCAATTAACACATCATCAATATTTATAACACTGGAATACTTCCAATCATGTTATAAAAGTATGCATATGTATGAACTGACATTATGCATGTGGTACCAACATCATCCAATGGGAATAACCCATGACCGATCCAACATCATCCAGATACGGCCCTGCCAGCACAGATTCCACACAATGGGAATCATGCCCTTCACTGATCCAACACACCCTTATGGATACAGCATCATCAATGCACATGAATGAATGCAACATATACAACATACTTATACCATCGTCAAGTCTAATGAGTAACATCATCAAATACTCATTTCATCATCATCATCAACATCATCATCATCATCAAAGTATGTTTATATACATTAGCATCATTCAAATACAGTCAATCATCATCATCACCATCATTAAATAACATACATGTGTCCATATTAATCATCATCATTAACAAGAAGGACACGCATGTATCCACATCATTACAACACAACTCAATCAACATCATATAATTCTCAACAAATCATCACATCATAATGTTTCTCAAAACAACATCTTATATTGTTACATTTCATCATATATGTCAACAATATATCATCCAATTAAACAAATCGTCACATGATTTAATATCTCAACATAACATGTATTTAACACATCTCATCACTTATATGTACAATACATCATTCACCAAGAAATAAAATCATTTTTAAAAATAATTGGATTCACACCTCATTTCATCATTTAAATATGTAGGTTATCTCATAAGATTCATCGTGTTCGAAACGACACTAAAAATGGACCTACGGTTCGAAAGTTACACATCATTTAACTTTTCCAAGAAAATAACTAACGCTACAGCACGCGGCGCAACCAAGACTCGCGGCGCGACCTGAACCATACAAACGTGTTCGCGGCGCCAACCTATGCACGCGGCGCGGTACGAGCAAACAAGTACGCCTTCGCGGCGCCAACACAGATACGCGGCGCGACCTGTGCGTATCACAATTTCCTGGCATTCTGCCCACCTGTTCGCGGCGCCAACCCTGTGCACGCGGCGCGAACCGGCGATTTCAGAAACCCCAACCTGCAGAAAACAGCATTCTACACATTCCAAACTCACCCAATTCATACCAGTACGAACCTAGGGAAATCGAATGCACAAACAACACGAAAAACACCTCATAATACATCAATCACGCATCAATTGGGACCAAAACAACATAGGTATCATGGATTCAAACATAGGGATCAAACATCATACAATTCGACTAAATCCCTAAATCTATCATATAATCCAATTGACTCAACAACATCCCTAATCAATATTATTATCTAAGAACACGATAATAGATGATAACCGGAGAGTCCCCCCTTACCTTAGCCAAAGATTCTTGATTGGTCTCTCCCCCCATTGCTCCTCTTCACGTACCAGCTTCCCAATCCCTCATCTCCTCTGCTCTGCTTTTCACGTTCCTTTTTCCTTTCTCCCAATTTTCCTTATTTTTGTGAAAAATAACATTTTAATTAGTAAAGGGCTTTACTAACATAGCACCCCCTCTTTACTAATACCACACTTGCCCCAATACTATAAACCATCTTTCTTCCGATTAAATGCCACAAACCACCAATAATTCTAATTATAAATTAAATTTCCATTTAAATTAAAAATTAAAATATACGGGTGTTACAACTCTCCCCCACTAAAAGAGTTTTCGTCCTCGAAAACATACCTCAAGTAACCAGCTCGTATAAGAGTCCTCCACCTGACTCTCCAGCTCCCAATTAACATTACCATCATTCAATCCCCAAAAATCCATCTGACATAACCAACAGGAAACATGTTTCATACATTCAAATCCCAGTTCTTATGTCGCATTTGACTATCCAAAAGTATACCACCCGCTATATCTCCAAAAAGATTAGCAACAACAGAACATAGGTACAACCTATACAATACGCTCATCCACCGAGTAATACAATTACACAATCCATAGTATGATCACACTTGATCAACAATGCAGTAATGCATTCCATCTACCAAACATACCAACCTTAGACACACTTTTCCATCTGAGTGATAATGTAATACTTACATTTTTCACCAACCGCTTCCTTCAAGAAACTCAATAACAACATTCCTATACTATTGAATTCCAACTATCTGACTCCCCTCAAGTCACACCATCAATTATCTAGCACGTTACATTCCGCTTTTCCGCACTACTCAGATTACTCATCACAATCATCTGTACCAATTAGATTTCTGAGTTTTACCCGATTCCGACTCTCTTTACTCGTTCGTTTCAAGAATCATTCTTCATCATTCATGGTACCAATTTACCACTCAGTAATACTTACTCGCACTCAAAAACAAATTCCTGAGTTACTACATCTATTAAACATTCCGGCCATCGGAACGAGTGCACACAAGTAATTATAATCACGCTCACCAGCCTCAATACGCTATTTCTTACAAAACAACTCAAATTGAGTTTCACTCTTTTCTAAGAATTAAATCAATTCCTCCCTTCATAGAGTATAATTCCTCATTATATCTAGAATCTACAATAACCCCTTAACAACAACACAAAATTATTACAACGTCATATAGCATCAACTCTTCATTTTAATTTCACCGAATACATACTCGTTAACTATGTACAACCGTAATAACATATTCATCATCTCGGCAATTATTCAAAAGAGTTATAATTCTTCGACACGACATCCTTACATCCACTGGATTCTAAATCCAACATATAGATCAACACATATTTTCTATGTAGGCTTCCGACATATTAATTCCTTTACTTCCCGCGAGTAGTACTCATAACACTACCCTGCATCACACTTTCGCTGCGGGACTCTGATTACCCGTCTTAAGTCATCATCCACCATGTTGCACTCTTTCATATTCACTTCTTCATAAGTTCACACAACATAGTGAGTGATTATTCTCACGGCTTAGTATTCATCACATCTTAAACCATTAAGGTAACAAAACAAGCTTATCTCTTCTATATGATTCCATCTACTACCAACAAGAGATTTAGGGTGATCAAGTCCTAAATTTGTCAATATTAGTTGAAAATCATATTTAAGCATAAACCGTCGTTACTACATAATAGTGTCCCTTTCCGAGTTTGCACCCAAACTCATTAACATCGTCATAGTCCAATAATTCACTACGGTGTCCTTCTAGAATATCCTTCTGAAGCTCAAAACATCAGTTACACAAATCCAATCACTCAACCTCATTACATCGTTTTCGTCGATTCGGAATTCACCGCCTTTACTTTGGTAATTCAAAGTCAACCTATCGATCAACTCAACATCATCTTTCTGACCTTCTCTAATCTCGTCAAGAATACCACTAGTCATCTTCTAGCATACTCAATCTAACACTATTAGGAGTGCCTTCACATACTAACTCAAGTCTCTAAATTGTCCAATTAAATCCAACTCATTCATCATTAGCACCGACATTTTAAAGACTTCTTACGCAACACAATAGCACAACATTTTCCTCATTAGGATGGTAATTCAAACCAAAATCCTAATCCTAAAAAAAAATATACTCTAATCATCTCTACTGCCTCATATTAAGCCCTTTCTGATTAAAGAGGTACTTCAACTCTTATGATCACTAAACACTTCGAATCTTGAGCCATACAATTAACCTGCACGACCAAGACAACATTCATAACTCGTGGTTTTAATCCAAATTCCATGACATCTTTCGTGCCCAAATATCATCCCACTCGACATCTTAACAAAGTCTTCCTCACATTCAATAGGTGTCAGAAATCCTCTAAAATTCTTCTTTTATACTTATCGTTACTTTGCCACCACAAATACGATTCCAATTAGAGTTCTAAAGTTTATTCCATCTTTACTATTAATTCACTTCTCATTAAAATCCATCGGTACTCAAGTCATCTTTATCACCGAACATCTCGTCAACTTATTCATCGACAACATATTCTACTCGATTTTTGTTTCAAACAATCGCGGTAGTAGGCATTCTTATTCGACAAGTTTCACGCTTCCTTAACCGACTTCAGACTATCTCCTCAAAGGATCAACCTACTGTATTTATAACCCTCCCATAAGGTATAAAATAATCTCTCCTCTTCGTAGGTTCAAACGGCACATTAATCCGACACTCGGAACTCATGATATGAATTTTCCAATCATTGCCCGAAAAATGCAACACCGACATCATGCAGCGACACTCTATACGATATATCCAAAACTTCTCAATTGGTAAATTCAATTCTTAAAATTACTCCTCAACAAACCTTCTAATTATTCTTTCAATCCATTCAACACTGACACTGACATTCCGTGCAGTACCAATAAACAAGTCTAGTTATAAGAACAAGAGTAACCGCAACTTCACCTCTTTCCAACGTCATCTGGTCACAATTAACTATGTTACAGCTTCTGCAACTATTTTTATAACAAAGTTCATCTCGTTAGCTTTCCGACGCTTCAAACGGAACTCAATTCGGATGTCCAGAACTCCAGTTATGAATTTTCGAAGTTCCGCAGCTATTCAGCAATTTTCCTACGTTTTGCTTACGAAAATCTCTCTCCAAAACTCATTCTCTTCAACTCTATCACATTCCAAACAGCCCCTTATCGTATCTCTTCACTTCCAAACATTCTTATGACTTGAGCGACACATTCTATCGCCGAAGTGCAATTTCTGGAACATTACGACAGCAATCCTCTTTGCAAACTTGCAGCTGAATCTCTTCCGAGACGTAAGGCTACTCAACTGACATCTTCGCAGTACACCAGTAGAGCTGACACATCGCAACTTTCCAATTTCCTTCTCTTAAAATAACTGTCAATTACCTCTAATCATCTTCCTTCAAGATGTTCCAACTCAATTCCCAGTGAAGTCTTAATTCCAAGTCACCTTCAATTCGGGAAACAACAAACTCCAACAACGCTCGCACTGTTGCCAACAACAGCCTACTGAATCAATCTTCTTACAACTGAAACATAACCGAGAAGCGAAGCTTCTCCCCCACTTGTTTCAATCCAACACCTGCAACAAACAACCAAGTACCGACAGTGATTCACTCACATGTCGCGTACCAAGGAATAAAATGCCGACAATATACAACTGTCACGCAACTCAACTGACTCAACAATTGGCCGGACGGACCGACCTGCTCTGATACCACTATTGTAACACCCTTCTAAACCCCGCGGAAATTTATAAAATAATTCAGAGTAAAACAGGAAAACAAGGGTGCCACAATTCCAATTAAGACAAATTTATCATAAATTCATTGTCATGCTTTCACTAAGGAACAATTCATCATAATACATAAACATCTCATGTTAACACAGCGGAAAATTCATCATACGGATAAGCATAACATCATCTATGCAATATCCCACAGAATCTAATACAATAACAACACGATAGAGTATCATCATAAACTCTAAACTAGCGTTCCCCCAGTGTTACAATATCAGAGCATGACACCTGACGCTACACTAAACACTGACTTATGAGCTAATCCTCACCAAGTCGAAAGCAGCTATCCTCAATCTGAAAATATCAACAGTAAGGGTGAGTCTCATCACAGTTAACAAATGTTATTGCATCTTAAATAACAACACATCATAGTTATATTATTCACCCAATTCCATCATATTCAGATTATCAGGAACATCTATCGTTTACACAAACATCAACATAACACATCTTTCACACAGACATTCATATTCAACATTAATTCAACAAAACACGCAATTAACACATCATCAATATTTATAACACTGGAATACTTCCAATCATGTTATAAAAGTATGCATATGTATGAACTGACACTATGCATGTGGTACCAACATCATCCAATGGGAATAACCCATGACCGATCCAACATCATCCAGATACGGCCCTGCCAGCACAGATTCCACACAATGGGAATCATGCCCTTCACTGATCCAACACACCCTTATGGATACAGCATCATCAATGCACATGAATGAATGCAACATATACAACATACTTATACCATCGTCAAGTCTAATGAGTAACATCATCAAATACTCATTTCATCATCATCATCAACATCATCATCATCATCAAAGTATGTTTATATACATTAGCATCATTCAAATACAGTCAATCATCAACATCACCATCATTAAATAACATACATGTGTCCATATTAATCATCATCATTAACAAGAAGGACACGCATGTATCCACATGATTACAACACAACTCAATCAACATCATATAATTCTCAACAAATCATCACATCATAATGTTTCTCAAAACAACATCTTATATTGTTACATTTCATCATATATGTCAACAATATATCATCCAATTAAACAAATCGTCACATGATTTAATATCTCAACATAACATGTATTTAACACATCTCATCACTTATATGTACAATACATCATTCACCAAGAAATAAAATCATTTTTAAAAATAATTGGATTCACACCTCATTTCATCATTTAAATATGTAGGTTATCTCATAAGATTCATCGTGTTCGAAACGACACTAAAAACGGACCTACGGTTCGAAAGTTACACATCATTTAACTTTTCCAAGAAAATAACTAACGCTACAGCACGCGGCGCAACCAAGACTCGCGGCGCGACCTGAACCATACAAACGTGTTCGCGGCGCCAACCTATGCACGCGGCGCGGTACGAGCAAACAAGTACGCCTTCGCGGCGCCAACACAGATACGCGGCGCGACCTGTGCGTATCACAATTTCCTGGCATTCTGCCCACCTGTTCGCGGCGCCAACCCTGTGCACGCGGCGCGAACCGGCGATTTCAGAAACCCCAACCTGCAGAAAACAGCATTCTACACATTCCAAACTCACCCAATTCATACCAGTACGAACCTAGGGAAATCGAATGCACAAACAACACGAAAAACACCTCATAATACATCAATCACGCATCAATTGGGACCAAAACAACATAGGTATCATGGATTCAAACATAGGGATCAAACATCATACAATTCGACTAAATCCCTAAATCTATCATATAATCCAATTGACTCAACAACATCCCTAATCAATATTATTATCTAAGAACACGATAATAGATGATAACCGGAGAGTCCCCCCTTACCTTAGCCAAAGATTCTTGATTGGTCTCTCCCCCCATTGCTCCTCTTCACGTACCAGCTTCCCAATCCCTCATCTCCTCTGCTCTGCTTTTCACGTTCCTTTTTCCTTTCTCCCAATTTTCCTTATTTTTGTGAAAAATAACATTTTAATTAGTAAAGGGCTTTACTAACATAGCACCCCCTCTTTACTAATACCACACTTGCCCCAATACTATAAACCATCTTTCTTCCGATTAAATGCCACAAACCACCAATAATTCTAATTATAAATTAAATTTCCATTTAAATTAAAAATTAAAATATACGGGTGTTACAACTCTCCCCCACTAAAAGAGTTTTCGTCCTCGAAAACATACCTCAAGTAACCAGCTCGTATAAGAGTCCTCCACCTGACTCTCCAGCTCCCAATTAACATTACCATCATTCAATCCCCAAAAATCCATCTGACATAACCAACAGGAAACATGTTTCATACATTCAAATCCCAGTTCTTATGTCGCATTTGACTATCCAAAAGTATACCACCCGCTATATCTCCAAAAAGATTAGCAACAACAGAACATAGGTACAACCTATACAATACGCTCATCCACCGAGTAATACAATTACACAATCCATAGTATGATCACACTTGATCAACAATGCAGTAATGCATTCCATCTACCAAACATACCAACCTTAGACACACTTTTCCATCTGAGTGATAATGTAATACTTACATTTTTCACCAACCGCTTCCTTCAAGAAACTCAATAACAACATTCCTATACTATTGAATTCCAACTATCTGACTCCCCTCAAGTCACACCATCAATTATCCAGCACGTTACATTCCGCTTTTCCGCACTACTCAGATTACTCATCACAATCATCTGTACCAATTAGATTTCTGAGTTTTACCCGATTCCGACTCTCTTTACTCGTTCGTTTCAAGAATCATTCTTCATCATTCATGGTACCAATTTACCACTCAGTAATACTTACTCGCACTCAAAAACAAATTCCTGAGTTACTACATCTATTAAACATTCCGGCCATCGGAACGAGTGCACACAAGTAATTATAATCACGCTCACCAGCCTCAATACGCTATTTCTTACAAAACAACTCAAATTGAGTTTCACTCTTTTCTAAGAATTAAATCAATTCCTCCCTTCATAGAGTATAATTCCTCATTATATCTAGAATCTACAATAACCCCTTAACAACAACACAAAATTATTACAACGTCATATAGCATCAACTCTTCATTTTAATTTCACCGAATACATACTCGTTAACTATGTACAACCGTAATAACATATTCATCATCTCGGCAATTATTCAAAAGAGTTATAATTCTTCGACACGACATCCTTACATCCACTGGATTCTAAATCCAACATATAGATCAACACATATTTTCTATGTAGGCTTCCGACATATTAATTCCTTTACTTCCCGCGAGTAGTACTCATAACACTACCCCGCATCACACTTTCGCTGCGCGACTCTGATTACCCGTCTTAAGTCATCATCCACCATGTTGCACTCTTTCATATTCACTTCTTCATAAGTTCACACAACATAGTGAGTGATTATTCTCACGGCTTAGTATTCATCACATCTTAAACCATTAAGGTAACAAAACAAGCTTATCTCTTCTATATGATTCCATCTACTACCAACAAGAGATTTAGGGTGATCAAGTCCTAAATTTGTCAATATTAGTTGAAAATCATATTTAAGCATAAACCGTCGTTACTACATAATAGTGTCCCTTTCCGAGTTTGCACCCAAACTCATTAACATCGTCATAGTCCAATAATTCACTACGGTGTCCTTCTAGAGTATCCTTCTGAAGCTCAAAACATCAGTTACACAAATCCAATCACTCAACCTCATTACATCGTTTTCGTCGATTCGGAATTCACCGCCTTTACTTTGGTAATTCAAAGTCAACCTATCGATCAACTCAACATCATCTTTCTGACCTTCTCTAATCTCGTCAAGAATACCAATACCCATACATGTTATTCTTAAATAACATTAATCCACGACATACACAAACGCAATTACATATCATTTTCAAACCACATAATAATTAAATTATCTAGTGATAATTAATTTATTTTAATCATAAAGAGCATTTCATTAGCTTCGTAACGCTTCGAACGACACCCAAAACGGACTTACGGATCAAAAGTTATGAGTTTTATAAAAACAAGTATTTTTCAAAAACGTACAGCGGTAACCGATTACCCAAACACCAGTAATCGGTTACTGAAGTTCAAAACCCCAAATTTGCTGTTTTTACTATGGGTAATCGATTACACCCCTTTCGATAACCGATTACCTCGTACCTGCAACCCAAAAACCAGTTTTCAGCACCTTGAATCCCCCCAAACATCCCCCAATCGAACCAATACGATTGTATACGAAAAACAGAGGGATTTCACATGCAATATGAGTTATATCATCAACCAAACAACACTTTTAACATCAACAATCACTACCAACAAGTAATCACACAAAGTTCACAAAATTGAACCTAAATACCAAAACCCCAACCTAGAACATATTCTCTATCGAATCAATAGTATACGATTTCAATCCTAACGCCTACGACCCAATAATAGAGGTTAACCGGAAGAGTCCCCCCTTACCTTAGAGTTTGGGATCCTTGAAGCTCTCTTCCTCTTCTTCTCCTCTGTCGCACTTTCACGTTCTCCCAAATGCACTTGTATTTCTCTTCTTCCAGAACTCTTGTTTTATGAAAAACACAACATAGCTTTAGTAAAGGCCTTATTTCTTGCACCCGCTTTCTCACTAACTACAGCACTGACCCATTACTACATATTCCAATTTTATTATTTTAATCACCGCATAATTACATAAATCCAATTAATTAAATTAAAATCCAATTAATTAATAAATATAAAATATGGGGTGTTACATCTTCTTCCCCTTTGGTCCTCTTTCACGTTTTTCAGCTCCTCTTCTCACAACTTCTTGTTTTTCACGTTCTAACTCTTTCTCCTCTGGTTTTTCCTTATTTTATGAAAACATAAAATTAGAAATGGGCTCCCTCACACCTACACCCCCATATTACTTATTCCGCCATAAGGCCCAACAACTTAACATTTTATTTTTCTTTCCACATAACTCCAATAAAATGCTAATTCAAATTAATTAATTTAAAATTAAATTAAACTAATTAAATTAGAAATTTTGGGATGTTACAACTCTCCCCCACTAAAAGAGTTTTCGTCCTCGAAAACATACCTCAAGCAAAGAGTTCCGGATAGGAATCCTTCATCTGGCTTTCCAACTCCTAGGTGACATTCCCCTCAGCCGGTCCTCCCCAAGCTACTCTGACCAAAGTTATTTCCTTGCCACGCAACTGTTTCAGCTTCCGGTCTTCAATCCTCACAGGTAAAGTTTCAACTGTCAAGTTATCTTTCACCTGTACATCATCTACCTGAATCACATGAGATGGATCCGCAACGTACTTCCTCAACTGCGATACATGAAATACGTCATGCAAGTTTACAAGCATCAGCGGCAAAGCAATACGATAAGCTACTTCTCCCACTTTTTCGGAAACTTGGAATGGTCCAATAAAACGCGAAGTCAACTTCTTCGACTTCAATGCCCGACCAATTCCTGTCATAGGAGTAACTCTCATAAACACATGGTCTCTCTCTTGAAACTCAAGTTTTTTCCTCCTCTTGTCATGATAACTCTTCTGACGACTCTGAGACATTTTCATCTTCTCTTGAATCATCTTAATCTTCTCCGTAGTTTGTTGTACAATTTCTGGTCCAATTACAGCACTCTCACCGGATTCGTACCAACATAAAGGCGTCCTACACCTCCGACCATACAAAGCCTCAAACGGAGCCATACCGATACTCGAATGAAAACTGTTGTTGTAGGTAAACTCAATCAAAGGCAGATAACTATCCCAAGTACCTCCTTTTTCTAGCACACAAGCACGTAACAAATCTTCTAACGAATGAATCATCCTCTCGGTCTGTCCATCTGTCTGCGGATGATAAGCAGAACTCAATCTCAGCTTAGTACCCAAAGCCTTCTGCAAACCTTCCCAGAACTTCGACGTAAATCTCGGATCTCTGTCTGACACGATACTCGAAGGAATACCATGCAGACTAACTATCTTCTCAATATACAATTGAGCCAGCTTTTCCATCGGATAATCCATCCTCACTGGTGTGAAATGTGCAGACTTCGTCAACCAGTCCACAACAACCCAGATAGCTTCACAATTCTTAACGGTCCTCGGCAATCCAGAAACAAAATCCATTGATATGCTATCCCACTTCCACTCAGGAATAAACATCGGTTGCATGAATCCATATGGCTTCTGATGTTCAACCTTTGACTTCTGACACGTCAAACAAGAGAATACAAATTCAGCAATTTCCTTCTTCATTCCAGGCCACCAAAACAGCTTTTTCAAATCATGATACATCTTGGTAGCACCAGGGTGAATACTCAATCCACTACGGTGTCCTTCCTCTAAAATACGTTTTCGGAGTTCAGCAATATCAAGGACACAAACTCGGTCTCCAAACCTCAGTATACCATTCTCGTCAACTCTAAATTCACCTCCTTTACCTTGATTAATCAAAGTCAACTTATCGATTAACTCAACATCAGTTTTCTGACCCTCTCTGATCTCTTCAAGGATACCACTGGTCAGCTTTAGCATACCGAATTTAATACTAGTAGTAGTACCTTCGCACACCAAACTTAAATCTCGGAATTGTTCAATTAAGTCCAATTCTCTAATCATTTAGCATAGACATATGCAAGGTCTTCCTACTCAATGCATCAGCAACAACGTTTGCTTTACCCGGATGGTAGTTCAAACCAAAATCATAATCTTTGAGGAATTCTAGCCACCTCTTCTGCCTCATATTCAACTCCTTCTGGTCAAAGAGATACTTCAGACTCTTGTGGTCACTGAACACCTCGAACCTCGAACCGTACAAATAATGTCGCCACAACTTCAAGACAAAAACCACAGCTGCCAGCTCTAAATCATGAGTCGGATAATTCCTTTCATGCACTTTGAGTTGTCTCGAAGCATATGCGACTACTTGTTGATTTTGCATCAGTACACCACCTAAACCCATTAGCGAAGCATCGCAATAAACAACAAAGGATTCTGCCGGATTTGGTAAAATTAAGATAGGAGCACTCGTCAGTCTCTTCTTCAACTCTTGGAATCCCTCTTCGCATTTTGCATCCCAAATAAAGCTCTGACCCTTCCTGGTCAATTTAGTTAACGGCAACGCTAACTTTGAAAAGCCTTCTATAAACTTCCTGTAGTAACCGGCAAGACCAAGAAAACTACGAATTTCCGACACTGATTTCGGAGCTTCCCACTGAGATACTGCTTCTATCTTCGTAGGATCAACAGCAATACCATTCTTAGAAGTCACATGTCCAAGGAAACTAACCTCCTTCAACCAAAATTCGCACTTTGACAATTTTGCGAAAAGTTTCTTCTCCTTCAATAATTCTAACACAGTTCTGAGGTGCTCCGCATGCTCTTCTTCGTTCTTGGAGTATATCAAAATATCGTCTATAAACACTACCACAAATTTATCAAGATAAGGATGGAAAATCCTATTCATATACTCCATAAAAACACCAGGTGCATTCGTAACTCCAAATGGCATCACCGAATATTCGTAATGCCTATACCTTGTTCTAAACGCCGTTTTCTGAATGTCATCTTCCTTCACTCGAATTTGGTGATATCCAGACCTCAGATCAATTTTACTAAATACGCAAGCTCCAACCAGCTGATCCATCAAGTCATCAATCCTCGGCAGTGGATACCGATTCTTGATAGTAACCTTGTTCAATTGTCTGTAATCCACACACAACCTCATTGAACCCTCTTTCTTCTTCACTAGTAACACAGGTGCACCCCACGGAGAAACACTAGGACGAATGAATTTCTTCTCAAGCAGCTCCTCTAATTGCTTCTTCAATTCGGCCAACTCTGATGGTGACATACGATATGGTGCCATCGACACTGGACTAGTTCCCAGAATCAATTCAATATTAAACTCTACTTCTCTTTCCGGTGGTAAGTCATTCACATCTTCAGGGAAAACTTCTGGAAACTCACATACCACTGGTAGTTCGCTACTTACTACTCTTTCCTTCGAATTTGTCAATGCAAATAACATAAACACTGTTGCACCATCCTTGATAGCTTCATCCACTTGTCTAGCCGTCATCTCCAGATCATCAAAATGAACTTCTTCAGGAAAGATTACTGTCTTCGAAAAACAGTTGATGTGAACACGGTTAAATTCTAACCAGTTCATCCCCAGGATCACATCGAGTTGTTTCAACGGAAGGCATACTAAGTCCATCCCGAATTCCCTACCAAAAATATCAACCGGACAATTCACGCATGCAGACGAAGTAGTTACTGAACCCGACGCCGGAGTATCAATAACCATACTTCCATTTATTTCGGATATTTCCAAATTCAACCTCTTAGCACAATCCAAAGAAATAAAAGAATGAGTTGCTCTAGTATCAATAATCGCAACTAAAGGTGTGCCATGAATAAAACACGTACCTTTAATTAGTCTATCCTCTGGAGTGGTTTCTGACCCAGACAAAGCAAAGATCTTTCCTCCAGCTTGGTTCTTCTTCGGTTTAGGACACTATGGGCTAATATGACCCTCTACACCACAACTGTAACAAGTCACAATCTTCTTCTTACAATCAGCGGCAACATGACCCACTTCTTCACACTTGAATCACTTTTTCTGATTCAGCTTGCACTCATTCCTACGGTGCCCGACCTCACCACAGTTATAGCACCTGACAAAAGCACTAGAGTCTCCCCCACTAGGCTTCTTCCAACCACCAGTCTTTGGATTACTTCTACCATATGGCTTACCCTTATCCATAGCCTTCTTCCCTTTTCTATCAACTAACTCGCGAGAGTGAGATGATTTCAGCTTGAGGTTATCTTCCTCGAAGATCCTACTACAGTCCACCAAGTCTACAAATCTCCGGATTCTCTGATATCTGATACCCTGCTTAATCTCATCACGGAGGCCGTTCTCGAACTTGACGCATTTCGAGAATTCACTAGCTTCATCATTGTTGTAGTGGACGTAGTACTTTGCCAACTCAACGAACTTCGAAGCATACTCTGGTACTGTCATGCTACCTTGAACTAGTTCCAGAAATTCAATTTCCTTTCGACCTCTTACGTCTTCAGGAAAGTACCTTCTCAAAAATTCTCTCTTGAACACAGCCCAAGAAATAGCCACACCATCAGCTTCCAGTTCAGTCCTGGTAGTCATCCACCAGTCGTCAGCTTCTTCAGACAACATGTGAGTACCATATCTCACCTTCAGATCTTCAGCACAATCGATGACTCTAAAGATTCTCTCGATCTCCTTAAGCCACTTCTGAGCACCTTCAAGATCATGCGTGCCCTTGAACAATGGAGGATTGTTCCTCTGAAAACTGTTCAGTTGTCTGTCAACACCAATCGCAGCTCCATTGGCATTTCCTCCCAGCACACCAGCAATCATGCCCAGAGCCTCAGCAATAGCATCGTCGTTTCTTCCTCCTCTTCCAGCCATTGTTCTGCTTAAATCACAACCAATTTAATCAGAACAGAGGTATCGACAGTTAACTCTTACTAGTCGCATACACCGGAAAACAAACTAACACTAAGACTCTGGTCATAACGACCGACTATGCTCTGATACCACTATTGTAACACCCCTTACTAACCCCGCGGCAATTTAAAACAATTATTCAGAGTACATGAAATAAGGGTGCCACAATTCATAATAAATAAACATCATTCAGTCATGTCATGCATTCACTGAGGTAATCATCATAAATTAAAACGTTTCATGTTAACACATTGGAAATTTATCAAAACGGATAAGTTTAACATCTTTAAAACTTATCCTTCAAAACATCAAAACATAACTATAGTCATAATCATAAACTCTAAACAATCGCGTCCCCAGTGTTACAACTATCAGAGCATGACACCTGACGCTACTAAAACACTGACTCATGAGCTAATCCTCACCGAGTCGAACAGCCGCTATCCTCAATCTGAAAATGACAACATGTAAGGGTGAGTCTCATCATAATTAACAAATGTTATAAGGTTATAAAGCAATAAGACATCACAGTTGCATCATTCACCCAATTGTTTCATAAACAGACATTCAAAACAAGTCAAACAACAATCAACACATCATCAACATTTACAACACTGGAATACATCCAATCATGTTATAAATTATGCATATGTATGAACTGACACTATGCATGTGGTACCAACATCATCATATGGGAATAACCCATGACCGATCCAACATCATCCAAGATACGGCCCTGCCAGCACAGATTCCACACAATGGGAATCATGCCCTTCACTGATCCAACACACCCTTATGGATATAGTATCATCAATGAACATGAATGAATACAACATATACAACATACTTATACCATCATCATCATCATTATCAACATCATCATCATCATCATCATTTAAGTATGTTCATATATATTAACATCATTCAATCACAATTCCATCATCATCATATACAAAACATACACGTATTAGCACCAATCATCATACTCAATAAGAATAGCATACATGTATTTTCATCATTCTAAAAAACAATCAATCATCATCATGTAGATTATTCTATAAGGTTTGTTTAGCTCGAAACGGCGCATCAAACGGACCAACAGTTAAAAAGTTATGCGTCTTTGAACTTTTAAAAATATCTCAAAACACCAACAGCACGCGGCGCCATCATCAGTTCGCGGCGCGAACTGAGCGTCCCAGAAGTCCTTGGCTCTCTGCCAACCTGTTCGCGGCGCCAACCCTATGCACGCGGCGCCAACCGGCGATTTCTGAAACCCCAACCTGCAGAAAACAGCATTCTATACATTCCAAACTTATCCAAATCATACCAGTACGAACCTAGGGAAATAGAATGCACAAACAACACGAAAAACACCTCATAATACATCAATTACACATCAATTGAGATCATAACAACATAGATATCATGGATTCAATTATAGGATCAAACATCACACAATTGGACTCAATCCCTAACCTATCATATGACTCAATCGACCCGAATTCTACATCTATTCAGTATTATCAACCCCTAACCCGATAATAGATGATAATTAGACAAGTCCCCCCTTACCTTAGCCAAATCCTTGGATGGGTCTTCTTCCTCTTTGGTCCTCTTTCACGTTCTTCAGCTCCTCTTCTCACAACTTCTTGTTTTTCACGTTCTAACTCTTTCTCCTCTGGTTTTTCCTTATTTTATGAAAACATAAAATTAGAAATGGGCTCCCTCACACTTACACCCCCATATTACTTATTCCGCCATAAGGCCCAACAACTTAACATTTTATTTTTCTTTCCACATAACTCCAATAAAATGCTAATTCAAATTAATTAATTTAAAATTAAATTTAACTAATTAAATTAGAAATTTTGGGATGTTACAGGGGTGACCCTGATTCTGATTGTGATGAATTTGTTCAATTGATGCAATA
The DNA here is from genome assembly GCF_029867415.1 of Vicia villosa. Taxonomy (NCBI): domain Eukaryota; kingdom Viridiplantae; phylum Streptophyta; class Magnoliopsida; order Fabales; family Fabaceae; genus Vicia; species Vicia villosa. The sequence goes on from NW_026705315.1 coordinate 635,249, forward strand.
ACTATTTTAGTTTTCATACTTGTGGATTTGTTCTTTATATGTTGGTAATGCTTTATCCATCAACAAAACAGATTATGAATATGAATGAATAGTTTAGCTGGATGGCAAATTATTTGTGGAAACGATTAAGAACATATAATAATTCATATCACCTGGGACTAGGGATGTCTTATTGTAACCGGAAATTCTTGTTATTGGAATGCTTGATTGTAGTGGGGAAATTGGTGATACTAAAGCCATTGAATATAGCTTATTTTGTTTTAAACAGAGTCGCCACCGCGCTTTATTGTTTTCAAAAGGAATGGGAAAAAGAGTGAATAAAACCCACAAAAGTTTTTAAAATCAAAACTAATAAACTTATCAGAGATTTGGGTAAGGGGGTTTGTTATACAAAGGGAAGGTTTTAAGCACCCCTCATATCCATGGTACTCCATGGGAACCTCTTTGAAAATGTTATTGTCTTTGCTTTTTTACATACCTTTTGAAAATCCAATGTGAAACTTGTTTAAAAAAGAGTGTGGGGATGGGAAAAGAAGTTTTTGAAAGTGAGCTCAATAAGACATTGCATCTTAAGCCTACATACCCCTTTAACAATAGGGAAGTCAGAGCTGTTGTAGTTCCTCTTAAAAGGAAAAATAAAAAGGGGGTCAAAGTGGCCAAAGTCTTTTTGGATGTGAGTTTTACAATACTCATAAGTTTTTTTAAAAGAGGGTTAAGCTTTAAAATACTTAAAAAGTTTAAAAGGGTTAAGCCTTAACAATTTTAAAATAAAAGGTACCAAGCTTTAAAATACAAGGTCAATGGGTTAGGAGAATTTTCACCGGGAATAATTCTTCTATTAACACCAAGGTTTTAAAACAAAGAGACCTAGCTTTAACAATACAAAGGTCAATGAACTAAGAATAGTTTCATCGGGAATAATTCTACTCTTAGTAACAAGGTTTAAAAAAAAGGGTTTGGTTGAGCTTTAACAATACAAAACCATTTTAAAAGACAAGGTAAAAGCTTTAACAATACTTTTAAACACAAGATAAAAGATATTGGAAAGAGAGTTTGAGTACCTTGACAATTTTAGTCAATATCATTCCCATCCTTTTGGACAAAAACAACAAACTTAAGCAATCAACAATAGACATCTCAAGTGTGTGTGTGGGATATCATGTGACACAAGAACAAACAAGTGAGTATGATAATCAACAAATAATAGAGATAGATGTATCTAAACACTTGGATTCAAACTCATGTATGAATGATGAATGATTGATATGATGAATAAACATGGGGTTAGATAAACAACACATAAGAGGAATTAACAAGATAATGGTTAAAATAAAAATTAAGTACAAAAAAAGGATTAAATCAACAAGTATTTACAAGATAACAAACTTAATTAATCATGGATAAACAAAGATCAACATGTTTCTTTTTCTCTTTTTGGGTTAGGGTTTTCAAATTAGGGTTTTAACATAAACCCTAAACCTAATTCATTTTAATTGTTAAATACCTATTTCTTTAAAAGAAAAGGTCTAAGGGTACATGAAGAAGTCAAAGACATCCTATTCTAACCCTAAACAAATATTTACAAAACTATACAAAGCTACTTTGAAGAAATAGTCAAAATAAAATGATTTTTTGGTTGATTTTTAATATACAAAAGACTTGTTTTTGATTAATTTTAAAATGATATAAAATAAATATTTTTTGGATTTTTTAATCAAAACATTAAAATAGGCAACCTAAGTAAATAGCACAAAAAATTTGAAGTTAAAATAATTAAGTTTGCTATTTTAAATAAATTATCAAAGTTTAAATAAAATATAAAATAAAGGTGATGAAAAAGAAGGTTTTGTCTTCAAAGGGGTTTGAACTCAGTCCCTCATGCTTGCTGCACAAAACTTAGCCAACTGGTCTAAGCGCAAGAGCTTGTCATCAAGCCCATTCAAATCCAATACATAGCAAAACAAGTTGGAAACATGAAAAATAAAAAAGAAACAAAAAGTCTGGGGAGAGGGGGATTCTAACCCCACACCTGGGACACGCACACATAACACACACAAGTTACCAACTGAGCCAAACGATGTATTCAAACAATACACGCCTTGCAATCAACTTAACATAATCTAAGTTCAAAAAAATGGATTTTCAACTTCATCTTCTTCAACTCAGCAACAATAACATCCATGGCGCTAAATTTGAACATCACCCAAACTAAATCATTTTTAACAAAATAAGACCCTAAAATGATCAGCATAACATTACGAATTCAAACACATAATTATCAAAAATTTATTCAAATTAAAATTCATAAATTTTTTGGATTAAACTATGAACCCTAAAAACTCAAATTTAAATTAACCTAGATGTATGGCCCGTGCGTTGCACGGGTTTGATTATAATTTTTTAATTTATAATCATATGATTAAATGTGCTTTAACATTATGTTAAATATAAAAATATTATTTAACAGTTTGAGAATCTTTAATAATTTATGTATAAAAAATTTCCATTTATGTTTTTTTAATTTAAAAAATATGTCATGTTTATGTGAACAATACAATATTAAAAAGTGTTATATTAAATTATTTGTATAGATTATTTGCGATTAATCATTAAATTTAATTCATAATACCTATAAGACTAAATTTAACTAGTTCTTTAGTGTTTAGTCTATAATTTACAAAATTTAAGAAATTTTTTATTCAATGTCAAATCATATTATATTTTTTGTTTGTTTATTGTAGTAGAAGATATATGATGTGACCTAATTAATGGATTGTTTATTTCATGGATATAGAAAACTATTATTTATTATGAGTTAATCATCGCAATAAATTAATTATTTTCACATCAATAATAAAATTAAAGAAAAAATGATTTTGAAAACGAAAATAAAATTTTAAATATTTTTTTTTTCAATTTCATATGTTTTGATGATTCTTAATAATTTAGAAGTTATGTATGAGTTATTTTATTGTTTATATATTTAGAAATCATATATAACTCGCGTGTTGAATGGGTTTTGATCATCTGCGAATTTGTATTAGAAAAGTATAAATAAAATGAAGGACACTAAAATAAAAAATAAGAATCTTCAAAACATGATAACAATAGCAAATTATAAACCAACAATAATGTTATACATAAAAAATATTTTGTACACCATAACATTTGTCCCTTAAAATCCTTCTATTAAATAATTCAATTAAAATAAAAATATTTTTGTCATATTTCTCAATCTAAAAATTGTAATATACATGTTAATATCATTAAAAAACTAGAGGTTAATATTTGATCCATCTATGTAATAGTGACTTGAGCTTCCTATATTGACATAGATAACAAATTAATAGTCTTTTATCTTGCTACAAAATAAAAAATCAAGACACGTATAAAGTTAGAAATAGAAGAAAAACTATCATACAATTTCGAAGAGTATAAAAAAAGTGAAGATCTAAAACTAAACTCACATATTTAAACTCACAATGAGCAGAAGCATGTGGAACATTAAAAATAAATAAAATTATAATAAAAATTTCTTTATTCAAGGTCATCAAAAGTTCCTTTAACCATGTTTAGGTCTCCAATATAACTCTGTTGAATGAAGAATGTTATCTGAACAAAAAAATAGACTAATGATGATCTTTAATATTCATATATTTTGTTCCTTAAATGAAATGACATCATATCAATATTTTCATACTTGACTGTCATCTTCTCAATTAGATTCACTTCAATCATGAACTCAATCGCATCTGATCAACAAAAATATATAATATATTTTATATGAAAATATAATAATTGAATATGAGATTTATTGATAAAATAAACTTATCTAAGAAAACATAGCAAGAAAAACAATACAAAAAACTCGTTGAAGTTATCATGGTGAAAATCATAGAAAATGACGAATTTATGAAATGTGTATCAAAAACATCAAGTAAATACTAATGTTAGTTTTTGTGCAATTTTATAGGTGTGGGAGAATACTAAGGAACATAAAATTTATTGGTGTTTTAGTGTAACGTTATTAATGTTATGACCTATCATTTTCGATATAAAATATTATAAATTAAATTGAGTATTATGTATTATTAAAATTTTATACAATTGAAAAATAAGTTATTTTTTAAAAAAGTATATAATAAGAGAAATTTAAAAAGTGGTTTATGTAAATATAAATAAAAGATTTAATAAAGTAATGTTATTTTTATTAAAAATTATTTGTAATGTAATGCTTTATAATCTAACATTTTCCATTTATAAAAATAATATTTAAAAAAATCATTTTCTTACTGAAAATTTTAAAAATTAAATAATTTCTAATTATAAAAAACATGAATAAATAAAATTGAGGATTATATATTCCCAAAATGAAACTCTATTTAAAATATATTTTATTTATTAATAAATTCTATGAAATATAAAATCATTTTACTTTTACTTCATTTTATTTATTTTTAATTTTGTTATATAATAATTATTAATGTATTTAATATTTATTTTTAATTCCTATCATTTATTATCATTGTACTGTATATTAATTACAATTTCAATACCATTAAAATGAGAGTTATAGAATATAGAATAAAAACGGTTGGAATTAAATAAAATAGAATAAAAAACGGTGGGAATTAAAGTTATTCGATGAATAGTTTTATAAAACGGACCATTTAATAGATAGTTAAAGAAAAACATTCAAAAGAGATAGTCATTTTAAAAATGGAAGAGATATTATACTTAAACATAATATTAACATATTTTTGATTGACTGTCATATAAAAATAATGAATTTATAAGTGTCTTTGATATAAAATTTTTTAATCTTAATTTTCTATTTTTTATTATGGAAAATAAAAAAATTATAAAATAGTTTCACTAAAAGAAGTAAAATATCAAAGAAATGAAATTATTATTTTTTATAAAAGAATAGTTAGTTTTAAATAATTTCATAAAATTGTTGATCCTTTTAATATTTATTTTTTAATCAATACAACTTTAATTAATTAAATAAAATTATTTTGTAAACTTTTTCCCTGATTATTATTATTATTATTATTATTATTATTATTATTATTATTATTATTATTATTATTATTATTATTATTATTATTATTATTATTATTATTATTATTATTATTCTTGTTGTTATTATTATTATTATTGTTATTATTATTATTATTATTATTAATATTGTGTCAATTTAATAAATAATATATTATTTATTATAAAATCTTATTTATGTTTTTTTTGTTTTTTTCTATTGTAAATTATAATTCTTTTATAGATATGGCCCATTATTATTATTACTATTATTATTATTATTATTATTATTATTATTATTTTAATTGTTATCATTATTATTTTTTATTAATATTATGTCAATGTAATAAATAATATGTTATTATAGTATCTTATTTATGTTTTTTTATTTCTTCTCAATTAAAAATTAATTTGATTGTTAAAATGATTTTTTATAATTTAATCCTTACTATTATTATTATTACTATTATTATTATGATTATTATTTTAATTTTATTTTTATATCTATGGATAAATATTATTATTATTTAATTTTTTTTATTTCTTCTCTTTTAAAAATTAATTTGATTGTTAAAATAATTTTATATAATTTAATCCTTACTATTATTATGATTATTATTTTTCTTTTACTTTTTATTGCTATGGCTCAATATTATTATTAATATTATTATAATTTAATTATTAATATTGTGTCAATTTAATAAATAATATATTACTTATTATAAAATCTTATTTATGTTTTTTTATTTCTTCTCTATTATAAATTAATTTGATTGTTAAAATAATTTTGTATAATTTAATCTTACTATTATTTTTTTATTGTCATGGCTCAATATTATTAATATAATTTTTTTTATTTTTATGTTTATTATTAATATTATTAACATTATTATTATTTTAATTATTATTATTATTATTTTATTTATTATTATTGTTATTATTATTATTTATTTATTTTTAATATAGGGACAAATTAGTAAAAATGCAATTAGGGTTTATATTTAGAGTTATTACCAAGGTGACATGTGTCTAGGGTTGCCATCATGACAACCTTGGATTTACATTAAGTAGATGCTTAATTTCAACAATTAAGCCCTAAAAGTTTAGGGCTTTTAATCCTCACTTCGTTCTAAGTAAAATGGCAACAAGAACTGATCAAAACAATGCTCAAACATATATGCACGAATTCAAGTCAAATACCTCTGAAAATGAGAATCAAACCCTTTCTTAGAGGTGTTAGAGAGTTGCTCCAACTATCTGGAATCCTTCAACAATGTCCAAGGAATCTTTCTGAGTCCTTAGAATGGATTGATCACCTCTCCTTCTTCAAACCCGATACCACATACAAGCAAGAAAAGTTATGGCTGAAACTTGTAGTTCCAAGTGTTACAGATCCAAAACAGGTGTTTGGATAGCTTCTAAATGATGTTTAAAAGGTATCCAACACAAAAGGCCTGAAAATGCACGAGTCAAATTGGTTTTGACAACTTTGGTTCAAAGAGGTATTTTAATGGAGTTTTGAAAAGTGATTTTCTGTTTGGGGACTTTGGTAAGTGTTTGAAGGTTGTGGATAGCTTCTATATGATTAATAGAAACTATTGGAAAGGCTAATTTGGTTTGAAAGTGTTTGGTTTGGATTTTGGTAAGTTATGAGCTTGAAAGAAGCTTTAATGGAGGTAAAAATGTGATTTTTGGTTAGGGGACCTTTGAGAGGTTGAGGAAGGTATGGAAACCTTCTAAATGATGTTTAGAAGTTGTCTAAACCTTTGCTTGACACCCAGAACGTGCGGAACTCAGAATCACTATGAAAGTGCAAAGATAGAAAAATTAGAATTTCAAGTGAGGTAGTGACTTGGAGAATTCGGGTGTATTTGATCAAGGGAGTGAGACCCTCTATTTATAGGCATAATTTAGGGTTTGTGGAGGTAAAAACCTCAGAAGTTTGAGTTCACATGTGAAGGATGTACCATCTTGCTTCTTTGTGAAGTTATGTAAAAATTGGAGTTCCAATAGAAGGTACAAACTTTAAGCATGCTTGCAAGGACTTTAATCTGATCTTAGGGAGCTTGCTTGTTGGATTTGTGTTGCTTTTTCTGCAGATGAGACATGGGGGAGGCTCAAGGAGAGTGGACTTTGCAAAAGCAATGCTTTTCTAGAATGGAAGTGTGACCTTTATGCCATTAATGGAATGATCGCTTGGATAATGTCTTAAACACTTGGATTATAGCTCAAAAGCAAGTGTAATCTTATGATTATGGTGCTTGGAACAAGTTATATGGGCTGCAAGAAATGAATCTTTGCATTTGAAATGGTTTTGGTTCATAACTTTTTCATCTTCATTCTTGAATTCAAGTGTTCATGGTGCCTTCTTCACAAAATCATATCTCATTGATCAAGCCATGGTTTTCATGCTAGTGGTCTCTTTGGAAAGCCCTTGCAACATACTTCAATTCACTCGTTAAAAGTTTCCTCAAACTCTTTTTGGATCATGGAGAAAAAAGGGCTTAAAGTTAAGAAAAAACTAGGTGAAAACACTTATAATTTTTCTAAGTTTTTTAGACATAAACCTTCTTAATCCAACATCTCTCAAAATAATCACTTTTAGCCAAAAGTTGCTTTGTGTTAAGTTGTTTGATTTGTCAAGATCTACAACTTTCATGTTTGGAGATTTTTGAGTTTGTAGGCAAAATTTGAAGTTCCCAAAATTAGTTCAAAATTCACTTAAAACCCTAATTTTGACTTTTTGTTGACTTTTTGATTCTTGATGAATTCTTTGAATTTTCTTTGATCAAATGTCTTCAATATCCATATGGTGATGATTTGGATCCTTTAAAGTCCATTGTTGACCATTTTTCTCAAAAGTCAAAGGTTAACTTGCATAGTTGACTTTTTCCAAATGAACTGCAGTTTTGTGATTTTCAAATGAATCAAGCTCTCCTCTTAAAATTAATGATATGAATGGACTACAATGTTTATTTGGATTCCCTTGAATCATATTTTGAGTCTTGGAACCATGTCTTAATTAAAAGTCAACCCTCTAGTAGAATTAGGTCAAAAACCCTAATTGGAGTCTCTGGTGAATTTAAAGTTGATTGGTCTCATATTGAACCATCCTTGGATGTTTGATATTGATTAGAGGATCCTTTGACTCATAGAAGAATATTGAATTTCCTTGTGGGCCTCAAAACCCTAATTTTCCTAGCCTTTTTTTGATCAGTCTCCTGTCTTGGGGCACAAGCAACAAACAACATTTTTTGTATTCTTGTTAGCAAATGATAAATGCATGATGATTATGATGATAATGATGATCCAAATATTTTAAAATATGGCGGGATCTCAGTGGTCAAAAATTGGGGTACAACATTGATGTAGCGGTGAAATTGGTCAGACTAAAGCCATGGGAAAGACTTAGCTCATTTGCTTTAAACAGAGTCACCACCGAGCTTTATTGTTTTCAAAAAGAATGGGAGAAAGAGCGAATAAAAACCACAGAAGTTTTTAAAATCAAAACTAATAAACTTATAAGAGATTTGGGTAAAGGGGTTTGTTATACAAGGGGAAGGTTTTAGGCACCCCTCATATCCATGGTACTCCATGGGAACCTCTTTGAAATTGTTATTGTCTTTGTTTGTACATGCATTTTTTAAAATCATATGTGAAATTGTTTAAAATAGAGGGTGGTGATGGGAAAAGAAGTTTTTGAAAGTGTTCTCGATAAGACATCGCATCTTAGGCCTACATACCCCCTTTAACAATATGGAAGTCAGAGCTTCTGTAGTTCCTCTTAAAAGGAAAAATAAAAGGGGGCAAAAATGGCCAAAATCTTTTTGGGTGTGAGCTTTAAAATGCTTACAAATTTTTAAAAGAGGGTTAAGCTATAAAATACTTAACAAGTTTAAAAGGGTTAAACTTTAACAATACTTAACAATTTTAAAATAAAAAGGGACCAAGCTTTAAAATACAAGGTCAATGGGTTAGGAGAAGTTTCATCGGGAATAATTATTCTCTTAACACCAAGGTTTTGAAACAAAAGACCTAGCTTTAACAATACAGGGTCAATGGACTATGAGTAGTTTCACCGAGAATAATTCTCCTCTTAGTACCAAGGTTTAAAAACAAAAAGGGTTTGGTTAAGCTTTAACAATACTAAACCATTTTATAAGGCAAGGTAAAAGCTTTAACAATACTTTTAAACACAAGATAAAAGAGATTAGAAAGGAAGTTTGAGTACCTTAACAATTTTAGTCAATATCATTTCCATCTTTTTGGACAAAAACAACAAACTTAAGCAATCAACAATGGAAACCTCAAGTGTGTGTGTGGGATATCATGTGACACAAGAACAAACAAGTGAGTATGATAATCAACAAATAAAAGGGATGGATGTATCTAAACCCTTGAATTCAAACTCATGTATGAATGATGAATGATTGATATGATGAATAAACATGAGGTTAGATGAACAACACATATGAGAAATTAACAAGATAATGGTTAAAATAAAAAAAAGGATTAAATCAACAAGGATAAACAAAGATCAACATGTTTATTTTTTTTTCTGGGTTAGGGTTTTAAACCTAGTTTTTTTGAATTAGGGTTTCAAATTAGGGTTTAATCATAAACACCTAAACCTAATTGATTTTAATTGTTTAAATACCAATTTATTTAAGATAAATGGTCTAAGGGTACATGAAGAAGTCAAAGACATCCTATTCTAACCCTAAACAAATATTTACAAAGGTACACAAAATTCTTTGAAAGGAATAATCAAAACAAAATGATTTTTAATTGATTTTCTTAACATAAAAGACATGTTTTTAAATTAATTTTAAAATAAAGAAATATTAATTATTTTTGTGATTTTTTAACATGACATAAAAATATATAACATAAGTAAACTACACAAAAAAAAAAAGGAGTGAAAAAGATCAATTTTACTATTTTAAATGATTTTTCAAAGTTGTGAAGAAAATTAAATAAACAAGTGATAAAAAAGTTGGAAATGTGGAGACTAAGGCTTGAACCCACTCACCCTTGGTCATTACACAAAATGTACACCACTGGGCCAACGCGCGTGTGGTGAAAGAAGAGTGAGCCCAATTCAAGATATGTGAAAACAAGAGGATGCAAAACATAAAAAATAAAATCAAAAAGGTCTGGGGCGAGGGGGATTCGAACCCCAGACCTGAGGGTCACAAGCGCTAGGTATAAGAGTGGGAACCAAGTGAGCCAGATACGATGTAGTCATAAACAAACACACACCGTTCAATATAAAATAAACGTATTTTCAAAAATTCAAACTTCCCTCCACCAACTTCATCTTCTTCGTGAAGAAACAACAACAACATCAATGGCTAACAATTCAAACTTCATCAAAACTTAACCAATTTTTAAAAAGTAAGATACTAAAATGCTCCGAATACAACCACGATTTCAACCATGTGATTAATTAACATTAACATTCAAATATGAAGATGAATTTCTGGAAAATAACAAAGAACCCTAAAAAATCAAATTCAAATTAAATGATCAATTCTAACAATTAGGCCCTAAAAGTTTAGGGCTTTTGTTCCCTACATCATTCTGAACACAATGGTATCAAGAAATGCAAGAAACAAAGCACAAATGAGTATGCTCGAATTCCAGAAAAATACCTCTGAAAGTGAGGATCAAACCCTTACTTGGAGGTGTTTCTAAGTTGCCAAACCTATCTGGAATCCTTCTACAATGTCCAAGGAAGCTTTCTGGGCACTTAGAACTCCTTGAGAACCCCTGCAACTTCAAACACGATTTCACCTACAAAGCAAAAAATTTATGGCTAGAACTCAATGTTTTAGGTGTTACAGATCCAAAACAGGTGTTTGGATAGCTTCTATATGTGATATAGAAGGTATCCAACACAAAAAATCCAAGAACGCACGAGCCTAATAAAAAATCACAGTTTATGGCTTAAGGTTGAGTTTTGAAAAAATGCAAATGGAGATTTTTTGCTTTAGGTGTTTAGCAAGTGTTTGGTGGTTATGGATAGTTTCTATATGTGATATAGAAGCTATTTGAAAGGTTAATTTGGTTGGTAAGTGTTTGGTTTGGAATTTTGTTAGTTATGAGCTTGAAAAAACCTTTAATGGAGGTAAAAATGTGATTTTTGGTTAGGGAACGTTTGAGAGGTTGAGGAAGGTATGGACAACTTCTAAATGATGTTTAGAAGTTGTATAAACATTTGGTTGACACCCAGAACTTGTGGAACACACATTCACTAGAAAAGTGCAAATGGTAAGAAAAGAGAATTTCAAGTGAGGTAGTGACTTGGAGAATTCTGGTGTATTTGATCAAGGGAGTGATACTCTCTATTTATAGGCAAGGATAAGGATTTGAGGAGGGAAAAACTTCATAGTTTTGAGTTCACATGTGATCTTTGTACCTCTTTGCTTGTTCATGAAGAAATGAGAAAATTGGATTTCCCATGGAAGGTACAAGCATGCTTAGAGTTGTTAGACACTTTAAACATGTTGTGTATGAGCTATAGGGTTGTTTTTTATCAGAATAAAACAAGTTGGGAGCTCAATGCATTGACTTTGTGCATATAGCTTACTTTTCAAGAATGGAAGTCTTCGCTTTTGTACACAAATTGAATGAAACTTGGACAATGCATAAAACACTTGGTCCATAGCTCAAAAGAGAGTGTACTCTTCTGATTATGGCCTCTTAAATAAGTTAGAGGGGCTGTACTTTGAAGATTCCCACAGATTTGAAGCAAATCTCAAACTTCTTCTTTATGTTCTTCATGGAAATGGCTTGAATTCAAGTGTTATGGAGCCATATTGACAAAATCATATCTCCTAGCTCAAGCCATGGACTTTCATGCTATTGGTCTCTTTGGAAAGCCCGTGCTACATACTTCAATTCCCTGGTTAAAATTTTCCTCAAACTCCTTTGTGATCATGGAGAAAAAAGGGCTTAAAGTTAAGAAAAAACTAGGTGAAAACACTTAGAATATTTCTAAGTTTTTTAGACATAAACCTTCTTAATCCAAAATCTCTCAAAATAATCACTTTTAGCCAAAAGTTGCATTGTGATAAGTTGTTTGTTTTTTCAAGATCCCATGGATGGAATGGTAGTCTGCAAACGGCAAGACCCCATGGATTACAAAATTTGAAAATGGTAACTTTTACAGGAAAGGGTACACTGAAATACAATGATCACTAGTTTCCCTAACAACTTTGAATATCGAGTGTACATTGACGTCGGCTGAGAGTCTTCATAAAATATTTAGGATGGTCAGATGATACCGGATGTGGTTACTTGTCATATTCCCTAATTTTTTGCATGAATTGCCTTTGCAGGTTTTCAATTCATCAGGATGATTATCTCTTTTTATTGCCTCTAATTTTTTCCTGGACCTCCTTTTCAGGTTTTAAGTCCACCGAGACGCTCATTTTTGCCTAAGTCTCCCTTTCAGGTTTTCAACTTAGCGAGCTCTTCTTTTTTTCTTTTTTAGGCGAAGTATTTCTTGACCATATCGGTATTCACGGAACGTGGGAATTCTTCACCGTCCATAGTCGTAAGAGTCAATGTACCACCTGAGAAGGCTTTCTTAACAATGTATGGGCCTTCATAAATGGGGGTCCATTTTCCCTTGGGATCTGGTTGAAGAGGTAGTATCTTCTTGAGCACGAGATTGCCTTCCTTGAATCTTCAAGGTCTGACTTTTTTGTCAAAGACTCTCTTCATTCTTTCTTAGTAAAGGTGACTGTGGCATATTGCGGTCATTCTCTTTTCTTCAATAAGATTCAACTTATCATATCTAGCTCGACACCATTCATCTTCTGATAACTTGGCTTCAAATTCTTCACCGTCCATAGTCGTAAGAGTCAATGTACCACCTGAGAAGGCTTTCTTAACAATGTATGGGCCTTCATAAATGGGGGTCCATTTTCCCTTGGGATCTGGTTGAAGAGGTAGTATCTTCTTGAGCACGAGATTGCCTTCCTTGAATCTTCAAGGTCTGACTTTTTTGTCAAAGACTCTCTTCATTCTTTCTTAGTAAAGGTGACTGTGGCATATTGCGGTCATTCTCTTTTCTTCAATAAGATTCAACTGATCATATCTAGCTTGACACCATTCATCTTCTGATAACTTGGCTTCAATCAGGATCCTTAAGGAGGGAATCTCAACCTCTATCGAGAGTACGACTTCCATGCCATATACCAAGGAGAAAGGTGTTGCCCGGTTGAGGTGCAAACTGTAGTACGGTGCCCATGTAATGCAAGAGGGAGCATTTCATGCTAGTCCTTGTAAGTCACAACCATCTTCTGGACAATATTCTTAATATTCTTGTTAGCTGCTTCTACTGCTCCACGATAGGGAGAGGAATTGTGATGCTCAATCTTGAACTCACCACATAACTCTTTCATCATCTTGTTGTTCAGATTGGAACCATTATCAGTAATGATTCTGTTGGGTACGTCGTAGTGACAGGTGACATTGTTCTTGATAAATCTTACTACCACTTGTTGAGTAATATTAGCGTAAGAGGCAGCTTCAACCCATTTGGTGAAGTAATCAGTGGCGACCAGGATGAAACAGTGTCTATTTGAAGCCTTTGGTTCAATCATTCCAATCATATCAATTCCCTACATAGAGAAAGGCCAAGGAGAGGAGATAACGTTGAGAAGCGTTGGAGGCACATGGATCTTATCAGCATAGATCTGGCATTTGTGGCACTTCTCACATATCTGTAGCCGTCTGATTCCATTATCATCCAATAGTAACATGCTCTCAGTATCTTTCTTGTCATTACATGTCCATTGGCAAAAGATCCTTCATGAATTTCTTGCATTAATTGGTTTTCTTCATGTCTATCCCCGCATCCGAGCAATACCATGTCAAAATTCCTCTTGTAGAGCACATACCCACTCAGGAAGAAATTACAAGACAATCTTCTCAAGATTCTTCTGTCTTTGCTAGATGCCCCAGGTGTGTACTCTTGTTTTTGTAAGAAGCCTTTAATGTCATAAAACCACGGCTTGTCATCAGTGCTTCAATGGTGAATACATGAGTCGGCCTATCCAGATGCATGATTGTAATTTGAGGAGCTTCATTTGGAAAGTTTACTTGATACATGGAAGCTAGAGTAGCCAAGGCATCCGCCATTTGATTTTCCTCACGAGGTATGTGATGGAACTCAACTTTGTTGAAGAAGGTCAGTAGTCTTTGGGCATAATCTCTATAAGGAATTAAACCAGGGTGAAGGGTTTCCCATTCTCCTTTGATCTGATTAATAACTAGAACAAAATCTCCATACACATCTAGAATCTTGATTCTTAGTTCAATGGCTTCTTCTAGTCCCATGATACAAGCTTCGTACTCTGCCATATTATTGGTACAGTCAAACATCAGTCTTGCAGTAAATGGTATGTGAGAACCTTGTGGCATGACAATGATTGCCCCAATTCCTCGACCATAAGCATTAACAGCTCCATCAAATATCAAACCCCATCGGGATTCAGGATCAGTTCCTTCTCCATGTAAAGGTTCTTCGTAATCTTTTGATTTCAAATACATGATCTCTTCATCTGGGAAGTTGTCTTGCAAGGATTAACCATCATCAGTAGGTTGAGAGGCCAAATGATAGGCTAAAACACTTCCTTTGATGGCTTTTTGGGCACGATATTGGATGTCTGTTGGCTGAAGATTTCGTTTAGAAAGAATATCCTTTGGAGAGTTACAATTCGAAGGAAGATGGTTACTGATGACCATTTCTGAGATTAAAAATGGCTACTGATGGCCAAGTTTCGAGAATGTTGGTTTGAGTTGGAGTAAAGATGGTTAAACTTGGAGCTAATTCGAAGAGGATTATCTTTAAAAGACTTAAATGTTTTTGCGAAATACATAAAGTACTGAAGCTTAACGTGTTTTCGTAGCATTCTCAATTCTGATCACATTGCCACACGTCGAAAGAGGATTCAGGCGGGTGGATTTGAATTTCGAAGTAGTTTGTGTAACCGCACAAGGACAGATGGCATCCCAGGGATTTCTGTGGGCAACGTGGCATCAGATTAGTGTAGGACCGTTAGGGTCGAATTTAGTATAAATAAGGGTCTTAATGTTACGATTCCGTGTGTTCATTTTGTACAAATTACTCACAAATCACTCAAGTATCAAGTGTTTAGAGAACGAGTTCGCTGAGAAATGTACGTATGACATCAACATCAATTTAAATACATTTGTATTTTCCTTTATTCAAGTATCTTTTCATTATTACTGCTTTCATTTACTTTCCGTTATTTATATTCCTACATTTCTTTCATTGCGTCTAAACTTTCATTTCGAAGCACTTTACATTCCTGCATTTTACCTTACTGCATGTTATATTTCTGCACTTTACTTTTTCTGCAATTTACATGCTTTTATTTATGTTTCTTCGAAAAGTTATATTAATTCGTATAACCAGTATTGTTTCAAGTGAACATTCATAAGATCGAATCACAAAACATGTTTTCTCGAAGTCAGAACAGGCAAACATGAATCGAATCATTTCAGAAGACATTTGTTTGAATATGTCCTAGGATCAATCTAGTCGATCCTGCGAGTAACCAAAGTATATTTTTTAGTTTGGAGGACTAGCGGTTGTTTACCGGAAATCACCGTAAACAAATTGGCACGCCCAGTGGGACTGTGTCAAACAGATTGTTATTAATTGATTGTTTTGTTTTGTCTAGAAAATATTAAGACCTTGTATGAACCTTAGGAACGGTAAATTAACCAATAGTGCAACCGATTCCTAAACGAAGATACAACAAGAAAATGGTCAATGCGGCCAGTGGAGGGGGAAATCAAGATCCCCACAAGGGTTAGGAACAGTAGCGACAAATTCTACGCACGTTTCGACTTCTACTTAAGAGGCGCAGGTTATACCGGTTTCGACAGGATTTGAACCCATAGGTAGTTCCCAGGCGATACCCAAAAATACTACAGGGACAACAGGGACTGTACCAGTTTCGAGTTCGACCACCGCGCCTCCATTCATCAGCGCAAGCGAGATACCACCTTTCTCGACAAACGCTGCAAGTCAGTTATTTTCCCCAGGACCATCATCCACTTTCGAAGGTTGGAGACCCAACAATCCATATGGAATTCCATATTCATATATGACAGGATTATGAGGATCAGGGCCTACATACACTACAACTAACCCGACGGCATTTTCGCCGAATGTCAGTTCGATAGGTCGAAGCGCACAAAATACTGGCTTCTCTGCCCAAATACCCCCTTTTACCACAATTAGTCAAGCAGCATTTCGACAAGAAATGGATGCAATTAACCATTATATGTTGGGAACTCTCGCTAAATAATTGGGGTCCATCTTGAATCCTTTAGCAACAAACATTGCTAGGACTAACCAGGATAATGTGGAAACTTTCCAAAAAATATCATCTCAAATAAATCGAATGGCGGATTTTTTAGGAGTTCCACAAAATAGACGAAGGAACAACCAATCAACTTATCAGGAAGGGGGACCCATTCTAGAACCAGTTCGAGCCACAGCACCGCCACCTAGGCCAACACCAGTCGAACAAAACCAAGTGGTAGACTTAGAAACTCGAAGTCAAACGACTAACGTTGGCCAACAAGCAGTTGCCCAGCAACAGCCTAATCTAGTTGTAGTAAGAAGAAACGAACATCCTGACGAAGTGGTCCATAGGGTTAGGAGAGACAATTTGGCAACAGAGAACAATCTCACTGCCATGATAGAGAGAATAATGGCTAACAATGGCCTTAATACCGGGCTTCGACGTCCAAATTATACATCCCCCATAGCAGAATATATCATGCAAACGGAATTGCCAAGGGGTACAAAAGTACCAAAATTCACTAAATTTTCAGGGGACACCAATGAATCTACCATGGAGCACATAGCCAGATATCTGACGGAAGCAGGGGATCTAGCAGGGAACGAAGATTTAAGGATTAAATACTTCCCTAGTTCGCTAACAAAAAATGCTTTTGTTTGGTTCACCACGTTGCCCCCCAGTTCCATAGATGCATGGGCACACTTGGAGAGATTATTCCATGAACAGTTTTACATGGGTCAAACCAAGATAAGTCTGAAAGAATTGGCCAGCATCAAGAGGAAGTTCACGGAATCTATAGATGATTACTTAAATAGGTTCCATTTGTTGAAATCAAGATGCTTCACGACTGTCCCAAAGCATGAATTAGTTGAAATGGCTGCAGGTGGCCTAGATTATTCAATTCGAAAGAAACTGGATACTCAATACCTAAGAGATATGGCCCAATTGGCAGATAGGGTTCGATAAGTCGAACGACTAAAAGCAGAAAAGGCCAGAGCAAGTAAAAGTTATAAGAAGGAGAGAGTAGTATACGTCGAAGCGGATGACGTTGATGGCGAACCTTTCGAAGATTCGTACAGCATGGAAGAGGTCGAAATAGACCTTGCTGAATTAAAAGAGGCGCCACCTTATTCTTGCAAATTTCTCACCCCTTCTAATGGAAAAAATCCAGTAGAGAATGATAAAAGCGATAGATTTCCTAAGAAAACTTATACATTTGACGTCACTAAATGTGACGAAATATTTGACTTATTAGTAAAAGATGGTCAGATGATAGTACCTCCCAATTCAAAAATTCCTCCGTTAGAACAACGGAAGAAGCGAGGTTTTTGCAAATATCACGGTTTTTTAGGCCATAAAACTTCACAATGTTTTCTTTTCAGGGATCTAATTCAGAATGCTATCAAGGATGGACGTCTGAAATTCGCTGACAAAACCAAGAACCATATGAAGGTTGACGCAGATCCTTTGAGTGTGGCTGACACTAACTTGTGTGAACCACTTGACGTCAACATGGTGGAAGTATCTGAAATTGATGCTGCTGAGTCGGAGATAATTTCAAACGGAAAGCAGGCTACTGAAAGCCTAAATGACAATTCGATCTTCAATACTGATGTTGAAGAATCCTTTGATGCTGAGATGACTGAAGATCTGAAAGGAAAAACAAGTGAGGCCACTGAAGACCTCACAGTGAAGCTTCAGCAGATACGAATTTCCGAGGCTCCTCCGGCAGTTGTTAACATGGTCAATGTTAGACGGCCTTTATCTGAAATAGAAGAACTAGAAAAATGGCTGATAAAGGAGAAAGGAAACATTGAAGTCCCTCCAAGAGGGAACAGTCTGAAGGATTATCTCTGGGATTGTCATGTGAAAAATGGTGGAAAAATGCTGATGTGCCCAAGATGTTCAGTTATGCTAAATCGAAGGGTTCAAGCCAATTTCGAGAGGGCCCTGCGAGAAAGAATGGAGCAGCCTTGGAGAGGAGGAAACTTATTGCTGAAGGTGTACCCAAGGACCGAAGAAAGCTTGGTGGGTTTCTTGGTCAGATGTCACAACGATAACTCTGAGATTGCATTGTGCCCTAGGTGTGGAGCAGTTTATGATGAATTACTAGCGAGATCATTCGAAAGGGTATATTTCTACATGGGTCGGGAAACTCAGGGACTTCATCCTAACTTGTATGGGTTCGATAATAGGAGCCCATCAAGGAGGCCAGACAACCCACACCCTAGAGCTCGAAGGGTCACATTCAAAGTTCCTGCAGACATACCCAGGGATAGATGGATGCAAGCTGGTGCCAGAACCAACAAATGGCGAAGTTGGGACCAAGGAGGAAGAACTGCAATGGCATATAGGAAGCAATTCCAGACTTCCAATCGAGAGATGTACAGGTTGGAGAACTACAAAGGCAAAAATCCTATGTCTAGATCCCAATGGAGAAGGCACCAGAGGATGAAGAAGGCCCAAAGGGAATACAAACCAAGGGAGATTGGGGAATCAAGTAGAAACCAAATTCCAATGCAGGGGGCAAGGACAAATAAGCCTCCAGTGGAGCGTAAGTTGTTCGGTTCTGAAAATGAGAAAGAAGAAGAAAAGATGCATTCCAGCCCTTGGAAGGAAGACGATAGGATGACAAATGATTTCGACTCAGACGAGGTATCGTCTATAAACCTCAATTGCAATGTTGTGCTAGTACTCCCTCATGAGTTTAACCAAGAGACAGAAGCTGAAGATTGTGAGGAAGCTGATGAGGAAGAGATGGCAAGACACAGACCTGTGTGTTACTATGTGCTAAACAATGGGGCAGTTGAAGAGCAGAATGCTTTCTTTGAAAGGCCTGATGAAGGTATGAGGAACCATTTGAAACCACTCTACATGAGAGCCAAGATTGAGAATGTTGGCATTAACAAAGTCTTATAACATGGTTCTGTCCAACTATGAAGGCAAGATAGGGCAAACTTTAGGAGTAATTCAAGTGAATTTAACTGTGGGTTCCGTCACCAGGCCAACGATGTTCATAGTGATACCAGCAAAGGCTAATTACAATCTTTTGCTTGGAAGAGAGTGGATCCATGGAGTGGCGGCTGTGCCTTCGACGATGCATCAAAGACTAACCATTTGGAGAGAAGATGGAATAGTAGAAAACATCGAAGGAGATCAAAGTTACTACATGGCTGAAGTCAATCAGGTCAATAAAACTAGTTTCGACAGGAATTTGGCGAACATAGGACCTTACCATGCTGCTGAAGATATATACACTCCAAACAGAAATGCTTTATACTATTTGTCTTTACACCCTAATGGATTCCAATGGAATAGAGAGATAATGGACGGTCCAGAAGATACCCCACCAGTGGAGCATTTACCAACAATACGGCCAACAGGTTGGGATGACGACGTTGATCATGTCTGAAGCATCTTTTTTCGAAAAGATTTCGGCTTACATAGCCGAGAACAAAAGAAACACGGCTCTCGAAGCCGAGTTATCACACATGACAGTCAGTGCGGTTCAAAGAGAAGCAAAAACGAGGGATTCTGGAATACATCCTACCCCCCAATTCCTCGAAGATCCAGTTCAAGCCAAAGAGATCTCAGGAGAGGAGATGAGGCAAAGGCTGGATGCAATCTACGACGAAGAACCTTTGGGATTCGAGAAAGACCCAATGGGGGAAAATATCAAAATGTTAGCCCAAGACCCACTCGAAGAAGTAAATCTTGGAGATGGAGATCAGAAGAGGGTAACATACATCAGTGCGAAACTGGCGCCAACGCTGAAGTCAAAAGTCATCACGTTGTTGAAGGAGAACAAAGATTGCTTCGCATGGGATTACGACGAGATGCCTGGTTTAGGGCGAGATTTGGTCGAATTAAAGTTGCCCATAAAGGTAGGGAAAAAGCCCATCAAGCAAACTCCTAGAAGGTTCGCACCAGAAATTCATTCAAAGATCAAAGCAGAGGTCGAAAGACTTCTATGATGCAAGTTCATCAGAACTACAAGGTATGTCGAATGGATTGCTAATATTGTGCCAGTTATTAAAAAGAACGGTTTATTAAGAGTATGCATAGATTTTCGTGATCTTAATGCAGCAACGCCTAAGGATGAATATCCCATGCCTGTGGCAGAAATGTTAGTAGATTCAGCCGCAGGCTTCGAATATCTAAGTATGTTGGATGGATATTCTGGGTATAACCAAATCTTCACTGCAGAAGAAGATGTGTCTAAAACAGCTTTTCGTTGCCCAGGATCCATAGGCACCTACGAATGGGTTGTAATGCCTTTTGGTCTAAAAAATGCTGGGGCAACTTATCAGAGAGCAATGAATTCTATATTCCATGATTTTATAGAAACTTTCATGCAAGTATACATAGATGACATTGTGGTGAAATCTGTTTCAGATAACAGTCATCTGGACCATCTGAGCCAATCGTTCGAGAGAATGAGAAAACATGGCTTGAAGATGAACCCCCTTAAATGTGCTTTCTTTGTGCAGGCTGGAGATTTCCTGGGCTTCGTTGTCCACAAAAAGGGAATAGAAATTAATCAAAATAAAACAAAGGCTATTATGGAAACAAAGCCTCCATCCACGAAGAAAGAATTACAGTCTTTACTGGGAAAGATAAACTTCTTGAGAAGATTCATCTCTAACTTGAGTGGACGCATGCAAGCTTTTTCTCCTTTACTTCGACTAAAGCAAGGAAAGTTCTAATGGCGTGCTGAACATCAAGAAGCTTTCGAGAAGATCAAGCAATACTTGATGCATCCACCAATATTATCTCCCCCAAATGGGAAGAAACACATGCGCCTGTATATTTCAGCATCAGATAATACAATAGGTAGCATGTTAGCTCAAGAAGACGATAATGGCATTGAAAGAGCCATTTATTACTTAAGTAGAGTACTCAATGATGCAGAGACCAGGTATAGCGCAATAGAAAAACTCTGCCTTTGTCTATATTTCTCTTGTATCAAACTAAAGTATTATATAAAGCCAGTTGATGTTTATGTTTCGTCTCATTGTGATGTGATTAAACACATGCTATCAAAGCCTATATTGCATAGTCGAATTGGCAAGTGGGCGTTGGCCCTTACTGAGTACTCTTTGATATTCCAACCCCTTAAAGCAATGAAAGGTCAGATCGTTTCAGATTTTATTGTTGACCATGCAGTGGTTGAAAACCCTCAACAATATGTAGAATTGAAGCCTTGGAAGTTATACTTCGATGGTTCAACCCATAGAGAAGGAACCGGCGTTGGAATACTAATAATTTCTCCTGATGGAATTCCAACAAAGCTCAAGTACAAGATTGAAGGTCCCTTATGCTCCAATAACGAAGCTGAATATGAAGCACTGATTGCTGGACTTGAAGCTTTGTTAGAATTGGGGGCAACTAGAGTCGAAATTAAAGGAGACTCTGAACTAGTGATTAAGCAGTTGACGAAAGAATACAAGTGTATCAAAGAAAATTTGATCATGTATTTTGTCATAGCAAATAGGCTGCTCAAAAAATTCGAGTACGTGGATTTAAATCACGTTTCAAGAGTGAAAAATCAAGAAGCGAATGATTTGGCACAATTAGCTTCAGGATACAGGGTATCAAAAGAAAAACTAGAAGAACTGATCGAAGTAAGAGGCAAGGCAATGGCTACCAGGCTCTCCCCAAGTGATTTGGAGAACTCACAATTAGGTTTTGCCAACAAACAAGAGTTTGAAGTTTTGAATATAGACTCTTTAGCAGACACAGATTGGAGAGGTCCAATTGTGAACTATTTAAAAGATCCTTCGACAGACACGGAGAGAAAGGTAAAATATCGAGCTTTATCATACTTTTTAATGGGAAATGAATTTTTTAAGAAAACTCCCGAAGGAGTTTTATTAAAGTGTCTGGGCGAAGCGGAAGCATATTTGGCTCTCTCAAATGTACATAGCGGAGCATGTGGTGCGCACCAAGCGACACACAAAATGAAATGGCTTTTGTTTCGATACGGAATGTATTGGCCTTCTATGTTGAAAGATTGCATAGAATTTGCAAAGGGTTGTCAAGAATGTCAAGAACATGCAGGTATTCAACATGCTCCTGCAAACGAGTTAAGTTCAATAATAAAACCATGGCCTTTTAGAGGTTGGGCATTAGATTTAATTGGAGAAATTCACCCTAAGTCTTCTAGAGGTCAAAGATATATTTTGGTAGGAATAGACTACTTCACAAAATGGGTCGAAGCGATACCACTTGCGAATGTGGATCAGGAAGCTGTGATTGAGTTTATTCAAAAACACATCATATACAGATTCGGAATCCCAGAAAGTATAACCACGGATCAAGGATCAGTGTTCACTAGGCGAAAGATGCAAGATTTCGCCAAAGATATGGGGTTCAAGTTGTTTACCTCTACACCTTACTATGCTCAGGCAAATGGACAAGTCGAAGCAGCAAATAAGATAATAATTGGTCTTATAAAGAAACATGTAGGGAAAAAACCCAAGAATTGGCATAAAACTTTGGACAAAGCGCTTTGGGCCTGTCGAACATTGCCAAAAGAAGCTACAAACACAACGCCTTTCCAATTGACATTTGGACACGATGCAGTGCTTCCAGTCGAAATTTACTTGCAATCAGTCAGGATCCAAAACAAGCAGAAATTCCTCCAAATACTTACTGGGAATTGATGATGAATGAATTAGTAGATTTGGACGAAGACAGGCTTCGAGTGTAGGAGATGATAAAAAGACAAAAAGAAAGGGTATCCAGAGCATACAATAAAAAGGGGAAAGGTATTTTACCTATAGATCGAAAGAATCAGGGGTTAGGTAAATGGTCCCCACACTGGGAAGGCCCTTTTCGAATTTTGAAAGTGTTCTCAAATAACGCTTATGAGATAGAAGAATTGGCAGAAGATCGTAGGATTTTAAGGGTAAACGGGAAGTATCTGAAAAGATACAAACCAAGCATGCACAAAGTTAAAATTGCAAAAACGTAGATATTCAAAGGATGCTACGTAGGCCAAAATGGTTGAACAAGCACCAAAATGGCTTTATGTTCAAGAGTGTTATGTGGTAAGTAAAGTAAACACAGACAAAGCAATATCAAAATGCATTTCATTAAGATTGGGGGAATACATTACATTTCTGGAAAAGATTATGTTTCCAATAACAAAAGGGACTACAGAAAAGAAATATACTAGAGGTAAACAAAAGGAGGCACTCAAAAGATTTTGGATAATAAAAAAAACTAAGGCCTATAACGCCTTCATCAAAGCCTCAAACAAAGCACCCTCTAGTTAGTACTTTGCTCTAAGCCTTCCAAGGATAGCAGGGGCAAGCTTTCTGCTTCGAACATGTCTAGAGACCCCGAATTGCGCATTCTTCTCACTATGCCCTTTTTGAGGAACATATAGGACAAGAATCTTCCATAGCGAAGGCACTTCACCACACCTTGACGAGAAGCAGCCATGGAAACAGCTTCGACAAGCCCTTTGAAGATTAGCAATGGAAAGTTTATCTTCTTTCCCCGGAGGGCACAGAGTATAAACTCTAGATCCTCCATCATGATGCTGTCTAGGTTATGGCTTCGTGGGCGGAAGTTGCCCACCAAAAGTTGGTGCCAAATCTTGATGACTTTAGCACTAAAGGGGTCCTTTTCCATGAGGGTCCTCAACATACGATAGGTGGTCATGTTGATGGTGTTGTCATCAAAAGCTTCTCCAAAATTCTCACATCTCAGCAAGTCAGAGATGGTGGAGGGAGTAATGGTAATGTTAGCCCTTCGAACCTCAGATACGATAGTGGTCCTCCCTTACGGATCTATGCGCAGAGACGCAAACATCCAGAAATCTGCTAACATGTTGGGATAAACAGATCCCTCCAGGATTTCAGGATAGAACTGAAGATGTTGGTTAGCAAAGAGTGCGTTGAAGCTGATGTGATTTCCTTCAAACTCTTCCTCAGAAAGTTTGAACTCTTTTTTGATACAGGCTTTGATGGTGTTGAAGGTCAAGGGTTGCACCATTTGAGAGAAGGAAGATAAGGGAGTTTTTGTCAAAAAAAAAACTCTGTGTTTGAAAGGATGCCCGGAGAAGAGAGTAGATTGTGATAAAAGTTTGAGGAAAGTGTGAAGAAAGAAGTAGAATGCTAACCCTTTATATAGAACACGTTAGCCAAAAGGAACGGGTTATTTCTTGATTATTGATTGGACTGCGTTTGGTATCCCCAAGAGAAGTTATGGCCTCCGCCGTTTCCCGCCTTGGAAGTTGAAAAGTAATCATGATTGAAAACTGATGCACGCATGTCTCAAATAGATGTTTTGAAAAAGGTGATGTCATCATTTAATGATGGTTACGGCTAAGGGAAATGGAAACGTCAAGTCTAGGTTTAAGAGGTTGCGAAGGGTAATCATGTCACGTGGGTGCATTATTAAAATCATTTTGATAATAAAGTGATTTTTGGGCAATTGTTAGGAACTGCTAAAACGTTACTCATGACAACTGCAAAATTAGATGCGCGAAAGATAAAATTGCATATAGATTTTGGAGGAAGTTCGATTACAAAATAAACTAAGTACGGAGTACAAGAAGAATAGTCTAAGGTCCAAAGTGGTTAATTAAAATCTTTGGGAAGATTATCTTTTATCTTTGAATACTGAGTCTCCCATAAGGACATATGACGTTCGATCAATGCCCGTTGTCTTTTCAGTTCTTCGATCTCTGGCACTAGCTTCTGTGCCGTCTCGAAGTGTCAAATCCCCGACTGCGCCACTTCAGTTAATTCATCTTGATTGGTTTTTTGGATTTCTACCTGACGAGACTGCGCATCCTTTATCTTCCCTTTGAGTTCCTCAATTTCTTGTTTCCAGGATTTGATATTCGCCTCACAATCTTCATACTCTCGCTGGTTCTTCGAATGCTCGAGCTTAAGGGTGTCAGCCTTCTTTGTTGCATTGTTAGCAGCTTCCCATGAAGAACTGTGAGAAGTCACTTTTGCTGTGAGTTGTCCGTCAATATCCCGTTTTCGAAGGAGATTAGATTGGAGTTGTTCAATCAGAGAACTCAATAAAACAATTACTTCTGAGACTTCCACTGGAACAAGAAGTAAGTCCACTTTCTTCAGAAGGTTGTTTAGACCATAGTATTTAGTGGAATCCTTGCTGAGAGCTTCGACGAGGTTGGTTTCAAAGAACCTCTCCCTTATCTGACGAAGGAGTTTAGGAATATCATCCTTGTCACCGGCGCCTGCCAATACATTAGAAGGGGTTCCAAGCCCAAGGGGCGAAGCACTATCAACACTCATCATGGTCTTGAGGAAGCTCACAGGATCAGTTTTCTTGAGTTGCTCTAGTTCTGAGGGAGTAAGCATCGCAGGGGCCTGCTTCGAAGTAGTCACAGGAGTGACTGTAGTCCCAAGGTTCGAAGTTTCATGAGAACCAGGTCTAGGCAGTTTGGAAGTTTCTTCTGTAGCATGTTGTTTAGATATAGTGTCTTCGCTGCCAGTTGGTTGTCTAGCTGCGTTACCACTATTCGAACATTGCGGGTTCTCTTCCACATTTTCATCTTGATGAATGGGTGGAGATTCATCATTTGAATGGCTTTCTTCAGCAGGCACAGTTGGAATGATAGTTGAAAGGGGCTGAGTGTCTTCGAGAAATGGAGAAAGCACAGGAGATTTGTGTCGAGAAACACCTGTGTTGAACAGTTGGAATTGATAAAAACGAAAAAAAGGGGAGAAAGTTCATCTGTCATTCGAAAGAGCAGACATTTACCTCGAAGGTTGTCAAGGTCAATGTTTAAACTTGAGGCTTTGAGATCAAAAGTAGCGGTACCAGCATCGTCCTACATTTACAAGGTAAAATGTGAACTTAATCATTAGAATTAGAGTGTAAAGAAATGATTAAATTGTGAAACCTAAATACCTTGGTTGGAATGTTGTCTGGACTGGAGTTATGACTCTCCATAATGGGGATAGTACTAGCAGCCTTCAAGGGTGAGTCCTCAGAAGATACCTTGTCACTCGAAGAAGTGAGCTTCGAAGTCCCAGATCCCTTTCCTTTGGCTGAAGGGGTGGCAACTTTCTGTCTTTTCTTTATTGCTTGTCTAGTACGAGGAGGAGATTTATCTTCGTCATCTGAAGCAGCTGTTTGAGGAACTTTTCGCTTCAAAGACGCTGGAGGTTTCGAGCTCTGAAGTACATATTAAAACCAAGTGAGTAATATTCATTAAATTTCACAAGCTAAAATATAAGGTATCCATGTACCGTGGGTTTCTTGTCAGTGGCGACAGAATCACTCCCACTCGCCTTGGTATTCCTCGAAGTTCCAGAACCCTTCTGTACAGGGGCTTCCTTAATTTGTTTCTTTCGAGTAATAGCTGTGAACAAAATATAAATCAGTATTTCAATGAAAAAAGGAAAAGTTAGTCGAAGGATTGTCTAAACCCCAACCTTCAGGTATTGGAGTCAAAACGCGAACGTGCTCAAGATCAATATGAAGATGTCCTTTGAAAGTATCTAAGGTATGCTTAGTCGGGACCACTCGTTCAGCGTGTTTTTTAGATTCTTCCTGAAGAATTTTTATGAGATTCCCACACACAAACCAGTCTAGAAAAGGAGGGCTTGAGGCCACCCCAAAATTAGCACTAGGAAGTGGAGGAAATTTTGGAGGATGAAGTTCAAAAGCCACTTTATAACGTAGTTCAGGTCGAACAGACGTAGGCAATTTCAACTTATCCAGGTTAGCAGAAAACTTTTCACATAAAGTGACCGCAGCTTCACGAACGGTCCGACTAAGGTCATCAAGCCTGTAGATAGTTTCAAAGAATTTTTGAAATGCTTGGATTTCTTTAATATGAGTCGAAGTACCTTTATGGAAATTCTCCTGCACATCAGCAAAAGCTTCAGTTAGTTCCCGAGTAAGGCTTTCAGCATCGAAGATTTGTGTAGAATAATACTCTGTCCACCATTGATGAAAATCTATGGTAGAATAAAAAGCAGGCTCGAAAGAAACGGGAGACAAAGTGGTGATGCCAACATATCGGGAGATTTTTTATTCATATTCATCTTCTGCCAGATGCGAAGTGTGTAGACACATGTGATTCCTTTTGTCATACAAACACTTTGGTTTGAGTTGAACCAACCCAAATTGTCTTAAAACCAGATTTGGTTGATAGCAAAGGAGACAGCAATGACTTTTTGAAGATCGAAGTCTGTGATATAATAACTTTGGAGTGAGGAAAGCTTCCCAGATAGTCATAGATTCATCTTGTTGATCAGGAGAAGTTGCTGGAAATTCACGAGTAAACCATTCGGGACCCACCTTACGTTGTACGAATGGAGCCATCGAGGGAGTGAATTGATAACATTTAGCGAACATCATTATGAATGCCAGGAAGGTTTCACGAAGTTTGCCAGTTTCTTCCTTTGGAGTTAGGTAAGCTAATATGGTTCCTTCCACTGTTCGATTCTTTACAGCTGCACTTCCTTCATCCACAACACCTTTATATGGGAGGTGAGCCTCAAAAGTGGCATTAAGCCATAGCCGCAACAACCAGAAAGGACCAGCAAAAAGAAGAGATCCTGTTTTGTAGTTCTTAACAAGGTCCGTTGCTTCACCAAGATTCTCATAAAGAAATCCTAGGATTAACTGGCCTAAGTTTAATTTCTTCCCAGCATTTAACTGGTTGGCCATGCAAAGATATCTTTTTGCTACTTGTATGGACCTAGAGCAAAAGACGCATCTCGAGAGCCAAAGTGCTAGAAATGCTATGTGTTCTTCGTCAGAAACGTATGGGTCCGTTTCGTTGTGGTATTGTTGGATGAAGGCAGTATAAGTGACTGTTGCTTCGTTAAATTGAATGGTGTCAGTGTCCATGAAATTGGGGTCGAAGGTTTCTCCAGTTGGTCGAAGCCCTGTGATAGCAGCTACATCGAAGAGGGTAGGGGTAACCATCCCGCATGGAAGGTGGAAGGTAATGTGAGAAGCATCCCAGAAGTAAACTGACGCTACTAACATGGTTTGGTTATATTCTAAGCCTGTTTTGGATAACTGGATTAGGTCATAAATCCCTAATTGTTTCCAGAAAGAAGCCTTTTGTTTTTCCACCTTCGCTAGCCAAGAGTAATACAGTTCAGGATCTTTTGCCAAAGGGATTGACCTAAAGACTTTCACAAAGTTGGTTACATAGTTTAACCTAATTTTCTCCAAAACCAAAGAAGTTTCAGTTGAGGTCTTTGTTGTGTTATCAAGATCAGCTAGGACTGGACGACCTTCTTCATCTATCTTAATTTTGCTAACTAAAGGTCTAGTCTTATAATAAGCAGGGAAGAATTTACTCAAAGAGGGGTTGTTTCCTCCTGGTAAAGGACCCATGAAAGCATGAGTTTTTTTAGAAAGTTCAAAAGGGATGATTACCTGAGAAGCGTAGATAGCGCGCGCCTCTACGTCATTTGGGTCTGGAATATGTGCTTGATTCTTTATCTGCGTAGGATTTTGAAGTTTCTGAATGGGTTGAAGAACATTTGAAGAAGACGCCATGGGTGAATTTGATTTGAGGAATAGGTTGAATGAGGCCAAAGAGAATTTTTCTTTTCTGTGTTGAGGGTAAAGAAAATAGAAGTGGAAGTTATGCGAGGGTAGAAGTTCAAGTATTTAAAGGTTTAACGGAAACGCTTTCAAATCTTTTGGGTAAAATTCAAAGACACGCAGCAGATGTTGATTTAATCCAACGGCGGTCGAATAATTATTAGCCTTACTCCTAGTATATAGGAGTAATGATCATGAGGTAATGACAGAACGTGGGAATGTAAGTTCTGAGAGGACATCTTTGAAAATGACAATACGTTTTGAAAGTGGAGCCATAAATGATTATGACGTTAGTCAGTTGTCTTGGGACTCTCAGAAGTGAGTAAAACGAAATCTCATTAGAAAAAAAAAACGCCTATTTCTCTTGTTCTTCGAAACAGGCATTTATTGGGGGCAATTTGTTGGCTGAAGATTTCGTTTAGAAAGAATATCCTTTGGAGAGTTACAATTCGAAGGAAGATGGTTACTGATGACCATTTCTGAGATTAAAAATGCCTAATGATGGCCAAGTTTCGAGAATGTTGGTTTGAGTTGGAGTAAAGATGGTTAAACTTGGAGCTAATTCGAAGAGGATTATCTTTAAAAGACTTAAACGTTTTTGCGAAATACATAAAGTACTGAAGCTTAACGTGTTTTCGTAGCATTCTCAATTCTGATCACGTTGCCACGCGTCGAAAGAGGATTCAGGCGGGAGGATTTGAATTTCGAAGTAGTTTGTGTAACCGCACAAGGACAGATGGCATCCCAGGGATTCCTGTGGGCAACGTGGCATCAGATTAGTGTAGGACCATTAGGGTCGAATTTAGTATAAATAAGGGTCTTAATGTTAGGATTCCGTGTGTTCATTTTGTACAAATTACTCACAAATCACTCAAGTATCAAGTGTTTAGAGAACGAGTTCGCTGAGAAATGTACGTATGGCACCAACATCAATTTAAATACATTTGTATTTTCCTTTATTCAAGTATCTTTTCATTATTACTGCTTTCATTTACTTTCCGTTATTTATATTCCTGCATTTCTTTCATTGCGTCTAAACTTTCATTTCGAAGCACTTTACATTCCTGCATTTTACATTACTGCATGCTATATTTCTGCACTTTACTTTTTCTGGAATTTACATGCTTTTATTTATGTTTCTTCGAAAAGTTATATTAACTCGTATAACCAGTATTGTTTCAAGTGAACATTCATAAGATCGAATCACAAAACAAGTTTTCTCGAAGTCAGAACAGGTAAACATGAATCGAATCATTTCAGAAGATATTTGTTTGACTATGTCCTAGGATCAATCTAGTCGATCCTGCGAGTAACCAAAGTATATTTTATAGTTTGGAGGACTAGCGGTTGTTTACCGGAAATCATCGTAAACAATGTCGTACTCTAATAATAACATCTTCCAGCGGGAAATTCTTCCAGTCAACGTAGGCTTTTCAAACAAGTATTTGATTGGATCCATTTGGGATATGAGATATGTCGTATGAGTCAACATGTACTGCCTTAGCCGGCGAGCAGCCCATACAAGAGTGCAACAAGTTTTCTCGAGCAGTGAATATCTTGTTTCACAGTCGGTATACTTTTCTCTCAAGTAATAAATGACATACTCTTTTCGACCAGACTCGTCTTGCTGACCCAGGACACATCCCATAGAATCTTTGACTTCGAGTACGGTTAAATAAATGATCAAAGGTCTTCCTTCCACTAAAGGGCTTAAAATTGGAGGTTCCAGCAGGTATTCTTTCATATCATCAAAAGCTTTCTGACATTCTTCTGTCCATTTACACTCTTGATCCTTGCGGAGAAGCTTGAAGATTGGTCCACAAGTTGCAGTCATGTGAGAGATAAATCTGGAGATGTAATTCAATCGTCCAAGAAATCCTTTAACTTGCTTTTCTGTTCTTGGAGGAGGCATTTCTTGAATGGCCTTGACTTTTTCGGGATCGACTTCAATACCTCTTTGGCTGACGATGAAACCTAGTAGCTTTCCAGAGCGGACACCAAATGTGCACTTACTTGGATTCAGACGCAACTTGTATTTTCTCAAAAGTTGGAACAACTTCAGCAGGTGCCCCGCATATTCTTCTTCTGATGCAGACTTGGCAATCATGTTTACCACATAAACTTCAATTTCTTTGTGAATCATATCATGGAAAAGATTCGCCGTGGCTCTTTGATAAGTTGCTCCAACATTGTTCAGACCAACTGGCATTACACAGTAACAAAACGTGCCCCAATGTGTGATAAAAGATGTTTTCTCCATATCTTCAGGTGCCATCGTGATTTGGTTGTAACCCGATAATCCATCCATAAATGAGAAGACTTTAAACTTAGCAGTGTTATCCAGCAGCATATCAATGTGGGGTAGCGGGAAATCATCTTTTGGACTTGCTCTATTTAAATCTCTATGATCAACACACATTTTGACTTTTCCATCCTTCTTGGAAAAGGGAACTATGTTGGCCAACCATTGAGGATATTCTGATGTCACGAGGAAACTGGCATTGATTTGCTTCTGTACCTCTTCTTTGATCTTGTTTGCCATGTCTGGGTGAGTTTTTCTGAACTTTTGCTTGACAGGCGGACATTTTAGCTTTAATGATAATTTATGACCTACAATAGTGGTATCCAACCCAGGCATATCTTGATAGCTCCAAGCAAAGACATCCACATATTCTTTCAACAGTTCAACCATCTTCAAGAAATTCCTTAGCTGAATTTGATAACATTAAAAAGTCCTCCGCCACACATTTCAAATAAATAATCAAGACTAAATCGAATTACTTCCAAGGTCTTGAAATAACTCAATCCAATCACAAAATCACTATATGTCAAAGAAAATACAGTTTGGACTTTCTTTGAGATCCATGATTACTGGGGATCATAGCCAATCACAACCCCTGCAGACCTTACTAACAAACTGATGAATGACACATGTCCCGCATTTACATTTTTTTTTGCATATAGGCATCTTATTTGGAGATTTCTTTATTTCACAACTACAAGACCTTGCATCATGGTCATAACACAACATTTATGCTAATTTCGTATAAATCCCACCAGAAACCATTTTAAATATGGCACTAGGACACTAGGGTACCTGAAAGGTTGTCCAACTCGAGGCATATTTTTTCCAAGATATTCAGAACTACAAATAATTGGTTTTTAGATGTTGATTGGGAAGGTCTTGTAGAAAAACAAAGATTCAACATAGGTTTATGCCTATTCATTGGCAAGTCACTAATGTCTTGTTGGACAAAGAAGCAATTAATTGTTTCAAGATATTCTTCTTAGGCTGAGTGTCAAGATCTTGTAGCAACAACATGTGAATTGCAATGGGTAGTTTATCTCCTCGACTATTTTCAATTTACTTTCTACAAACCACATATCCTCTATTTTGACAATCTCAACGCTATACACGTTGCAACCAATCACAATTTTCATGAAAGAACAAATCATTTTGAGAATGGTTGTAACATTGTTCGACAAAAATTGCAGGTCAATGTATTCAAGTTTCTTCCTTTCTCCACTACTACAAAAAATAGATTTAACCTCGGACGACAAGTGGTTATAACCTCGGTTACATAGACGAGATAGTGAAGGGCGTCATGAAAACTTATTCCAAAGATCGACTTGTTGAGTTCTTCACAAAGCCTTTTCTACCACAGTTGTTCCATCTTTAACTATCAAAGTTAGGGATGATTAATATATATCCTCCGACTTGTGGAATTATATCACATAATACATAATCTTTTCTCATGTAATTAACCAGTTAATTAGAAGAATGATAACTAATTTGTTGTTCAAGCAATTAGGTTGTTAATTGTTTGTTATGGTTTACGAGGCCTTGTGCTGATAAGCTTTCTTGTAACACTCTTTACTAATTCAATGGATAAAAAATTATTTTTTTTCAAAGACATATTTTAAATCAACTAATTATGCAAGCGACTTAAAATAATGATATTAAGTCACATATTGATTGAGTTACAGGATTAATCAATTAATTCAATTATTTTATTAATCTCAATATAAAGTTAATTATTCAAAGAACCAATTTTACTTAATTTCAAAATTATTACCTCCTCGGGAACACAACCAATACACCAACAATGAAATTGCAATTTACAACTTTAATTATGACCCCAATATTGACCATCTCCAATGGTAGTTCCTTCTAATAAGTTCTCCACCTAGACATGCCACATCATAGTACCATTGCATTGCAATGCAACTATGAAAAAATTGTGGTACCCAATCAAATTAGTTTATGAGGTAAAGTTGTGGGCCCAATAATAACTTTTTAGAATTATACAATTAAAATAAAAATTATAAAAATTATTTTAAGATGATGTGGCTAGTGGGACCCATAAAGAACCCAAAAATGGGTTACACCATTGGAGATGCTCTAATGTAGTAGTCTTTTTGGTTGCATCAAACTCTAATTGCACTCTAGTATGAAATTACACGTCCTTCCACTTTAAAAACCACATTATATAACTTCGCCTAAGTTTCTTTATAATTATTGTCGTCAAATTTAAAATTTAAAATCCAAAACTAAATTTACTTTTAAAAACTTTATCATTAAGTTACTTTTAACGGAGTATTTCAAACTATTTTCATTCAAAATTCAAGTGATAGTGGTTTTAACATAGTGTTTCTCGGCATCAACTTCTGGCTGAGTTGGAACAGCATACTACGAAGGCGGATGCAAGAGATTCGGTTTTTTGGGAGGTAGCAGCTAAAGGAAGGTTTTTTGTAAGTAGTTTTTACAGCATGTTATCTAAGTTTCGTTTCTCTTTCGATCCAGTTAATAAGTTCGATTCTGCGTTTGAGCAAGTGTGGAAGGGAGAAATTCCTCTCAAGGTGAAAGTGTTTGCTTGGAGATGTTGCATGTTTGCTTGGAGATGTTGCATTAATAGGCTCCCCTCCAAGGATCTTCTTTTAGCTAGGGGAATTTCTATAGATACTTTGGACAGCAAGTGTGTGTTTTGCGGGAACTGTGATGAAACTTCGCAGCACATTATGATAAAGTGTATTGTTTCCGAGATTATTTGGAGGGAGATTGGAGAGTGGATCGGGATGGAAAACACTCATTTTAAGTGTGTCAAAGAGAGTTTTTCATCTTGGAGATCCTTTTGTCAGAAAGCAAAGGTGAAGTCGGAAAAGGCGAATATTTTTTGGATGGCCACATGCTGGAGTACGTGGATTTTGAGGAACAGAATCATTTTTCGAAACGAAACGTGGAATGTTTTAGACACGGTGTGGAGCATCAAAGCTTTGGTGTGGAGATGGAGTTTCATAGGAAAAATTACTTATCCAAATTGTAATTTCTATGAGTTTAGCAAATTTCTCTTGCTTTATTTTTCGTAAGTTGTATTTAGTATGTAATCTTCCTTTTTGTCGATTTTTCGTCTCGTCCCGTTTTATATCCTGGTGAGAACTTTTAGTTCTCTTTGATTAATATATCTGGCTTAAAGAAAAATAGTGGTGGCTTAATTGTCGGCCTAGTTGAGACGAAGATCATTACAATAATGCTTATTAGCACTTCCACATCTCTTAATTAAAGACAAACATTTACTATTAATTGATAATAAAAGACAATACAAAGTCCACTTAGGGTGGCTTGATTGAGGAGGATACACATATATGGCGCTATATGCTAATACATAGTCCAAACAAACTCAAACAAACATACATTTTAGACTTAAAAATTCACAATTGATCTATAAGTCTGACCAGGCTTCCAACCAGCAGGAATCACATTCTCTGCCACAATAGTCTTTCCAGAAGCAAGTGTAGTCAACCTAATTGAAAATGGTGCATGAAGTGGTGCCCCTTTATCAAATTTCCAAACAGCACCCCATGATTGTTGCATGGCATCCCAAGAAGATGAATCAAGTGCTTCCTTCACTTCAACTTTGTTAAGATCACCATC
This sequence comes from Vicia villosa, assembly GCF_029867415.1. Lineage (NCBI taxonomy): Eukaryota > Viridiplantae > Streptophyta > Magnoliopsida > Fabales > Fabaceae > Vicia > Vicia villosa. The sequence continues at coordinate 670,139 of NW_026705315.1, forward strand.
TCCTTCCTCATATTCAATTAATGTCGCAAAATATTCATGGTTTGATCCAGAGTCCACGTGGAAAGCTATTGATCTACCTGCATAGTTGCATTCAACTCTGCATAACAAAATATATGTGATCTTAATAATTGCAATATATTATAACCAAACTGTTTAAATATTGAAAACAAAAAGTATAATTAATGACAAAAACGTGAAATCCACAAATGTCAAAAAAATATATAAACTAAAAGTCAAAAAGTTGTCATATCTATTGGGAAGTAGTTGAAAACTGTTAGATAGAAAATTTTAAGAAAATATATATAATACTAGAGAGTAATTTAAGTTATTTTGTTTAATTAATAAATAAGCGGTTACTAATATTATAGACAGTTGAAATTTGAAAAGCACACTTTACTAATTTTAATAAGAGTTAAAAGGTAGTGCACTGACAGTGTAAAATAGTTTTACACTGTCATCCAATAGAAAATCATAAATGTGCCATGTCATTAAGTTTTTTTTAAATAAAAAAATGATTTAATTGGATACATGGGTGGTGATTGGTTGACAGTGTAAAAATATTTTACACTATCAGTGCATCACCCTTTTCTCTTTTAATAAATTCTAATAAAATATTATATTTTAATTGACTGTTTTTGAAACAAAAATTGAAACTCACCTTCTATGTTCCATGTTTATTTTTCCTGCATTACGTAGCTCTTGATCTTGGCCTGAAATAGCCATGGAGCCAAAAGAAGTGCCACTCAAATCAAAATGATATTCAGCATCTGAGCCACAACCAGCACACTCATCAGTGATAACTACTCTCACAGGGTTTCCTGAACATGCAGAATTTCCTGTGCACCTCACCTGAAATTTTATAATATTTTCACTAGTTACATATATTTTTTTCAAAACACTTATAAAATGACCCTTAGTGCAACTTTAATTACTAATATTTTTTCTTCCTTTTTATTTTATTTTAAATATAGTTACCTCATAACAAGAACCGCAGCCTTTGCCGGAGTCGTAGATGGCAGGGCTTCCGGCCGATATCAGTGACGAAAATGGAGATTGTCCGACAGCATTTTCATATCCACAAGCACCACCTACACAAGTATTATCAAGTACTATCATTGAAACTGCTTCTACAAAAATTTAAGCATTTAAGAATCACATTAAAAATATTTCTGCTATATAGTATATACCTTCGCTTCCGTCACCGTCGGGAGATCCATACCAAGTAGCCACTGAAGGTGACCAATCTGAATCAGGTGAGTAGTATGAAGTTACATTGACAAGCTTCCTTGGATTAAAACTATAGGAAGGAGTCACTATGAATATTGAGAGTGAACCTACAAGGATGAGTATATGAAAAAATGCACTAAGAGCCATTTTATGACTATACTAAGATTTAGTTACTACTTATATTGTTTGAGGAATATAGCTATGGTGAGTATGGTATTTATAGAGATAAAGGTTCTTTAATTTTTACACATGCATAGGTTCTTAGGTTCTTTATTTTTTTTAATACACATGCTTATGTTCTTAGGTTCTTTATTTTCTTTATACATGCTATGGTTACTAGTTACTTATTTAGTTGTCATTTTTTCTAATGTTTTTTTACATACAAATAATATATAAGTATTGTCCTTTTTAATACTATTATTTATCTTTATTTTACAATGGTTTTAGTTATTTGTTATTGAATTTTATTTTATTTTTTTCTCTGTAATAAATAATTAGAAATAGTATTGATAATTTAATAATAATTTTCGTTAATATTTTAAAATGATAACTAAAAACCAATTTTTCTATGCGACAAGGAAAAACTAAGTTTTTTTTTTTTTTTTTGAAAAAGGAAAAAGTAAGAATAATACTTAAAAATATATGAGACGGCAGTTAAGATATGCTTAACCTAACCATAGGAGAGAATTTCGGGTCCGGCAAAGAACAAGACAAACAAGATGTCTGAAATTTAGATAGAATACATTTTGCTCACGTGTTAATTTAAATAGTCCAGTAAATAATCCTGTTGCATAAATATATGTTTTGTGATGTGAAATTTAAAGAGAGGGGATAGTATTTTTACATTTATACTTCTCTAAAGTTTAACCGGTGAAATAAAATATGAATCAATGTTTTAAAATCGCACGGGTCATCAACTTGCAAAGTCATGGGTCAACGGATTATGGTCGAATCATGGAGTCTTTGGTTGAACCACGTGACTGGACCATATAGATAAAATTGGATTATTTGTTCTAATAACACAATCTCTATAATAAAGTTATATACCTATTAAATCGGGTTTAATCAGATGACGAATCTCTAAAAAACTTTTAAAAAATTATGAGATATTTGGATCAAATTCTAGTCTCGACAAGAGTAGTTTTTTTGTTCGACAAAGATTAAGCATGATGTCGATGTTTTATCGCATGCTAATGTCAAAGTCCTACATGTTGTAGTTGAGGTACGCTCAAGCATGCAGTAGTTGAAATGTTAGGATTATTAGCATATCAAATTGGGTCTGTTTGTTTAGCTCAATTGTTTAAGTGAGCTTGAAGCTTAGGTTAGCCTAATAGTCTATAAATAGACTAGTTTTTTCACGTTGTTGAGAGATGTTGGTTGTTGTTAATCACTTGTAATCTTTAAACTCGTATTGCGTAAGTGAATAGCAAAACAGTTATAACCAATTTTGATTTTTTTTCTTCTCCCTTCTCTCTCTTTCGAGAAAACCTAATAGGATTTCTTATGTTTTATTCAAGAAACGCAACCTTTCTCATAGTTTCGGTTTGTTTTTTACAATATTCCATTACACCAAACTGGTGCGCTGAGCGTGGAGAAGAAAATGGCATCAAAAAAGTATGAGATTGAGAAATTTAGCGATGTGAATGATTTCGATTTGTGGTGCTTGAAGATGTAAATCCTACTAGTTCAACAGGTTTGTTAGAAGCGTTAAAGGGAGCCGCAATCATGGATGATGTGCTAACGGAGAAGTAGAGATGGGCGATGATAGAGAAAGTCCCCAGCGCCATCATATTGAACATTGTTGATCAGGTTCTCCGGCAAGTTTCGAAGGAGAAGACAGCATCGGATGTATAAACAAAACTCAAAAATTTGTACATGACCAAATCGTTGGTCAATCGCCTCTGTAACATCCTCCATTTTTTTATTAATTATGAAATCTCTAACTTCATTTATATAATTAAAAATATTTTATGCAACTCATTTAGGATGGTTATAATATAAAATTTTCTAATTGTTTGCCTGTATCACTCGTTTATAATATCATTTTGAATCATTAAATTTTTAATATATTATTTTTATTAAAACAATAAAATGGACTTGATAGAGTATCTCAATTGGTAGTGGAAATGGATTGAACATGTACTTGAACTCCAGGGTATAGGGTTCGATTCCCACGAAAGGAAAAAACTCTACTAGTGAGAGAGTAGAGAAGATCATGAGGTGGCAGTGGCGGGATTGCCTTGCGAGGGGCCTGGGCTGTTACACATTTCCCCATATTGATTATAACAAAATTAATAGTTATGTTGTGAGATATTGGATCGAACTCTAGTATGGCCGAAGGGTAGCTTCTTGGTTCGATAGGGTTAAGCATGAAGTCGAAGGTTGTTCACATGCTTGTGTCGAAGATGCTAGGGTTGTTAGCATGTTAAATTAGGTTTAGTGTTTATATAAACCCTAATTTGTTAAGTTAGCTTGTTTATTAAGTTGGCTTGTGTAACGGGCCTTGTGGAAAAAGCCCATTAGTTAGTATGTTAGGTTTTATTATAAATAGCATACTAGTCTCTCATCATTGTTAAGCAGCAAATCCTAATTTAGGGTGAGAGAGGTTATTTGTTATTCTTGTAAACTTGTAATCTTATTTTCTAAGAGAAAGTGAAAGAATAGCAGTTATAACCAATTCTTGTGTTCCTCTTCTTCCTTGTCCTTTATTCTTCCCTTGCATTATACTTTGTTCTTGGTATTGAATTCACGACAAATTGGTGCGGTGAGCGTGGAGAAGATGCCTTCAACAAAGTATGAGATTGAAAAGTTCACCGGAGTGAATGATTTCGGTCTGTGGCGCTTGAAGATGAAAGCCCTACTGGTTCAGCAGGATTGTTTGGAAGCGTTGAAGGGAGAGGCAGCCATGAATGCTGCATTAACGGCAACGGAGAAGACAACTATGATCGAGAAGGCACACAGCGCAATTTTGTTGAGCCTTGGTGATAAGGTTCTCAGACAGGTATCAAAGGAGACGACGGCATCAAGGTTATGGGCGAAACTTGAAAGTTTGTATATGACCAAATCTTTGGTAAATCGACTCTACCTAAAGCAGGCTTTGTATTCATTCAAGATGGTTAAAGACAAATTGTTGGCTGAGCAGTTGGATATGTTCAACAAGCTGATTCTTGATCTTGAAAATATTGATGTGAAGATCGATGATGAAGATCAAGCGTTGTTACTATTGTGTTCTTTGCCTCGATCACATGCTCACTTCAAAGAAACTCTCCTGTATGGAAGGGAGTCCCTGACGTTTGAAGAAGTTCAATCAGCCTTGTATTCTAAAGACTTAAACGAACGAAAGGAGCATAAACCTTCGACTGTTGGCGAAGGTTTGACCGTTAAAGGAAAACTCTTACGAAAGGATGGTAAGTTTGACAAGAAGAAGGGCAAAAGCTAGTCGAAGTCTTACAGTGGCGAAGCATTTGGCATTCGATGCTATCATTGTAAGAAGGAGGGTCACACAAGAAAGGTGTGCCCTGAACGCCTTAAATATCATGGAGGTATGGATAATGGTAATGCAGCCATTGTTCAAGATGATTTCGAATCATCTGACGTCCTTGTGGTTTCGAGCAGTGACTCTAGGAAGGAGTGGATTATGGATTCAGGTTGCACTTGGCACATGACTCCAAACAAAGACTTGTTCGAGGAATTATGTGATCAAGATGGTGGATCAGTACTGCTGGGAAACAATAAAGCTTGCAAAATTGCAGGTGTTGGATCTGTGAGATTCAAACTCCATGATGAGTCAATAAGGTTGTTGACTGAAGTCAGATATGTTCCTGATTTGAAGAGAAATCTACTTTCTCTTGGTGAATTCGACAAGAAAGGATATGTTTTCCAAGGAGAGAAAAATATCCTAAGAGTCATGAAGGGGTCGAAGGAAGTCTTGAGAGGCGTGATGAAACAAGGCTTGTATACCCTTGAGGCTGAAGTTGTAAGTGGTTCGACAAATGTTGCATCCACGAAACCTTTGTCGAAGACAGAAATCTGGCACTTGAGATTGGGCCATGTCAGTGAAAGGGGTCTGGTCGAATTAGGGAAACAAAATCTGCTTGGTGGAGACAAAGTCGAAAAGCTGAAGTTTTGTGAACCCTGTGTACTTGGAAAATCTTGCAGAGTGAAGTTCAACAAAGGCAAACAAAGAACACATGGATCCCTTGATTACATCCATGCTGATCTTTGGGGGCCTGCAAGGTGTCCATCACATTCAGGAGCAAGGTATTTTCTATCCATAGTAGATGATTATTCAAGAAAATTATGGGTATTCATCCAGAAAACTAAGGATGAAACTTTTGAGAATTTCAAAAGTTGGAAGACTCTGGTAGAAAATCAGACTGGCAGGAAGGTTAAGAGGTTGAGAACCGACAATGGCCTTAAATTTTGCAATGAGGCATTCGACAGTTTTTGTGCGGCCTCTGGTATTGCAAGACATAGAACTACTGCAGGTACTCCACAACAAAATGGTTTGGCTGAAAGGTTTAATCGAACTATTTTGGAGAGAGTCAGATGCATGTTGACTAGTGCGGGGTTAAAGAAGGTGTTCTGGGCTGAGGCTGTTTCGACAGCAACATATCTGATAAACAGATGTCCTTCGACAGCGTTAGATATGAAGACACCTGAAGAAGTTTGGTCGGGACATCCACCAGATATCGACAAACTAAGAGTATTTGGCTGCGTAGCCTATGCTCATATTAGGAAAGACAAGGTCGAACCTAGAGCTCTGAAATGCATGTTCATGGGATACCCTGAAGGAGTCAAAGCTTATAGGCTATGGTGCCTAGAGCCAGGTCACAGGAGGTGTATCACCAGTCGAGATGTAGTTTTCAATGAAGCTGAAATGGCTTTCAAGAAAACTGATGATGGTCGAAGTGCAGAAGAGCTGGAACAGGTAGAGATTCCTGTTGAGGTGGAGCATGTTGATGCTGAATTGCATATCCCTGATGAAGTCGAAGAAGAAGCAAAAGATGCTGAGGAAGTTGAGGAAACTGACGATGACTACCTATTGTCGAGAGATAAGTCGAGAAGAGTCATCAAACCACCTCAGAGACTTGGGTATGCAGATCTCATAGCTTATGCATTAATCTCTGCCAGTGAGGTTCTTGATGATGAACCTAGAGATTATAAGGAAGTTATGAGGAGTCGAAATAAGACTGAATGGCTGAAGGCCATGGATGATGAGGTGAAATCTCTTCATGATAATCACACTTGGGAACTGATCAAGAAACCTGCTGGGGCAAGGTTAGTCAGTTGTAAATGGATTTTCAAAGTTAAAGAAGGAACTAAAGGATTGACGTCGAAAAGATACAAGGCAAGGTTGGTCGTAAGGGGTTTCACTCAGAAAGAAGGTGTCGACTTCAATGATGTGTTCTCTCCTGTTGTGAAGCATAGGTCCATTAGAATGTTGCTTGCCATGGTGGCACAGTTCGACCTTGAACTGGAACAGATGGATGTGAAGACTGCGTTCTTGTATGGTGATTTAGATGAAACGATCCTGATGAGGCAACCTGAAGGGTATATCGAAAAGGGAAAGGAAGATTATGTGTGCAAGCTAAAAAGATCTTTATATGGGCTGAAACAATCTCCTCGACAGTGGAATAGGAGATTTGACAAGTTCATGGCACACATAAGTTTCATTAGAAGTTAGTTTGATCACTGTGTTTACTTCAGATTTCGACCTGGTAATTCATTTGTTATTTTGTTGCTTTATGTGGATGATATTCTCATAGCAAGCAAAAGTGTCGAAGATGTGATGAGGGTGAAGGCTGAACTCAATAAGGAGTTCGATATGAAGGATCTGGGAGCTGCTTCCAGGATTCTTGGAATTGACATTCGAAGAGATAGAAAGAAGTCGAAGTTATGCCTATCTCAAGAGGCATATCTACGGAAGATTCTTGAAAAGTTTGGTATGTCGAATTCGAAGTCAGTTGTGACTCCAACAAACCCTCAATTCAAGTTGAGTATTGATCAGTGTCCTAGCACTGATGTCGAAAGAGCCTATATGAATAGCATCCCATATGCTAATATAGTCGGTTCTTTGATGTATGCTATGGTATGTACTAGACCCGACATAGCATACGCAGTAAGTCTTGTAAGCAGGTACATGGCGAATCCTGGAAAGGCTCACTGGCAAGCATTGAAGTGGATTTTAAGGTACATAGATGGGTCTCTGAATAGAGTCCTAATTTATGGTGGAGCCTTAGGTGAAGATAGTAAAGCAGTAATCGAAGGATATGTCGACTCTGATTATGCAGGTTGTATGGATTCCAGAAAATCTATTTCTGGATATGTTTTCACTATGTTTGGCACAGCAATTAGTTGGAAAGCAACACTTCAGAAGGTTGTTGCTCTATCAACCACTGAAGCGGAGTATATTGCCTTAACTGAAGCTGTGAAAGAAGCATTTTGGCTTGAAGGTTTTGCAAAGGAGCTGAAACTTCAAGGTCGGAGTATCACTGTTAAATGTGATAGTCAGAGTGCAATACACCTGTCGAAGAATTCAGCCTATCATGAGCGAACTAAGCACATTGATGTGAGGCTGCATTTCGTCAGAGGAGTAATTGAGCTTGGAGAAGTCCAAGTGCTGAAGGTTTCGACTGAAGACAATGCTGCTGATATGATCACCAAGACATTGCCGAGTTGCAAGTTTTTCCACTGTATGCAGTTGATAATGCTGCATGAAGAAAGCTAGTTTGTTCCCTTGATGTTGTAGAGTAAGATCCAAGGTGGGGATTTATGAGATATTGGATCGAATTCTAGTATGGCCGAAGGGTAGCTTCTTGGTTCGATAGGGTTAAGCATGAAGTCGAAGGTTGTTCACATGCTTGTGTCGAAGATGCTAGGGTTGTTAGCATGTTAAATTAGGTTTAGTGTTTAAACCCTAATTTGTTAAGTTAGCTTGTTTATTAAGTTGGCTTGTGTAATGGGCCTTGTGGAAAAAGCCCATTAGTTAGTATGTTAGGTTTTATTATAAATAGCATACCAGTCTCTCATCATTGTTAAGCAGCAAATCCTAATTTAGGGTGAGAGAGGTTATTTGTTATTCTTGTAAACTTGTAATCTTATTTTCTAAGAGAAAGTGAAAGAATAGCAGTTATAACCAATTCTTGTGTTCCTCTTCTTCCTTGTCCTTTATTCTTCCCTTGCATTATACTTTGTTCTTGGTATTGAATTCACAACAAATTGGTGCGGTGAACATGGAGAAGATGCCTTCAACAAAGTATGAGATTGAAAAGTTCACCGGAGTGAATGATTTCGGTCTGTGGCGCTTGAAGATGAAAGCCCTACTGGTTCAGCAGGGTTGTTTCGAAGCGTTGAAGGGAGAGGCAGCCATGAATGCTGCATTAACGGCAACGGAGAAGACAACTATGATCGAGAAGGCACACAGCGCAATTTTGTTGAGCCTTGGTGATAAGGTTCTCAGACAGGTATCAAAGGAGACGACGACATCAGGGTTATGGGCGAAACTTGAAAGTTTGTATATGACCAAATCGTTGGTAAATCGACTCTACCTGAAGCAGGCTTTGTATTCATTCAAGATGGTTGAAGAAAAATTGTTGGCTGAGCAGTTGGATATGTTCAACAAGCTGATTCTTGATCTTGAAAATATTGATGTGAACATCGATGATAAAGATCAAGCGCTGTTACTATTGTGTTCTTTTCCTCGATCACATGCTCACTTCAAAGAAACTCTCCTCTATGGAAGGGAGTCCCTTACGTTTGAAGAAGTTCAATCAGCCTTGTATTCTAAAGACTTGAACGAACGAAAGGAGCATAAACCTTTGACTGTTGGCGAAGGTTTGACCGTTAAAGGAAAACTTTTACGAAAGGATGGTAAGTTTGACAAGAAGAAGGGCAAAAGCCAGTCGAAGTCTTACAGTGGCGAAGCATCTGGCATTCGTTGCGATCATTGTAAGAAGGAGGGTCACACAAGAAAGTGTGCCCTGAACGCCTGAAATATCATGGAGGTAAGGATAATGGTAATGCAGCCATTGTTCAAGATGATTTCGAATCATCTGACGTCCTTGTGGTTTCGAGCAGTGACTCTAGGAAGGAGTGGATTATGGATTCAGGTTGCACTTGGCACATGACTCCAAACAAAGACTTGTTCGAGGAATTATGTGATCAAGATGGTGGATCAGTACTGCTGGGAAACAATAAAGCTTGCAAAATTGCAGGTGTTGGATCTGTGAGATTCAAACTCCATGATGAGTCAATAAGGTTGTTGACTGAAGTCAGATATGTTCCTGATTGGAAGAGAAATCTACTTTTTCTTGGTGAATTCGACAAGAAAGGATATGTTTTCTAAGGAGAGAAAAATATCCTAAGAGTCATGAAGGGGTCGAAGGAAGTCTTGAGAGGCGTGATGAAACAAGGCTTGTATACCCTTGAGGCAGAAGCTGTAACTGGTTCGACAAATGTTGCATCCACGAAACCTTTGTCGATGACAGAAATCTGACACGTGAGATTGGGCCATGTCAGTGAAAGGGGTCTGGTCGAATTAAGGAAACAAAATCTGCTTGGTGGAGACAAAGTCGAAAAGCTGGAGTTTTGTGAACCCTGTGTACTTGGAAAATCTTGCAGAGTGAAGTTCAACAAAGGCAAACAAAGAACACATGGATCCCTTGATTACATCCATACTGATCTTTGGGGGCCTGCAAGGTGTCCATCACATTCAAGAGCAAGGTATTTTCTATCCATAGTAGATGATTATTCAAGAAAATTATGGGTATTCATCTAGAAGACTAAGGATGAAACTTTTGAGAATTTCAAAAGTTGGAAGACTCTGGTAGAAAATCAGACTAGCAGGAAGGTTAAGAGGTTGAGAACCGACAATGGCCTTGAATTTTGCAATGAGGCATTCGACAGTTTTTGTGCGGCCTCTGGTATTGCAAGACATAGAACTACTGCAGGTACTCCACAACAAATGGTTTGGCTGAAAGGTTTAATCGAACTATTTTGGAGAGAGTCAGATGCATGTTGACTAGTGCGGGGTTAAAGAAGGTGTTCTGGGCTGAGGCTGTTTCGACAGCAACATAAGTCTACAACTCGCCCTTATGGGATAGCAGAGGACTTGCTTGTGAAAGTTGACAAGTTCTTGTTTCCGGTTGATTTTGTTGTTATTGACATGGAGGAAGATGTTGATACACCATTGATACTAGGAAGACCTTTTATGAAGACGACAAGGATGATGATTGACATTGATGATGGTTTGATGAAATTGAGATTTCAATATGAAGATATTCATCTATCAATAATCAAACTCTAGAGATAGATTTGTGAGTTGATAATCACTTGTATTGAGCTTTTAAAGATTATCATATTGATTGTTGGCATGAGAGATCATCTAACAGTCGATATGATAATATTCACGATATTGCTTTAGAGATAAATGATATCGAGAGGATACATGGTTATATTAATCATTAACATGTTCATATGCGTGATTAGCTAAATATATACAAAGCAAGTTAACAAAAATTAATCTTGACACAGTTTTACCAAATCGTTTTTCAACACTATTTTAATACATTTGCTTACTTTTATTGCAAGTAAAAATTCATGCTATCAAACCCTTTCAAAACTTTAACTCAAATCACATTTAACTGTAGAATGGCGGTAATATCGCACTAATCCCCGTGGAAACGATAAAGGAAATACTTACCCTTTTAACATCCACTTGGACCATACTTTAATTTTTATACTTAAAATACTATTAATCAACTTGAACCATATAAGACTTAATGTGGACTTGGACTTTGGTTACCATACCCTAAGCTCAGAGGATGGACCTAGGGACTTAGAATTAGGATCTTGACCCTAGCATCTTGGAGTTTCATCTGAGTTCTTTGATTGTGATTATGCTTGTTTGTCTGGAAGTCCTTGGAGTTTACTCCAAGGTATTGGGTTATTTCTCTTTGTGTATGCAGGTGATTCTTTGAAAGTCCTTGATGGTTAATTCCAAGGCATTGTGATAAGGAATTTATCTGAACACAGTCGTTACTCTGCCCAATTTTTGTCTCAAATTCTCATGGTGTAAATTCCAAGTCTTGGTGAAAATTATGTTTGAAGATATCAAGTTCATTTGAATCCCCAGTTGATATTTTGTTTGCATGGTTATGGTAGTCCAAAGAATGGGAAATCTACATTGACTCTTTAATGTCAAGTGTTGGCTTCTTGTTTGGTTAGATAGTTCTTTTCCTTAGCTTTTACTTTATGCTCTAGGATAGTCCCTTCATCTCCTTCACCCTTCTTAGATTTTCCAAATCTTCTCCCTTTTTCCAAAACCTTCTTATTTTTACAAACCTCTTTTAAAAACCTTTTTTTAAAATATCTTTCGCCCTTAGTGGCTTTTCTTTCAAAGTTTAGACATAATTAATTGTTGTGGTGAGATGTAAATCCTTAAAACTCTTGATATTGATTGATATGACGCAACAGTTTCCACTTGAAAGAGTTAGTGGCATACTTGTTTATTTTATCCAAGTTGTAGCCCTTCTTTCATTTGTGATGCAAAGGGTCCACTTGTTCTCATGTTCAAGATAATTGGATGAGAATTTTCTTCTATGATGATAAAGTGTCTATCCAGTTTTAAAAACTTTTTCCCCTTAAGTGGAACTACATTAGCTCTAACTTCTCCATTGTACCCAAGAGGTATGTAGGCACAAGATGTAATGTCTTGCCGAGGTTATTTTAAAAATCAAACAAACCCTTTTCTTTTGCACACATCTCTTTTTACACAGATATTCAAAAAGGTTCATGTGGAGTACCACAGATATAGGGGGTGCTAACACCTTCCCCTTGTATAATCAACACTCGTACCTAATATCTCTTTTTTGTTGTTTTTTTATTTAAAATTTTCTTTTGGGTTTATTTCGCTCTTTTCCCTTTTCCTTTGGAACCAATAAAGCGCAATGGCAACTTTCACTGAAATAATGAGTCAAGTCAATCCAATGGCTTCGATCTCAAATTTCCCCTGCTACAGAAAATTGTCGACTCTGCTAGGGACCTTTCTCTAAGTGTGTTAAGCCTGTTTTTGTTTATCTGTGTGTTTTGTATCTGTATATATTATTGTGTGCTTTGTTTACTTGTTTTGTTTGATTTTTCTTTTGGTTCTTCATGGTTCATCTATGATGAGATAAGTCAAAACCCTGACTTGTGAGTAACTTGAGATAGGAGGTGGTATGACCAATAGTTGCATGTCTGGAGCAGTCCTAAACATGAGTAACATATGGTGGAACCCCAATCAGCGGAGGCCTCATGGAAGGTGGTACTTGTTGTTACGACCAATCGTAAGAACGTTATTACTTTCAACTTTGAGTGTCCGTAGAAGATGAATGGCCTAGAATCCCTTTAACCCATCTTATCCTACTAGGACGTAGCGCAGAAACAATTCAAGTGCAAACTTGAATCAGTTGTCATGAGATGCTACACTCAGACAATTTTTTCTTGAAAATACTATTGGCACCCACAAGCAGTTGTGCGAGCTGGTAGTATCTAAAAGAAGATTGTAGACTTTGGGAACTTTGTAGAACCCGTGGCACAGGTACAAAATTCCCTAGAACATACCTTGTGGTTAGGTAGACCCATGGCTCCATGCTCGTGACATCGAACATTTGAACCTTGATTGTGTGATCTTGATTGTGATTGATGCATACACCATGCATTCATGCACCCATGAAAACTCTTTTTCTTTTGATTTTCAAGAATTAAACCATGATTCAAGGGAATCCATATCAACATTATAATCGATTCACATCATTTATTTGAAGAGGAGACCTTGATTCATATGGAATCCACAAAACTGCAGTTTATTTGGAAAAAGTCAATTGTGTGTGTCAACCTTTGACTTTTGAGAAAAATGGTTAACCATGGACTTTTAAGGATTCAAATCATCAACATATGACTATTGAAGACATTTGACTAAGAGAAATCAAGAAAATTCATCAAGAATCAAAAAGTCAACAAAAGTCAAAATTAGGGTTTTTAAGTGATTTTGACCTCATTTTAGGAACTTCAAATTTCACCTACACACTCAAAAATCTCCCAACATGAAAGTTATAGATCTGGATCAAATAAATAACTATTTCACTCATCACATTTCAACAGAAAATGATTATTTTGAGCGATTATGAAGATTATGTTCAAAAAAAATTGAAGTGTTTTCACTTGAATTTTTCCTAACTTTATGGTCATTTTTCTCCATGATCCCAAAAGAGTTTGAGAAAAATTTTAACAAGTGAATTGAAGTATGTAGAAAGGGCTTTCCAAAGAGACCATTAGCATGAAATTCTATGGCTTGAGCTACGAGATGTGATTTTGTCAATATGGCTCCATGGCACTTGAAAATGAAGATGAACATGAAAAACAAAGTTTGAATTTGCTTCAAATCTGAAAGAATATTTAAAGGGCAGCCCCTCTAACTTGTTCAAGGCACCAAACTCACAATATTAAACTCTCTTTTGAGCTATGGTCCATGTGTTCTAAGCGTTATCCAAGTTCCATGCCATTTGTGTACAAAAGTCACCACTTCCATTTTAGAAAAGCATTGATTTATGCTAAGTCAACTTGTCTTGAGCCTCTCCCATGTCTCCTTTGCAGCAAAAGCACTCCTAAAATCATAAGAAACCTTTCCATGTTCAGATTAAAGTCACACAAGCATGCTTGAGCCTTGTACCACACCATGGGAAACCTAATTTTCTCTTTTCTTCACAAACAAGCAAGATGATACAAGTATCACATGTGAACTCCAAATGCTGATATTTTTCCCTCCACAAACCCTAATTCAAGCCTATAAGTAGATGGCCTCGCTCCCTTGATGAAACACACAAAAAAATCCCAAAGTTACCCTATCATTCCAAAGTTCATTTTTGTGTCATTTTGTATTTTGATAGCAATTTTAAGTTAGAGAAGTTCTGAGTGCAAACCAACCTTTCTAACACCTTCCATACACCATTTGTAAGCTTTTGATCACCTCCATGCACCTCCCAAACACCTCAAACTCAGAATCACCCTCAAACGTCCATTAAAACTTCATAAAGAGCCTTAACCTTCCAAACTTCATTCCATATGCTCACTAGCCAAATTTATCATTCAAACACCGTCTATATATCATATAGAAGTTGTTCATATCATTAACTAACATATGGAACACTTGGAAGCCATTGTAGCACTTTGAATTTTTCACTTTGTAGGTACCATCGGGTTTGAAGTTGCAGAGTTCTCAAGTCATTCTAAGCATTCAAACACCATCCCTAGAAGTCACTGAAGCTTTCCAGATCACTACAACACTTCTGTAATATCTCCAAGCTAGGGCACGACCTCCATTTTTAGAGGTAAAAGCTTGAACTCTGAACTCATAGATAGAAGCATCTTTCTTTGCAAAATTTGATACCAATCTACTCAGCAAGATGTAGGGAGTGAAAGCCCTAAGGTTTTAGGGTTTAATTGTTCATATCCATCATTTAATTTAAATTTGAAAAATTAGGGTTCATCATTGATTTCCAAAAATTCATGTGTTTAAGGATGAATTAATGTGTGTTAATTACATGGTTGAGTTTGTATCTTCATGCTGAACATAATGTTTTACTTTGTGAAAATTGATTAAGTTTTGAGAATGTTTGATTGCTTGCCATTGTTGTTGTCTGCGTTGCAAGCTGAAGAAGATGAAGTGGGAAATTTGAATTTAGCAACTTGTTTTATTTTAAGTGTAATGATAGTCATATTACTTATGACTACATTGTTACAACTCAGTTGGTTAAAGTGTTAGTGTGTGTATTGCGCGCGTTCCACAGGTCTGGGGTTCGAATCCCCCTCGCCCCAAACCTTTTGCTATTATTTTTTTTCCATATTTTCACTACTTGTTCTATGTTATCTTGGACTGAAGTTGTCTTTTGACTGGACCAAGCGCATGTTCCAGTGGTATTTGTTTTGAGAATTGAGTTAGGGTGTGTGGGTGCAAGCATTAGTAGCCACAAAACCTCTTTTTTTATCACTTGTTCATTTTAATTTTTCTCCAACTTCAAAAATCACTTAAAAGTAGTAAAATTAATATGTTTAACTCCATTTTTTATGTGGTTTATTTATGTTGCATATTTTCATATTATGTTTAAAAAATTTCAAAAATATTTATTATTCTATCATTTAAAAATTAATCAAAAATATGTCTTTTTAAGTGTTAAAAAATTAACAAAAATAATTTCTTTTTGAATATTTTCTTCAAATCAACCTTGTGTATTTTTGTAAATATATTTTTAGGGTTAGGATAAAATGTCTTTGACTTTCTAATGTACCCTTAGACCAATTCTCTTTTAGAATTTGGTATTTAATCATTAAAAATCAATTAGGTTTAGGTGTAAATTTCAAAACCCTGATTTCAAAACCCTAATTCAAAAAATAGTTTGATCTTTATTTATTCTGAAGGTGGAGAAAAACACAAGAAATGGGGGATTGAATTGTGTTCTTTATCAAATTAAAATTCCCTTTCTCTAAATTCTTTTCTTTCTCTTAGTATCTCATCTTCTGGATATGCTTTAATGTTGCGGAAGCATGCTTGGAATGGAGTTGCATAACCAATGAGATATTCATTTTAACTTCTTTATATCATCATATATAACTTCTGACATGTCTCAGTACAGTTCTAAAGATATTCTGCGTGAATGTTCAGAGTTAAGTGAATTGTATAGAAAGTAAAAGACACGTTCATTTTTATCCTGGTTCACCTTCTGAATAAGGCTACCTTCAGTCCACCCTCCTCAGGTGATTTGCCTCTCAATAAAGGACTTAATCCACTATAACCAAACTTGATTACACCTGCACGATAATCCGTCGTGACTAATACCTACATAGCCAATTGTTGTTACTAACCCTGCCCAAGCTACCCGCGAGTGACTAACCCCTAGATGACTGAACCGTTCAGTGATATCAGCGAGATATAACGTTCATCAATCTAGTAACCCTGTACTAGCCAACTGCTCGTGACTAACTGCAATGGACTGTTTAGTGATCTGATCCACAGACATAACACCCGTTGACTCCTGCATAGCCAACTACTGTGACTAACCCTTGCACAACCAACCTATTGTAACTAACCCTGCACAAGCCAACTGCTCGTGACTATAGATGATGAACCGTTCAGTGATCCCATCAGGATATAACGTTCATCGATCTTCTGGAGATTACAAGTGTGCTTCTTAGATAAGCAGATTTTCTCCTGTTCTTAAGTACATCTGTTTACGACACACTGACTAGAAGTCACTTCTGGTGCCTAAACATTCTATCACAAGTTTCCTAAGAAATAACACACTACGAGCAACAACTATATGTGTTTTAAATTTAATTACAAGACTTAAAACATCTTGTATTCTTCTTGGATTTGTCTTTAGAATAAGATCTTTGCATGTATGTTGATAAGTAGAATATGAGCTTCAGCTCTGAATGTTATGTGCTTCTTCATGCTGATCTTTATCTTCAAATCTTCTTAAGCTGATTTAGAGCAATGGTTCCATTGTTGATTGCTTCTGATTTGATCTTCATCTTCTGAAAGCAGATTAAGAGCAATAACTCTGTTTTGAGTTGCTTCTTCAAGTGATCTTCATCTTCTTCTAAAAGAAGATTAAGAGCAGCAACTCTTGTATTAATTGCTTCTTTCAGTTTGGTCTTTTCTTGTCAGAGTAAGGAGATTAGAGCTTCAGCTCTTGAAATTCATTCCTTCTTGTAAGACCATCTTCTTTTCATCTTCACAAGCAGATATGGAGCATCAGCTCTCATGTTGATTGCTTCTTGTGTGTAGATCTTCATCCTCTTCTTGAATACTGATCATGAAGCTTGTTACAACTGATAACACATTTAATGATCATAAGAAAACATGAAACACTCTCGAGCAACAACTCAGTGTATTCAATTTCTCTAGTCATTCAATGTGAGCAATGTGTGAACTGATCAAGTATTAGTGAACTTCTAATGACTCTAGTGGAGAATACTGCTTAACAGCAGAAATTTCTTTTTCACTCTTTTATGATTTCTTCACATAGGCATCTGATGTGTATTTCAACATAATTGATTCATCACACACTTTGTGTATGTTGCCTCTTGATGTAACTGCTGAAGCATGATCTCACATTTCTTCATTTATACTTTCATGCTCAGCTTCTCTCTATAGATTTTCTCTCAAGATTTCTCTTTTGCTGCACTCTGTAGTTGCACCATGGATACACACTTTGGATGCACACCCAATACACTTTGGTGTACGATGGACGCACATTCAAGTTTGAAGTTTGATCTATATATATATAGCTTGATGAGTTACCGTTGGAATCTAGCCGTTGAGATTTATTTGAATATTGCTTTGAATTCTTTGCCTTGATTGAATCATGAATGACAAGTATTGTTCTTGGCAGAATCTTATCCTTAGCGCGATGATGACAGTCGGTAGCGTGTTTCCTTGATTAATCTTGTCTTTCTCAACGCGCTGCATGTGGGTTGCTTCTTCAATTAACCTTGGAATTGTTCCATTAACTTGTTGCAACCGTTTTGCTAATGATGATGTTTGTAACGGCCTTTCTTTTGATTCTGAACTTTTGTAGGCTGAAATTGTATTTTCTTTTCTTGTCCACGTGTGCCTTTGCTGTTGTAGCTTTTTGTATGTCACTGCGTTACTCTATTAGAACTTCTGATCTTCTATTCATGTGATCTTCTTGTTGTAATGGATATTCACTTATATTGATATCTCTGTTTAAATCCTTGAAGCTTGTTTTGTTGAATTCTTGCTCTTTGTACCAGAACTTCTGATGCTGTGTCTTTCTGATGTTGTCGTATAAGGCTTTATAACATAGTATTTGCACACTTAATGAAATCATTAGTAATAAAATTTTTACTCACAAAATATATGTTTGTTATCATCAAAACCTGATTTTGAATATAAATTATCAATCTTGTTCTAACATATTCATGTTAAATGAACTTGTTTGTTTTGATCATTATCCTTTGTACTTGTAGATATACTTGTTGATTTCCATCCTTGTGTTTTTGTACTTGTATCCATTATATTATCTTTGTATATATCTTGTTTATTTAACCATATGCATGAGTTTCATATTCATCATCCGCCATTCATACATAAACTAATCCAAAGGTATAAATATCCTTGCTCATTATCATTGATGATTATCATACTTACTTGTTTGTCTTTTATGACACATGTTATCACACACACACTAGAGGTATCCATTGATTAATTGCTTAAGTTGTTTGTTGAAAATCCAAAGGAATGAGAATGGTATTGACTAAAATTGTCAAGGTACTCAAACTCTTTTTCCAAATCTCTTTTATTTTATGTGAAAGTATTGTTAAAGCTTTTCACTTATATAAAATGGTTTTGTATTGTTAAAGCTCAACCAACCTTTTGTTTTGAAACCTTGGCACTAAGAGGAGAATTATTCCGGTGAAACTACTCTTAGTTCATTGACCTTGTATTGTTAAAGCTTGGTCCCTTTTATTTAAAATGGTTTTTATTGTTAAAGCTTAACCACCCCTTTTGTTTTAAAACCTTGATACTAAGACAAGAATTATTCCCGGTGAAACTACTCTTAGTCCATTGATCTTGTATTGTTAAAGCATGGTCCCTTTTATTAAAAACCCATTGAGTATTGTTAAAGCTTAACACCCAAAAATATTTTGGCCACTTTGACCCCCCTTTTATTTTTCCTTTTCAGAGTACAAAAGCTCTGACTTCCCTTTTCTTTGTTAAAGGGGTATGTAGGCCTAAGATGCGGTGTCTTATCGAGCTCACTTTCAAAAACTTCTTTTCCATCCCCACGCTCTATTTAAACAAAAATCACATATGCTTTTCAAAACAAACGTACACAATAAAAATAATATTTTCAAAGAGGTTCCTATGGGATACCATAGATATGAGGGGTGCTTAAAACCTTCCCCTTGTATAACAAACCCTCCGTACCCGAATCTCTGATAAGTTTATTAGTTTTGATCTTAAAAACTTCTATGGGTTTTATTCGCTCTTTTTCCCATTCCTTTTTAAAACAATAAAGCGCGATGGTGACTCTGTTTTAAACAAATGATCTAAGTCTTTCCCATGGCTTTAGTCTCACCAATTTCACCGCTACACTGCTTAGAAGAAGCACTCATGTAAACACAATTTTATAAACTGATGTTCATTGTTCCTTGAGTGACCGAGTGAAGGTCAGAAGCTCGAAAAGACAGTGGGTATGGTCATTATGAGAAATCCTCTTAGAATACCGAGTGAAGGTCATGAATCTAAAGGGGTCAATGAATGTTATATCTATGGATCAGATCATTGAACATTTCATTTTTGGTTAGTCACAAGTGGTTTTTGTGCAAGGATGTTAGTCACAAGCGGTAGCTTGTGCAGGAGTTAGTCACAGGGGTTTCATGTGTAAGGGTGTTAGTCACAAATGGTGGTTTGTACAGAAGACAATGAATTTTATATCTGTTAACTCAGATCACTAAACATGTCATTGGATGTTAGTCACCAGCTGTTGCCCGTGCAAGGTTGTTATTCATAGGGTTGTCTGTGCAATGTGAGTCATCGGCCGTTGCCCTTGCAATTGTAATCAGTTTGGTTATAGTGGATTAAGTCCTTGTGCTCAAGGAAAAATCACCTCGGAAGGGTGGATTGGGTTAGCTTGAGAATTTCTCAAGTGAACCAGGATATATCTGGTGTTCATTTATTTATTAGTGTTTAATGTTTTTCCAGTTATCAGAAGCTCAAAGAAGTCTTTACTTTCTAAGAAGGCAAACTGCTTCTGAGAAATGATAAGTTTCTGATAAGTGAGAGTTTATAGCTTCTGAAAAACAACAACCTCTTAAGCTTTTGCGCGAGAGTTTTAAAAAAAGGGAAATTATTGAAAACTCAATTCAAACCCCCTTTTCTTGTGTTTTTCTTCATCTTCAGGTTATGTTTATTTTTGTGCCAAAAAAACTGGAAAATGATGTAGACATATACTTAGCTCCAGTAATTGAAGACTTTAAGTGTTGTAGGAGACATGTGAATAGGTGTATGATGAGTGAAAAAAATGACTATTCAAATTGAGGACTATGTTATATGGAGCAATTAATGATTTTTAGAACTTAGTTAATTTATCCTTCTATAGTGTCAAAGGAAAGTATGCATGGCCTTTATGTGAAGATGATTCAAATATGTTGCGGTTGAAGAAAGGCAAGAAGTATGTAAGGCATCATAGATTCTTGAGTTAAAACATCATTACCTTATGTGTAAAAAAGAATTTTATGGCGAATCTGAACAAGGTAGAGGTCCTTTTTTATTCACATGTTATCAATTATATGAAAATTAAAGCATTTGAGCAATAATTTTGGAATGCAATCTACTTGTGAACTTGTAACAAGCAGATGGAGATAGGGTCAATTTTCTTTGAACTGTCATATTGAAATTCATTGTATCTAAAACATTTTGTTGATATCATGCATATAGAATAAAACATTTTTAAAAGTGTAATGGGTATTTTACTCAATTTATTATGAGAGAGAGAGAATATATCTAGGGTTAAAACTAAATTTCATCAAGTGTGAAAGCTTCTACACAAGGGTTCTATTTAACGAACGACTTGTGTGGGTTGCAAGCTAAAAATCCCTTTTATGTGCATTGTACCTTACGGTGAGCTAATTTCACTTAAGTGCACAATATATATGGTATTTTATATTCCACCTAAGTGTGTCGTAATTTAGGATGTTCTACAATTCACTTAAGCACACCATACCTCACACTATTTCGTAGCTCTCTTAAGTACATTGTACCTTACGCTGTTAAGTATTTCACTTGTTCATTTTATCTCATCATCTTTTTATTATGTGTGTGACCCTGTAGGTTCTCGTGGCATTGACAATTATGGTAAATTACATATTTAATATGATAAATAGTGAGCGGTACCTAGAAAAACATAATTGTTACCCAAGTCATGAAAATGTCATATGATCTGACAAACCCTTTATGTAATAATGTCTATGTGTATAATTAAACTTTTTGTGCTCATTTCTATATTGAACACAATACATACCGTGTAATCTTTGTCCAGATCAGTATTTAATTTGGCTCTTAGACATTTATCCTATTTTGTAGGATGAGCAAATTCCATCTAGGTGACTCATGTCCCTCGGCATGATTTATAAAGTACTTATCAACCATCTTTATGGTCATCTTGTTACTGACAATGATTGATCAGCAATAAAGTATTTCACTCCACATCTAGGGTCCATAGTAATTTCATGTCAAAGTATGGTGTACACCACTATTACCATGAGAATAACTTATGACACTTGCATAAAATTCCATGTAGTATTCTCATAACGGGTGAATATAGTATAAATATTACTCCTAACATTCATATCAATATGAAGACTTGATAACTCTTTATCCATGATCGAAGAGATGTGATCATTAGTTTATGCACATAATAGTCTAAATGCTTTAATGTTAT
The DNA here is from genome assembly GCF_029867415.1 of Vicia villosa. NCBI lineage: Eukaryota > Viridiplantae > Streptophyta > Magnoliopsida > Fabales > Fabaceae > Vicia > Vicia villosa. The sequence goes on from NW_026705315.1 coordinate 691,873, forward strand.
CTCACTTCACAGTAAATCTCGACCATGAATACTTCAAGAATAGTGTTTTTATTTTTAATGGGATCTGATGATTAAGTCACACTTGATGCTTCATTAAACAGACTAAATATCCTAAAGTATTTATTTTTTATAAAAAAACAAACATAACAAAGAAAATATCGCTTATTATTAATAAATAATTCAATACAAGTATCAAATTTTAATAAAATTATTGACCTTTAGGACTTACACTAACAATCCTAGTGTTATACCACTTGAAAAAACTTACAGAGGCGATTGGTGAATGTAAGTTGGTGACCATGTTAAATATTTAAGGAAGTCAAAACACATTTTTATGTTCTTCACAATGGTGACAAGGTTGAGCCTTATGTTTAAAAGCACATTAAAATTCTCAAGAGGTTGAACCCTAACGATATTGGTTAGCGAAAAACATAATCGTAGTTTTATATTTTGGTTTAAAGATCATACTTTTTCTACAAAATTAAATTTAGTTTAGAAAAGATAAATAAGGTTAGAAAATGAGCCAAATGACACATTATTTCTTATTTTGTATATGTAATCAAAACGCATACCTTTTATATGAATCATGTGATTATCATTTATCAAAGCATTATGAAAAATATTAGGGTGACGCCTGTAGCCCAATATATGCATATGTTGGTTGGAATATTCATTATTTCATGTACAACTATTTTGCTGCACGTGTGGGATGATCTTAATATAGTTGGCTAAAAAGACAACCCTTTATATTAGAATCACAAGCTCACTGTGTTTTATGTTACTAATTATATTGAAAAAACATGGCCTATTGTGCCTTTAACAATAAAATTTAACGATGAGAGCAAGCAAAAATACGAAAGTATTGATATCATTGATGATCATTTCATTCGGAAATTACATGATATTGATTAAGCCATATATGATACTCGCATTACTAAAAATGATCACAACGAGGTGATTTCGAACAACCCAAAATTATATGTTGTAAAATAAATAGAAAAGCATTACAAATAAAAAGTATCGCAAGAAAAAGAATAGGTCGAAAGTATCGCAAAAAACATATGCATCTTTATTATTTTTTTTATTTTTTTAAATATAATTTTACCCTCTCATATATGTTTACAAGAAAATAGATCATTTTCAATGTGTGTATTATTTTATAAAATGTGATGAATGTGCATTTAGTATTAACTTTATTTTTTGGATATAAGTTTTCTTTTCTTTTATCACAAATTAATCCAGAGTGATTTTTAAAGCGCACCAGCCTCAAGCGTTCTTTAAAGTGAGATAAAGAGTTAAAAGTGCTCTAGAATGTGTTTTGTCTCAATTGTAACTTGTGCTTAATGAGAAATGAAAGAAGAAAGAGAGAGCCCGCAAGTTACAAATTATTTTAATAAACAAGAAAATTATTTTAATGATACAATCATTTTTATAAACGGAAACAAGTTACAAATATTTTAATAAACAAGAAAAATCTACTAATTATTTTTATAAAATTATTTTACCCAGCGTTGGATCAAATAAGTGTTTTTATAAACGGGCTCTAAGTATTTTTATAAATATAAAAAATAAGTATACGTATTACTTTAATCAATGCATAAAGGTTGCTACATATTTTTTTGTTTATATTTGTGATTATGTCAATGTTTATGATCCGTAAAACAAATTTAAAAACTGACAAATGACATATTGCGACGTGTAATTATTGTTTTAGTTAAAGAGCTAAAATTTGGATGTATTATTAGCTCTTACATCGTTAACTATTATTTAACATGCTACATGTTTAATTTTTATTCCGATATTCATCCAATTAATATGCGTATTGTTTAAATATGTACGGAATAACTTCATAAGATAGATCTTATCCACGTAATATTAAATCCAAACAGCCCCGTGCGATAGCACGGGTGTCCCGCTAGTAAGAATAAATGATTAAGACAGTTGGAAATCCACCAATATTTATGATGAATTTTTATCAATCTTGATGAACAAGATTATTATTGCCACACAATGACAATGAAAAAATATCAAAGAAAGAAAGAAAGACAATTATTTTCTGCAGAATTTCTCTCTGCCCACAAATTATGGAAAACTTTATTATTCACTTGCAACTACAAATTCTGTGAATACAATTCAATTGACTTGATTACAAAAATACGGATTACTCTCTCTATAGATTTAGGTTAGATTGATCTCTAAGCCAATGCTCAAAACTATAAAAGCCCAAAATACTTATTTTGGAACTAAATCAAATCTAATCTATTTTAGATCTAAATCAAATGTGTGTAACAAACTGTTTCCACACTTCTAAATCAAATCAAATCTTTTTGAAAAAATGAATTAAAATTCAACACATCACCCAATTCATTGTGTCTAAGCTATCTATGTTCATCATAACTCTTAGTCTTCTGAATACTTTGACTTGCACTCCCTTCGCCATGATATATTGAATCTGAGTCTCAGTTCTGCAGTGTTCCATGTTCATCTTCCCTTTAGCTACCTGCTATAGAAGATAATGGAACCTCATCTCGATGTGCTTGCTTCAACCATGTGCTATCGGGTTCTTCGCCAGGTTGATAGCTGACATATTTTCGATATTCTTATTTCAAACTCTTGGAACTTGCTTTAGTTCATACAGGGCTTTATGCTGGATGTACACTTTTCTCTCTTCGCCATGTTTCACAAACCCAACTAGTTGTGCAACATAGACTTCTTCGTCTAAGGGTCCATTCAGGAATGCACACTTCACGTCCATCTGACATATGTGTCAACTGTTTATTTATGCTAGACCAACAACCAATCTGAATGTTTCGATTCTAGCAACAGATGCTAAAACTTCATTAAAATTTATTCCTTCCTTATGAAGAAAACCTTTCACCACAAGCCTTGCCTTGTGTCGAGTCACTTCACCTTGTATACCCACCTCACATCAATTGCCTTCTTGCCTTGAGGTAGTTCGACAAGTAACCAAGTATTGTTATCTTCAATATACTTCACTTCTTTATTCATTGCTTTCACCCACTTTAAATCCTCAGATGCTTCAGTTGCATTGACTGGTTCGACATTTGCATAGAAAGCGTAATGTACCAGCTCACTTTCGTTATCGACCACATCATTTGATGAAATCACACATTCTTATAACCTTGCAGGCATGTGTCTTGTTCTCTGAGGCTTTCTTGGGCCTGCATCACCTCTAACTTCTTCTTGTCAAACTTCTTTTCTTTCGACTTTAATGGTTGGTTTTTCACAAAAGATTCTCACTGAATCCTTCTTGACATTCTGAGTCCAATATCATTCTTTAAGCCCATCTATGATCACATACCTGCTGATCACTATTTGCTTATTTACTGGTTTGAACAAATTGTAACCACTAGTCGAATGATATCCTATTAGGATCATCTGACTCGACTTGTCATCAAGTTTTCTTCTCAACTGATCTGGCACATGTCTATATGCTATAGATCCAAATACCTTCAGATGACTCAAGCTAGGCTTAACACCAGACCAACATTCTTCTGGAGTAATTCCTTCTAGCTTCTTTGTCGCACATCTGTTCAAAATGTATGTTGCCATCGACACAGTTTCACCCCAAAATTCTTTAGGTAAATGCTTGCCATTCAGCATACTTCTCACCATGTTCATGATGGTTCGATTCTTCCTTTCTGCAGTTCCATTCTATTGTGGAGTGTAAGGTAGCACCACCTCTTGCAAAATCCCTTCTTACTCACATAATATGTCAAAGTCTTTCGACACATATTTTCCACCATCATCAGTCCTAAAAAATTTAAGCTTTCAACCACTTTGTCTTTCGACCATATATTTAAACTTGGAAAATACATTAATCACCTCACTTTTCTTCTTGATAAGGTATGTCTATATTTTTTTGACAAAAATCATCTATGAATGTAAAAAAGTATTTGTTACCTCCATTCGAATCCACCTGGATTGGACCACATACATCAGAGTATATGACTTTAAGGATTGCCTTCGACTGTTTTCTTGCATCCTTGCTGAAGTTGTTCTTGTGCTGCTTCTCATGCACACATTCCTCACTCACTTCTCTTGGAATGTCGATCTCTGGTAACCCGGAAACCATATTTCTCATTTTCAACTCTCTGACGTCATTGAAGTTGGGATGACCTAGTCGATAGTGCCACATCCATTCATCTCTGCTAGCTGCAGTCGAAAAGAACTTGTGTTCCATCATATTGAGTTCGATCTTGAAGGTTCTATTTTGAGACTCTCATCATCTTGTCTTCGATCGACACTTTGTAGTTCTTTTCGACCAACTGCCCAATGCTGAGCAAATTGATCTTCATACCTAGTATGTAGAACACATTGGAGATTACTAAGCTCTTGCCATCTTTCCTCATAATCAGAACGTCTCCAATACCTTCAGCAGCTAGAGTATTATCATTTGCGAATTTCCCTAGGTTCTTCATTGAGGGCTTTATGTTGACAAACCAATCTTTCCTTCCATACATGTGTGATGAGCATCCTGAATCCAAGTATTATTGGTCCTTGATTTTATATTCATCTCTTGTTGTGACCATCAGCAACATCTCTTCTTCTTCTTCAAGTTTTGCAAAATTTGCATCACTTTCTTGATTCTCACACTTCTCTGGATAATCACTCATATAGTGACCATACTTCTGACAATTGAAACACTGTATGTGACTTTTGTCAGGCTTTCCACCACCTCTTCCTCTACCTGCAACACCACCTCTTTGGATGCTTTGGTATGAGGGTTTTCTCTCATTCGACTAGTTTCCTTCTTGCTGACTTCGACCATTCGAATTTTTGTAGCCACCTCTACCTTTATTTCCATTCCAACATCCTTTGCCATTCTTTTCGTTTGTTGATTGAGCCTGCAACGCCACATCACTCATCGAATTGCCTGCAACTCTTTCATCCATTCGTTGTTCATGAGATTCAATTGTCCCTTGAAGCTCTTGCTTTGTCAATTTCAATAAATCCTTCGACTCTTCTATGGCTACCACCACGTGGTCGAACTTTGGGTTCAAAGACCTCAAGATCTTCAAAACAATAGCTCTTGTTGTTAATGCTTCCCCACATATCTTGATTTGATTCACTAATTTCGTAACCCTTGTGAATAAATCAGTTATGCTTTCGTTGTCTTCAATCTGAAGCAATTCATACGTTCTTTTGTGAGTTTGTAATCTCACCTCTTTCACCTTCTCAGCGCCTCCAAAAGATTTTTCAAGATTCTCCCAAGCTTTTTTTGCAGATTCGGAATCACTAACCTTTTTGATGTTGTCTGGACTCAGACATTGATGAATTATGAAGAGTTTTTTATAACTCTTCTTTTCTGATTCTATGTGTTCATTATTTTATTCTTCTGAAGCGTCTTCTCCAAACAGTTCTACTCCATCTGTTACTGTTAGACGGTAGAACGGATCTAGAAGGGGGCTTGAATAGATCCTTTAGTAAAAAAATTCTTTTTAAAATAATGCGAAAGCACCCGGATTCAAACTTGTCTACAATGATCCGTTATTGGAAGGATTAGATATGCGAAACCGAATGGATTAAAATAGATGAAATATGATTCAATACGATAATCAATTTATCAAGCGCTTAAACAATAACACCGAGTACTTATTACTTCCAATGACTTTTTTAAGATAAACTCAAGAATTTGTATATTAGTCAATTTATCAAACACTTGGTGTGCAATATACACCAAGTTCTATTTTCCAACAATTGTAGTGATGAGGTCACTTGATAGCACTCAAACTGAATGCTATGAATTTGTAAATACTTTTCAATCACTAGACATATGGTAAAACAAATTTAACAAACCAAAAACATACAAATTATAATGAATGAAAACAAAGGTGCGAAAAGGAAAAGCGACACGCGATTTGTTTAGGCAGTTCCCCTTGTCGTTCTTGCGTAGGGTACGTCTTCCCCTAATTCTAAATCTAGAATTAGGATATATGATATTAAGTTGCAAAGTGTTTACAAGAGAAGAATAGTCACCAATATCCAATTTACAATTGTAAAATTCAATACTATGCTCTTCTCTTCCCTTGATTCAAGCTGAACCAAGTATGTCAAACTCTTCTAACAAACCTCTGGTTAATGCTACTCGTTTATATGCACTCGACGTTCCGCAAACCTTTCACTCGGATGATTTCGATCGCAAGAAGTATGAACCCAAATCTTTATTCACAATCCTCCGATTACCGCTACTTGATTGAGCAAACCCACAGTTTCCCAATCCTTTCACTCGGCTGAATTCGATGAAGCAAAGACTTGTGCAAAAACCCCTAAATCTTCAAGATCTTGGAGGACAAAACCCCAATGGTTTTATCCAAGAAAAATCCACACTTTCTCAACCCAAATCTGAAACTCAATCTTCAATTTGGAAGTTATCAACACTGCTCTGCACTTTGATCAACAAAAAATGTTATGTGTAATTGTTGATGAATACATGAGAGGTTGAAGATGATGAGGCACAATGTGTATATCTTTGACTTTTTCTTTTATTTTTGTTGAAAATGAGATGAAACTTGTATTTATGTGATACCCAATAATTGAAGATAAAAAACATAGCAGAAAAACTAGTCACAGTAGCAAGCGGTCGACCGCTACAGAGGGACAGTCGGCACGAGCGCTCTCGAGATAGATGAGAAGCAATTTTGTTTTGTGATGCGTTGACCGTTGCAAGGCATGCGTTGATGTAAACTGAAAAACTTGTACTCCCAGTATGAGTCGACCAGATGGGTCGACGTGAGCGCTCCTGAGGGTGGTATGATGGTGATTGATATTGTCATGCATCGACCCTCTAGGACATGCGTCGATGCAGACGGTGAATTTCCAACTTTTAGTTTTAGGTCGACCAGATGGGTCGACGTGAGCGGTCCTGAGCTTGGTCCAATGACTTTCTTCATACCATGGGTCGACCAGACCATACCATGAATCGACGCTTGCAGTGAATATTTCCAAAAATATTTGTTTTCAAGAGTTGTCATGTTTTTGCAATCTACTCACTCGGTTCTTGATGAGTCAAAACACCATTGATAGGTTTTGACCTCATTAAAACAAGGGTAGAGGTGTATTGCCCTCACAGTTACAAGATCCCAAAGGCCTTGACACCTGAATAAGACCTTCATCTGTTTGCACTAATTCTCATAGTTATCTACCTTTAGAATTGGTAGACTTCCTGGATAATTTCCACTCCCATAATTCACCGACATCGTGATTTTCTTCTTATTCCCTTGAACCGATCATTCGGAGCTCTTGATACAAAATGTTGGAAATCCACAAATATCTATAATGAATTTATATCAATCTTGATGAACAAGATTGTTACTACCACAAATGATAATGAAAAAATATGAAAGAAAGAAAGAAAGACAATGATTTTCTGCAGAGATCCTCTCTGCCCACAAACTGCTAAAAACTTTATTATTCACTTGCAACTGTAAATTCTGTGAATACAACTCAATTGACTTGATTACAAAAATAGGGGTTACTCACTCTATTTATAGATTTAGGTCAGCTTGCATTCTAATTAAGCCAATGCCTAAAACTATAAAAGCCTAAAATATCTATTTTGGAACTAAATCAAACCTAATCTATTTTAGACCTAAATCAAATCTATCTAATTTAGATCTAAATCAAATCTATGTGTAACAAACTGTTTTCACACTTCTAAATCAAATCAAATCTTTTCGACACAAAAAACTACAATTTAACAAAGACATGTCAAATTTCGCGAGTATAGACCAAAAACTATATCTCTCGTAAGTAGAAAAGAATAACAATGATAAAATATACAAGGAAAACACAATACAACACTCAAATTGATAAACCTTGAAATGGCGTTATTATTCTCTCTTAAATGTCTTTGCCACAAGGTGAATGATCTTTTTATATAGAGATGGAGATATAGTCAAAAAAAATATGATAAACATAAAAATCAGACTAAATCTAATGTTCAACGAAATAAATCTGTAAATCAAAACAAATCTAATTAATCATTTTCAACTAGATTATGATAAATAAATCTTTTCTAATCATAATCTTTCCAAAACATAATAGTAGATCCTTGAGTGTAATAAATTTTTCTTTAAAAAAAAATTTTGACTTAAATCTTGCTAGAATACACTTGAAATCAATCGAGATAAAATAAATCTTTCTAAAAAATGCACTAGAGGAAACCCGAAATAGAATGTCTAAACAAAATTCAAAATATTTTTTTGGTTTGTAGAAGAAGTATTAATAAACTTTAAAAACTCACACGTAAAGTCATGAATACTAGAGTTCGAACTTTGATAATATCGTACAACCTAACAATTGTTAATTTGTAATTCCTTGTGTCGAAGCAGGTTGTTGCTCGAACACAAGGTGTGTCGAAGTGTGTAACAGTTTGTTACACATAGATTTATTTTAGATCTAGATAGATTTGATTTTGATTTCAAATAGATTATATTTGATTTAGTTCCAAAATAGGTATTTTGGGCTTTTATAGTTTTGGGTTTTGGCTTAGAGAGAAAGCTAACCTAAATCTATAAATAGGGAGTAACCTTCGTTATTTTGTAATCAAGTCATTAACTTGTATTCACAGAAGTCGCAGTTGCAAGTGAATAACAAAATTTTCACATTTTGCGGGCAGAGAGAAACTTTGCAGAAAATACTTTCTTCTTCTCTTTTAATTTCCGCAAACTCTAATTCTACTTTTGTTCTTATTTTCTTCATTACCATCTTTAACGATAAAGAATTACTCAAAAATTTGACAGTCTAATTCTAACAACAATATCGATTTCTGATAGTTGTAATAGAATTTACAAACACATCAAACATCTTACTCAATACTTTACCTTTAAAACACAACAACACGGAACAGCTTTCACAGCGCTTTTTTTGGCCTTTAACAGCGCTTTAAAGCGCTGCCATAGCCAGCGCTGGCGTAGGCTACGAAAGCGCTTTCAAAAGCGCTCTGGTAGACCCCCCCTTTAAGAGCGCTTTCCTGGAAAAAGCGCTCTGGTAGGACCCCCTATTAGAGCGCTTTCCTGGAAAAAGCGCTCTGGTAGATCCCCCTTTAAGAGCGCTTCTTAGTAAAAGCGCTGGCAAAGACCAGTAAAAAAGCAAAAAAAATTAAAAAATTACGCAGCATACAAAAGCGCTTTTGGAAAGCGCTCTGGTAGGCCCCCCTATGAGAGCGCTTTTTCCAGAAAAAGCGCTCTCATAGGGGGGCCTACCAGAGCGCTTTCCAAAAGCGCTTTTGTATGCTGCGTAATTTTTTAATTTTTTTTGCTTTTTTACTGGTCTTTGCCAGCGCTTTTACTAAGAAGCGCTCTAGTATGTGGACCTTTAAGAGCGCTTTTTAGAAGCGCTGTAGTTGCTAAATGAGGTATTTTTATGTGCAGCCTATAATTTAATCCTCCCAGTCGACCTGTAATGTTTTCGACCTGTAATATTTTCGACCTGTAATATATTTTCGACCTGTAATATATTTTCGACTATATTATTTCAGCCATCAGTAAGACAATATATATACTAATATATACCATTATAATATCCAAAATTATATATATACATCATTACAAAATTATATATATACATCATTACAAAATCAACAATATTATAGTTCAAATCTGCATGAAAAATAGCTTAATATAAAATTGACACAATTCCTCTTTGATTTCTTCTAACTTTAGCTTCGAGTACCCAGCAGCACGGAATTCGTCAAGGTACTATAAAACAAAAACATAATATGAATAATATATTTAGGTAAATGTAATAAATTATATGAAATTATCTTAAGTTATAACTTTATACCGTGGGAGGAATCTCTAATTGATTCGCCTGAATGATTTCTTTCATAAACCTCAATACAAAGTATCCGCAGTCTGAACTGTTACGCTGTAGCGGACACTACATAGAAAAACAAATAAGATTCTATATAAGTTGTCTTGTTTTACCAAGTAGCATAAATATTATAAGCAAATTTGTGAAAAGTAATGTACCTGCACTTCGATCCAGGTGATGTTGTTTGATTTAGTCCGGGATACCTGTGCGTCCCGTTGACTACGGAATACTTGTATTGATCTAATTAACAAATATATAAAAGCATATGTTTAGATCAATCCCACAAATACAACATCCACCGATACTTTCAGGTGTCCATCCGGGAGCGGTCTGTGGTGAAGTAAATCTCCCGAAGTGTTGTGCACTTTTCCCTTGCCAACTAGTCGATAACTCGGTTCCGATAAGTATAGTTGGCAAGATGAAATGCCCTAAACCAATAGTAAATATAAAGTCATTATCATTAATAAAATAGAACAATTTAAAAGGAAAAAAAATTATAATTACCTCGGGAAATTTCCTTTGATAGTTGATACTAGCCTTATCACTAGTTTCTTTCACCGATGAAGTGTTGCATTTTTCTCTCATATACGCCTCTTTATCTCTTTGCAATTCAGAGACTTGTGCTTGCAATTCCGCCAACTTTTGCAACACTTCTTCATTTGAAGGATTTCTTCTCCTAGGACTCTTGTAAAAAGAGGTTGGAGTCACACCATGACCCTTACCCCTCACCCGACCGGGATACTCGGGAGCATCTAGTACTCTACTAAGTACGCTCTCCTCACCGGTGGATGCCGATTGCGACAAGGTCTCCTGTAATTCATTTACATTTAAATAATTATTAGTGGAGATAAAAAGTCATTTATATATTAAAAAACATTTGATTTAATTAAAGACATAGTATTATACTTACACATTCAGTATAAACTCTCTGAACATCGGGATCGACAGCGTGATTCTTGCCCACACGAGCTTCCTTCCACAACACATGTACAGGAAGTGAAGCTTCCTCACTTTTAGTCTCCTCCAACTATGCATTGACACAAACGATAAAATCGTCAATTAAAACATGCACATGTAGACAATTAATTAAATCGAATTTCTATTTACTTACAATTTTATCCTCTAAGCGTGCATATCCCAAACGCCCTTTTTTGTATGGATACGCGGGTTTGGATGCTCTCTCCCTATTCGTGGCACTCTTTTTCTGAAAAGCTTCATCTCTTTGCTTTACAAACTCAGCCCAATCTGCTTCATCAATGAAGGTCGCATACTTTGTTGGCCGTCCCGGTGCATTTTCAAGAAATTTTCCATCTTTATCCTTAAGATAGGTGTTTGTCAAAAAACTTTTCCACCCTCTATATCTCTTGCCGGCCAAACTAAGTATGTAGCTTTTACGTTCATCTGGTATCTCAAAAGTCCTCTGCAAAAAAACGTACGCATAGTGTGTTAGTATAAATAATTTAAACAATTTATCGTCAAGATAATAACAACAATTAACCATATATGATATATACCTGAAGCTCTTCCCAAATCGCTTGTTTTTTCTCCTCCAATTCTAAATTTTTCGTTTTCGATTTCCAGGTAGCTATGGAGACCGGAATATGCATACGGACAAGTGTACCAATATAACTTGTCAACTTTGCAGAATTAGGACCAATTGGTTGTTTATCAGAATTCCATTCCAATCGGTACACTAATCCTTGGTCTCTATGTCGTATGATACTCCTCATAATAGTGATGCCTCGTGCAACCTCTTTTGCTTCAGTATCAGGTGGAGCATTTGTATCCGAAGCAACTCTTTCTTGTGAGTTTTCTTGTAAGTTTTCAGGTGGGTTTTCAGGTGGAGCATCTCTATCTGAAGCCATTGAACCTGTATCAAACAAACTAAAGCACATTAGTACACTATTAATAAGCTAACAATCTATACAAGTCAAATGGAAGTCAAACCATGCATGTACAAGTAAATCGGAAACGAAATCGGTACAAATCAAAATAAGCGTAAAAAAGAAAGTTATCGGAATTGAACGAAATTTACATGGCTATGGTAAAACGTCGCCACGGACTCAAAAACAAAGTCGGTTTTCCGAAATTCAGACCCTAAGCCCGACTTTTGATTACGGGCAGAAGCAAAACCGATAAAAAAATAGTCCCGAAATGTAAAGATAAGTGCATGAGCAGCTCCGGAATCGTCAAAATAGTATAGTTACATGTAAAGAAGTCAACAAGCGGATACATGGTTCAAAAGTTATGTACAAAACGAGAATATGCACCAAATTGAATAAAACAAATTAGTCGGACTATGTATACTATTACCTTTATCACTAACGTCTCTTTCTTTTCTTGGTAGGTTTGTGTACTACGCGTCTCTTAACAATGCGGACGGTTGGATTGATCCAAATACCCTCATTATGATCATTTCTAATACAAGATTCATTCTCATTTTGATCGTTTCTTGTACAAGATTCAATGCCAACACCAATATCACCTTGATCTTCAATTTTTTCATCAACTATTTTGTTAGATAAAAGCACTATAGACCATTTCGTACTTGTCGGATCATTGACATAGAACACTTGTTTAGCTTGAGAGGCTAGAATGAAAGGCTCATCTTTGTACCCTACCCTATTGAGATCCACTTGCAAAAATCCTGACTTATCCATTCGTACGCCACTATTATTTTCAACCCACTTGCAACCAAATACAGGAATCTGAAACTTCGCGTAATCAAACACCAAAATGCGCTCGATAACCCCAAAATATGACAAATTTGCAAATTTCGGATTTAAGTCATTCGCACTTGATATGTGCATAGCTTCAGCTACCAAGGTTACACCACTATTTTGCATAGTACTTTTATCATCCTGTTCTTTGGTATAAAATGTGTATCCATTAATTGCGTATGCGCTATAAGAAAGTACAATTACAGATGGACCATAGGCTAAACATCTCAACCTTTCTGTTACTGAAGCAGGATCTGAACGATACTTTGAATAAATATGATCTCTAAACCACGGTATGAAACTTCGATTGTGCTCTCGTACTATCCAGTTCTCATTTCTATTTGGATTTAAATCTCGGAGAACAACTTTGTGCATTTCAACAAACGGCTCAACCTCAATCTCATTGTGCAGAACATACAAGTGCACTTGATCCCGTTCGACCATTGATACTGTCACAACTTTATTTCCAATTAGCCTTTTTCCTTCTTTTTTTTCGACAATATGAGATTTGGGGAGTCCAATTGATTGAACATTTGACAGATATTCAGTACAAAACTCAACCGCTTCTTCAGCAACGTATCGCTCGGCAATACAACCCTCCGGTCGACTTCTGTTTTTCACGTACCCTTTTAATATTTTCATATAACGTTCAGCAGGGTACATCCATCTCATATAAGCTGGTCCGCACAGTTGTGTCTCTTTCACAAGATGAACGACTAGATGAACCATTATGTCAAAAAACGAGGGAGGAAAATACATTTCAAGATCACATAAAGTAACAACTATCTCATTTTGCAATGTTGGTAAGATCGCGGGATCGACCACCTTACTGCAAATAGACCTGAAGAAGAAACACAGCTTAGTTATTGCGCTTCTTACTTTTTCTGGCAGAATAGAACGTATACCTATTGGTAAAAAATGTTCCATTATAACATGGCAATCATGCGTCTTCAAACTCTTTAACTTGAGGTCTTTCATGGACACAAGTCTTCTAATATCTGAAGAGTAGCCTTCTGGAACTTTTACTTCACTGAGGAACTTACACAATGTTTTCTTCTCCTTTCTAGATAGAGTGTAAACAGCAGGTGGCAAATATGTTCGTCTTCCTTTCGTCACGGGCGCCAATTCAGTTCTCATCCCCATGTTTACCATGTCATTCCTTATGTTAACGCCATCCTTAGACTTTCCTTGTATATTGAGTAGCGTACCTATAACGCTGTCAAATACATTTTTTTCAATATGCATAACATCCAGGAAATGTCTTACGTACAACGACTTCCAATATGGAAGTTCAAAGAAAATTGACTTCTTCTTCCACCCACCCTTGACAATTGAATGTGCAAAAGGCTTGCCAAACTGAGTGCTCACATCTTTCACCTTTTCAAAAATTTGATCACCTGACAAAAAAGGCGGGGCTGTACGATGTTCGGCCTCTCCATTGAATGCTTTTCTCCACCCACGGTAGTGATGATTAGAATTTAAGAATCTACGATGGCCGAGAAAGACATTCTTCTGACAAAGCGCCAATCGTGTCGTATCGGTTTCATCTTCACAAACAGGACACGCCTTTTGACCCTTGTTGCTGTACCCGGATAGATTTCCGTATGCTGGAAAATCATTAATTGTTCCAAACAACATCGCCCTCAAGTTGAAACTTTCTTTCCTATACCCATCGTAAACCTCCACACCTCTCTCCCACAAAAACTTTAAATCTTCGATTAAGGGTGCCAAGTATACGTCTATGTCATTCCCTGGTTGTTTAGGCCCAGAAATTAGCATAGATAACATCATGTACTTACGCTTCATACATAGCCACGGAGGTAAGTTATAAATCATAAGAATCACAGGCCATGTGCTATGCGAGATACTTTGAATACCATGCGGGTTCATTCCATCAGTAGACAATGACAACCAAAGGTTTCTTGCTTCTTTTCCAAATTCAGGATATTCAGTATCAACTTTACTCCATTGTGGTGAGTCTGCCGGATGTCGCAACTTTCCATCAATAATTCTTTCATCTGCATGCCAAGTCAAGTGTCTTGAATCGGTCTCACTACGATACATGCGTCTAAATCTCGGAATTATAGGAAAATACCATAAGACTTTAGCAGGAGACAACTTTTTCTTATATCGAGGGGCACCACATTTAGGACACTCATTCAACGCTGCATACTCGTTTCGAAACAAAACGCAATCGTTTGGACATGCGTGTATCTTATCATAGCTCATTCCAATAGAAGACAACATCTTTTTGGCTTCATACGTTCGATTGGGAAGAACATTATCCTCTGGTAGCATATCTTTCATAAGGGCTAATAACTCTGTGAAACTTTTATCCGACCATCCATTGTCCGCCTTTAAGTTGTACAACTTTAACACCGCAGACAATCTTGTGAATTTTGAACAACCATCATACAACGGTTTCTCTGCATCGCTTACCAACCTCTCAAACATTTTGGGACAATCCGCTAGATCTTCTTCCAGCGCTTCTGCAATCTCTTCGACTCGATCACAATCGTATGTGTCTGTGCAATCGTCGTTTGAAGCATACTTCCTATTACACCTCGACCCAGCATTCCCGGTACTTTTCTCACCATGCATTGTCCAACATGTATAACTTCTATCAATTCCAAACCGTAGTAAATGAGATCCCAACTGATTCCCGTCAACCTTACCCCCGGCATAACAGCAACCCAAGCAAGGACACGGCATTCGAAGCGGGTCTTTGGAGTTCGCAACCGCAAACTCAACAAATTCCCATACCCCTTTCTCGTACTCTTTCGACAATCGGTTTGAATTCATCCATGTCTTATCCATGTCTTAATTAAGCTAAACAAATGCTTCTTGGTTTCTCTATCAGGTACTAAGGAATTCTGTCAAGATAATAAATAGCTATCATCATAATAGAATACCTAATCAGAAAACCTAATCAGAATACCCGAATTCTTAAAGAAGACATTACCTTATTTCAAGGTAATATAAGTCCACAAACCAAAAAATTGGTTGAGAGACACTAAATTGATATTAAATAGAACCATAAACAATAAACTATAAGCAGAAAATAACAAACTATAAGCAAGAAGAAAGGGATAGTAACCTGAGTTAGACTTGATGTGGGAGATGGGTAGGTTTGAATCGGCGTTGTACAAGTAGAAACCAGAGACTTCAAAGTAACTGTAAAATTAAACACACACACCATGCGGTTAAATACACCACTACTAACAAATATCAAAATAAACCCAATCTAGAACTCAATTATTTAAAATGATATGAAATCAATTATCAATTAGCTAGTAACTACAAACAAGAGAAAGAACAGATGCATACATGTGTACCACGGCTTGTTCAACATACATTGGTTCGTAAATGAGAGGCTAGTTCATTAGTCCTAACAATTAACCTCAACTAACAGTCTAACTTTATAACTAACTTACAACATAACCACCAGTAGGATTAAGTGATAACTAACGGTCTTTTTAAAATAGAATCTTAATTTATTTTCATACATTACTTTTAATATGAAATGAAATAAATATCGAATTAGTAATGCTTTGAGATTATAAGAAATCAAATTAGACAAAATACATATTATCACTTTCAAATATATATGCATTTATACAATTAAACAAACTTTAGTAACAAAGGTCTCCATTTTTCAAAACTCTACTCCTTTTAAGAAATGAAAGAATCCTCACTCATATTTTAGAATCAAGTAAAACCATAAAACATTAAAGTGAACGTAGTTTCTCTTAATAATCATTTGGTGTAGACAAGTTATTAACCCTCAATTGAACTACCCATTACAATTCAAATAACTCAATGATATGACAAAGAAGAAATTATGCAGCAAGTAGTTCATGCTTTCATAATATACTATAGCTTTCATTTCATATCATATACTATAGCTTTCATTTCATGCTTTCATTTCAAACAACCCATTATAATTAAAAACGAAAATGGCACTAATGTGTTCTATTCTTGACAAATGTGTTTGCAATTTAGATATAAAAATATCAAAGTTCTGTTTTTAGCTAAAATAATGGCACTAATGTGTTCTATTCTTGAAAAATTGTGTTCTTCAGCACAACACATTCAGTACCCAACAACAAAGCAACAAGAAATTGTGTTCATGGATTATAACCTATTAAGAAACATAGCCAGTCGAACAAAAACAATTAAAAATAAAGCAAAAGAAAACAAGGTGACATACATGAAGATGAAGATGACGGCGGCGGTGGAGGCGAGATGCTACACGGCGGCGGCGGCGGTGAAGAACTTTGAGTTGTGGGAGACAAAGTGGGGGAGACGAAGTGGAAGAAAAAAGATGGGGGAGACAAAATGGGTTTTCTGGGTTTTCTGGGCAAGTTAGCGTCAATGGGAGAAAAAAGATGAATTAGGGATTCTGAACGCGTAATATCAAATTTTAGTAATAAGGCTACTAAAGCGCTTCTGGAAAGCGCTCTCATAGCCTGGTCTATACCAGCGCTTTTGACAAAAAGCGCTCTCATTAAACACCCCTACCAGAGCGCTTTTGAAAAGCGCTTTCGTTCCCCCCACGTTCCCCCCACCTACCAGAGCGCTTTTGTAAAGCGCTTTCGTACCCCCCACCTACCAGAGCGCTTTTGAAAAGCGCTCTCATAACCCCCCCCTACCAGAGCGCTTCTTAAAAGCGCTTTCATACCCCCCCACTATTAGAGCGCTTTTTTAGCGTGTTTTTTAATTTTGTCTTTAGCGAAGCCTATGCCAGCGCTTTTCCTAAAAGCGCTTTCGTAGGGGTGCTGCTAAAAGCCAAATTTGGCGTAGTGAAAAATTAAATCAATTTAAATATAACAACACTGCATTTTTTTTCATTTATTTATTTTTGAAAAAAGTAAATTATAAATAACCGAAGTTAGAACAAACAGATGAGACGGTAAAGATATTTTTTCTAAATTTAATGATTATAATTCATTCACAATATATAAATTCTCTATGCTAGACATAAATCAACTCAAACCAATCGTTAGTTGGTCCAGTGGTGATTGGCGCTGGACTTGGTAGGTCGAACCACGGTTCGATCCCCCACAACTGCGATCGGGAGGGGGCTTGACTCACTTGATTGAACCGGACTATACCGGTGGTGATAAGCCAAAAAAAAAAAAAAATCAACTCAAATATATTTATTTATATTTTTACCATAAAATATCACCGTCAATATTTATTTCAGGAAAAAAACTACAAAGAGGGAACAATAGAACATGGGTAGCCGGGACCCACTTAGATTTTGTATATAAATCTACGGAAAAGATAGCCGTATAAGACGACGCCGTCTCTATCAACAAAATACGAATCATGTTAAATTAACCGTAAAAACTGTTGAAAGCGAAAACAAACGTGCTATTGCATATTCGTTAATGAAGCCGTTAATGGAGGTTATTTCTAATTTCTATGCTGAATCTATGGTTAGATGCTAAACATTAATTTTCACATGGCTGTCTTTATCAGTTATATACAAATTAACTAAATATTTGGCTAAAATCAAGGCGTTCTTTTCACCATTATTTTACTCATTTATTGGTGATTTCATTTTTGTATTCTTGTGTGGCTAAAAATGGAGACAAAATTTGAGAGGAATCAAGTCTCATTTTTAAACTATTTAATTTCACTATCAAATTTATGTATGATTTCATTTTGATTAGCAAAATGAAATATTATCATTCACAGTAAACTACAACTTTTTTATACCAAAATTGTATAATATTCTTAAAAAAATTACCCACTCCATCCTTCTCAAATTGTAGCGGCGGAAAATTTGCGATTAAGCCATTAATTTGACTTAACTTATTAAAAAGCAAGAGTCGCCACCGAACTTTATTGATTCCAAAAGAGGAAAAGGAAAAAAATCGAAAAAAATCCACAAAGAAATCTGGATACGGGGGTTGGTTATCTAAGGGGAAGGTGTTAGCAACCCTCACATTTGTGGTACTCCACAGGTACCTTTTGAAAATCTGTGTTATGTTAAAACCATTTTTGTTTGCTTAAAAGAAAAAAGAGAAATGAGAAAAGAAAAGGTTATTTACAAAAGTTTGCTCGGCAAGACGTTGCATCTTGTGCCTACATAATATTAGAACAAGATTTGTTCTGATCAATATTCTTGTTTTGATGATAACATTATATATGAATTTTGTATAAGACAATATGGTACTCTAATCCTTACATTTTCCATTTCAGGAAATACATAAAGAGTATATACAATTCAACGCTCAGAAGCACTGACTCAGAAGGTTCTTGATGGCTGCATCAGAACATGCTCTGGCAAGACATCAGAAGATTGTCAAGCAGAATCAGAACATGGAATATGAAGCATCAGAAGAACGTGAAGTCAGAAGCAGAAGCACTGATGTTCTAAACGGCATCACGCTCAAGCTCTTCAAAGTCAGAAGATAAGAAGATGCTCTGCACCAAGCTGATTGACTCTGATATTCGTTGTATCTACAAATCTGAGTTCAGAATCAAGTACAAGATGACAGGCTATTAAGTCTAATATCTGACTGACAAAAGGAACGTTAGAAGCTACAAAAGGCAAAGTCAGTAAAAGCAGCAAAAGCATGGCTCGAGGTAGTTGACAAAAGTGTGAAACATTAAATGCAAAGCTGTACTATTCACGTAATGCATTAAATGCAACCCAACAATCATCTTCTCAAACGCCTATAAATATGGAAGTTTTGATCAGAAGCAGCTAGCCAACACTTGTGAAAAATACTGAAACGCTGTCAAAATCAAAGCTCACGAACTTCATCTTCAACCTCACAAACTCTTGTAATATTTAGTAAGTGTTAAGCTTAGAACTTAAGAGAAATATCACTGTTGTGATTATAGATTTATAAGAAGCAATTCATACTCTTGTAAACATTATTTTACATTGATTGTAAAAGGTTCCTAGAGTGATCAGTGTGATCAGTAGACTCTAGAAGACTTAGAGGTTATCTAAGTGGTGATTTCCTAGAGTGATCAAGTTGTGATCTGTATACTCTAGAAGACTTAGAGGTTATCTACGTGGAAAACCATTGTAATCAATTGGATTAGTGGATTAAATCCTCAGTTGAGGTAAATCACTCTAAGGGGGTTGACTGGAGTAGTTTCGTTAACAACGAACCAGGATAAAAAGAATTGTGTTCATTGCTCTTATCTTATAAGTTTTTAAAGTCACACTTATTCAAACCCTCCCTTTCTAAGTGTTTTTCTATCCTTCAGGGAGAAAAACACAAAGTCAATATGGTTGAAACAACTGCTTCAACAGCTACACCTGTTTCTACTGATCAAAATAACAATGGCAATGGTTTCAATGGATATTCTAGACCACCAGTGTTTGATGGTGAAAAATTTGAATACTGGAAAGATAGACTTGAAAGTTACTTTCTTGGTCAAGGTGGTGACTTATGGTATCTAGTCTTGGATGGTTACAGACATCCTGTAAATGCTCGAGGAGTAAAGATGTCTAGACAAGAAATGAGTGATGACCAAAAGAAACAATTCAAGAATCGTCACAAGTTAAGGACTATTCTGCTGAATGCTATTTCTCATGCTGAATATGAGAAAATAACAAACAGAGAAACTGCTCATGACATCTTTGAATCCTTGAAGATGACTCATGAAGGTAATGCCCAAGTCAAGGAGACAAAAGCTCTTGCTTTAATCCAGAAGTATGAAGCTTTCAAGATGGAGGAAGATGAAAACATTGAAGCAATGTTCTCAAGATTCCAGACTCTGACTGCTGGATTAAGAGTGCTGGACAAGGGATATACAAAGGTTGATCATGTCAAGAAGATCATCAGAAGTTTGCTCAGAAGATGAGGCCCAATGGTGACTGCATTCAAGATTGCTAAGAATCTGAATGAAGTCTCTCTTGAAGAGCTGATCAGTGCCCTGAGGAGTCATGAAATAGAGATGGATGCTAATGAACCTCAGAAGAAAGGTAAGTCAATTGCTTTAAAATCAAATAATAAAAAATGCACTAACGCTTTTCAGGCTAAAGAAGAAGATTCTGAAGAGTCAGAATCAAAAGAAGAAGAAGAAGAAGAAGATGAACTCTCCATGATCTCCAGAAAAGTAAATCAACTCTGGAAGAGTAAACAAAGGAATTTCAAGAACTTCAGAAGTTCTAAAAGGCCTGAAAGAGGAGAATCTTCTGGACACAGAAGATCTGACAAAAAGAAGGTGACATGCTTTGAGTGCAAGGAGTCAGGTCATTATAAGAATGAGTGTCCAAAGCTTCGGAGGGAAAAGCCCAAGAAGAAGTTTGAAAAGAATAAAGGCCTTATGGCTACTTGGGATGACTCAGACTCTTCTGATCAAGAGTCGGACTCTGAAGATGAGCAGGCAAACATTACGCTGATGGCCACTGTTGATGATGAATCAAAATCTACATCAGACTCAGATTCTGAAGAGGTATTTTCTGAACTTTCTAGAGAAGAGTTAGTTTCTAGTCTAACTGAACTTCTGAAAATCAAGGCTCAACTCAGTATCAAATACAAGAAGCAGAAGAAGCTCTTTGCATCTGAAACTAAGAAGCTTGAATTAGAAAATTTTGAACTTAAGGAAAAAGTTTTAAAATTATCCAAAGATGTTGAATCATCTTCTAGTTCAAAAAAGTCTATACCAAGTATGAACAATATTCTTAAGGAATATGACTTGAGTTTCAGGAAGTTTTTATCTAGAGGTATAGGCAAAAGTCAGCTAGCCTCTATGATATATGCAGTTAGTGGAAACAAGAGAGTTGGCATAGGCTATGAGGGTGAAACCCCATACAAACTTGAATCTGTGGATGAGATGAAAATCATATACAAACCTCTGTATGATCATTTCAAGTATGGCCACTCCCATGATATTAGGCTCACATCACATGCTAAGAGTTTCCACATTACACACTGTCATACCACAAAATTTGCCCATCCCATCTCTCTTATTCAAACTCATATCAAAGTGCAATGCTCAAAGACACACCCTCCTAAACGATGGCTCAAGGAATTAGGGTTTTGATTTCTCTGAAGAAAATCAATGAATCAAAGGCTCCAATGCATTTCATATGGCTTATGATGTCTCAAACTATCTCCATGACAAAATTCAGGCCTCAAATCCAAGGATCGACCAGTCAATTGCTCAGAAAGTCAACAGTCGACTAGTTTGACCTAAAAGTCAGCTATGGTCAAAGTACAGTCAAAACTCCTGAGTTTTTGTCAACAACCTTATTTTGAAGTATCCTTCATCACTTGATCAAGGATTTATCATGATTCATCAAGAAAAGATCAGAAATCAACAAAACCAAAAAGTTTCTAAATTAGGGTTTTCATAGGAGAAACTCAACTAAACTTTGACCAGTCATAACTCCCACATGGAACATCAGAAATTTCCCATCCAAAGCTCATTTTGAAGAAAATTGAATTCTCTACAATTTTGTCTCTCACAAGCCAAGTCTAAAAATGCTTCATTTGAGAGATATGGATCAAAAGATCATAAGTCCCTACGATGCTGCCTTCGATTATATGATCTCATCTCTCGAGGTTTCCTACAAATGATGTGATAGTCCCTTTCGATTGCTGAGGTGTCCCCTTAGTTTCCTAATAATGACTATTCTTATCCTTCCCTTAGACTACCTGCCCTCTTCATGGCAGGGACAGTCTTGTGGCGAACGATACCTTCGACGACCCTTCAACCTCCAAATAAAAGGACTTCATACCCTCCCATGGTATGGATAGCCCTGAAAGGCTAAAAGAACTCTTTTACAATGTTAAGGTAATTACCTCCTAATTGCTAGCTCTGGTTTAAATCCTTTTTTTACTCTTTTCTCAAAAACCTTCAAAAAGCTACGCTTATTTACAAGCTAAAGTCTTATTTCATTTCTAAACTTTTGAAAACTAAAGGCGCTAAGCAATTAAGAGCCCGTGGAAAACCATGGATGCAAAGGGTGCCTTACACCTTCCCTTTGTATAAATTACCCCTCGAACTCAAAATTTCTTTTAAAGGATTTTTTTGTTCTTTTAGCCTTTCTTTAATTTGGATAAAATAAAAGTCGGTGGCGTCTCTTGCTTACCGCGACATTTTCTTTAAAAGTCAGTTCACCATATTACAGAACTGGCGACTCTGCTGGGGATTTGTCGAATAAAAGAGGGGTTACCGTAAAAGTTTAGGATCACTTAAATGTTTTCTATTGTTTGCTTTGCTTGCTTTATTTTTCAGGGACGCTTTGGGAAATAAATGAAGGACGAATCCTATACCCGGATTCAAGTACACTTAAGATAGGAGTGGCATAGTTATGGCGACCTCTTTCACGTATGTGGGAGATGAGTCAACATGAAGTTCACGCTTGAGTTAGGACTCCATAGCTATATGCACACCTTTCTCAAATGAGGGAGGTCTATGTATGTGCCTGTGGGTGCGCCGGAGCTCAAGGACCTTTAGTCACCTTTAACCCATCTTGGCCTTTAGGAACGTAGTGGGGGACTACTCTTGACAAATGTTGAGAACCTAGTCGCTACCCGATACTACAATTCAGATAGGTTCTTTCTCAAAGTATCATTGCATGATGCGATGTATCATGTCCGAGGGTGCTTTAGAAGGGCTGACAATTTTGAATAACTGGTAGAACCCGTTGCTGATTTCATCTTATCCATATAAGTACCTTTGGGAAGGGCACCTGATCATACTCCATGCAAGCCTTAAGTCAAAAATTGTGTGATTTGTGTGGATTTATTTTTCTGTGATGCATCATGCATACATGCATTCATAACATGGCTAACCCATTTCAAGGAGAAAAAGGTTTTTTTAACCATACTTTGTTTTGTAGGTTATCTGAACATGGAAATCCTCGTCCGTAAGCCTTTCTTTCTCAACTTCAAGAAAGTACCTACTATATTAAAGCTCTTATGTGATGATATTACTGGTTCTCTCGTTCTCACCGAGCCTCTCAACAAACTGATAAGTTTGATGCGAACCAAAGTGGATGAAGCTCTCCTCAACTCCATGATGCAGTTTTATGATCCTCTTCTTCATTGTTTTACGTATAGAGATTTTCAATTGGTACCAACATTGGAAGAGTTTTCTCACATGATGGACATCCCCATACCTGATCAAATTCCTTACACTGGTGAGGAAGGAGGTCCTAAGTTGGAAGACATTGCTGCTGCTTTACACGTACCAAGGGCGGAAATTAACAAGGTTTGGATTAATAGAAGAGACTATTCTGGGATACCTGTGGATTTCTTATACGAGAAGGCCAAGATTTTTGCTAAAGCCTTAAGCATGGATGCTTTGGAAAGTGTTCTAACGTTGCTGATATATGGACAAGTTTTGTTTCACTTTTGCGACAAAGTTGTTGATAGGGTTGCTATTAAGATCTTCCTTAGCAAGAATCCTGTTCCCACTCTACTTGGTGATTTATTGCATTCCATCAATGCTAGAGTATCAAAAAGACAAGGTTGTGTTCTCGGATGTATTCCTCTTCTGCACAAGTGGTTTATTTCTCACTTGCCTCGATCAGTGATAAGGAATGAAGAAGGTTTGACTTGGATTCAGAGAATTATGAAGCTTTCTTATGATGACATCATCTGGCATAAAAAAGAGTTCGAGGGAATCCAGTTATTTGATCGTTGCGGAGAATTCCCTAATGTGCCTCTTCTTGGTACCCGAGGGGGGATCACTTACAATCCTATCCTTGCTCGACATCAGTTTGGTTTTGCTTTGAAAGATAGGCCACATTCCATATATCTTAGTGCGGAAAATTTCGACTACGATTCCGATACAACCGGAAAAAAGGGCCGTTTCATTAAAGCTTGGTACGAGGTAAAAAAGGTGGGTATAAGAGATTTGGGATTAAGAAACCATACTCCTTCAGACCTCTATTTTAGATGGATTTACGATCGAGTCGTTGAGTTTGGAATACCATATCCATCTGACACACCTATAGTTCCAAAGATTACTCCCCCAGTCATTCCTGTAGAGGTGGAGCCTTATGTACCCGCTCCGGACGAAGACCTTGCTGCCATTGTTGCTTGCTTGAGGCAAGAAAAAGTTGACCTTGAAAAGCGCTTACGTGAGGTTGAGGCTGAAAAAGCAGTGTTAGTGGCTGATGCTAAAGAGCGAGACGATATGCTTGACTATTTCTCCCGTAAATAGAAGATCGAAGATTTTATCTCTCCAGATCAAATACATTCATGGGAACAAGAGATTGATAGGCTTGTTCAGGAAAGGAACGAAATGATCAAAGCTCATAAAGAAGAGATCAGGAGTTTGAAAAGGAAGTGCCGACTTGAAGATTGATTTCTATTTACTTTTGTTTTGTTTATTATTATTTTCAATACTTTTTGATGTAACTATAAAACCTATAATATATTGGTTTTCAGTTGAGTTATTAATTTGTTTTGCTTTTATTATTATTTTTTTTAAATGTGTTAAAAATCCTTTAACTCCTTGAAAACATTGCATACTCATACGCATATCATTCATAAACATTACATCACAGGATTTTATAAGCAGGTCTCTCATCTTTCCGCTGTTTATTTCAGTAAGGAAATGGATCTCGAACAATCTGTCAAGAATCTCCAAGCTCATAATGCTGAATTCCAAGCTCTGATCTTGAATTTGTCCAAAGGGCAAGACGAACTGAAATCCCTTCTGACTAAGAAGAAGAATAAGGCTAGGAAACCAGTGGGTGTTCTCAACCTGGGAAGAAGATTCAAAGGCCCTCTCAAAAAGGCTGAAGAAGCTGAAATTCCCAAAGACAATGAAGAAGATGATGATGATGATGCTAGTGTCAAGACCAACGCCGAAAGCAATGTAGGCTCTGCTAATCACGACGACAATGAGGAAGACTATTTCCATGAAGAAGACTATGCTGAAGAGAAGTACAGGCTACTAGAGGAACGGTTGAGAAATATGGAAATTCAGAAGGTACCTGGGCTGGATTTTGAAGAGTTGGGGCTCATTCCTGGAGTCGTCATTCCTTCAAAGTTCAAAACCCCAACCTTTGCTAAATATGATGGAGTTTCCTGCCCCAAGATGCATCTGAGATCATATGTGAGGAAGATCCAACCTCATACTGAAGACAAGAGACTGTGGATTCATTTCTTCCAAGAGAGTCTGTTTGGGACTCAACTGGAATGGTACTATCAGCTGGAGAGTGCCAGCATTCGCACTTGGGAGGATATGGCTGCTGCTTTCTACAAGCAATATCAATACAATGTTGACCTTGCACCAACTCGCATGCAATTGCAAAACATGTCTATGGGGCCTAAATAAAGTTTCAAGGAGTATGCTCAAAAAATGGAGAGATCTAGCTGGAAGAGTTCAACCTTCCTTGACCGATAAAGAATTGGTGGACATGTTCACGGGTACACTAACTGGGCCGTTCTATAGTCACTTGCTGGGTAGTTCCTCATCTGGTTTCACTGATCTCATATTGATTGGAGAACGTGTTGAGAGTGGTATTCGAAGTGGGAAGATTTAGGTAGGCGCCACCTCTAGTACTGCAAAGAAACCATGCCATGGAAGAAATGAGTCTAATGTTGTTCATAGTCAGAGGGGTCGTAATAAGAAGGATCATAATCAGTCTGTTGGGGCCGTTCTAATCTCTACACCAACACCTCAGTAAACCCCCAGACAAGGGTATCAGCGTAGGTCAGACGCACCTAGAAGGCAATTCACTAAGATCAACATGCCTTTATCTCAAGCTCTCCAACATCTGTTAAAGGCCAATTTGATCACTATAAGAGATCCACCCAAGAATGTCACTCCTACATCTCCAAACTATGATCCTAATGCAAAATGTGTCTACCACTCCAATTGTCCTGGACACCATGCTGATAACTGCTGGGCATTGAAAAATAAGATTCAAGACATGATAGATGCTGGCAAAATCGAGTTCGAACCTCCAAAAACTCCGAATGTTATTACTGCCCCTATGCCAAAGCATGACAAAACCGTTAATGCTATCATGGACACGGTCTATGTCTATGATGTGAGAGATCTGTCAACTCCACTCCTGGATATCAAGAGAAAGCTCCTGCAAGCCGGTTTATTTCCAGGGTGCGACCCAGGTTGTTATTATTGTGGATCCCAACCCAATGGTTGTGAGAACCTGAAAAGAGGAATTCAAGGCTGGATGGATCGTTGCACTATCAGGTTTGAAAAGATTCTTTCTATAGAGAATTTGTGCGAAGGTTTCTCCCGTGGCTTAAAGATTGAAGATGTATCAGTGATTTCCAAAGCTCCACTGAAGATCCCAACCAAGGCTCCATTCAAGATTTCTGCTGAACCCCGTGTGGCTCCTGTGATCATCACTAAGCCTGGTCCAATTCCATATTCTTCTGATAAGGCTATCCCTTGGAACTATGGTGTCGAGGTCTATATTCAGGGGGTTAAACAAGAGCTTGTATCCGACAAGGTTGTTGAAGACGTTAATCCTGATGTGGGTAATATTGCTGGAACTAGTAAAGTGACAAGAAGTGGAAGAGTGTTTTCTCCAAAAATCTCTCCAAACACTGCTGCACCTGCTGGTACCCCTACTCCTAATCAGAATGCTGATACCCGAGGTAAAGGGCCGTTGCATGGACCCATCCAGACACCAGTTGAGACTGTTACTAAAAATCCATCTCCTGAAGAAGCCAATGAGTTCTTGAAGATCATCCGCAAAAGTGATTATGACATTGTTGAACAGATGGGGCATAATCCTTCCAAGATCTCTATGTTGTCACTCCTAAGTTGTTCCAAGACTCACGCTAAAGCTATGATGAAGTTCCTAGAGGCTGCCCATGTGCCACAAGAGATTTCTGTCACCCAACTCAAGAATTGTATCGCAAATTTGACGATAGACAATTACCTTGGGTTTTCTGATGCTGATCTGAGCCCCAGTGAAAAGAATCATAACAAGGCGCTGCACATTTCCATTGAATGTGGGGGCACCACTCTAGCCCACGTATTAGTTGACAATGGTTCATCTCTGAATGTGCTACCCAAGTTGGTGTTGGACAAACTCAACCATGAAGGAATCATGTTGAAATCTAGTGATGTGATAGTGAAAGCTTTCAATGGTTCAATGAGTACGGTATATGGTGAAGTGGAGCTCCCAATCAGAGTAGGTTCCCAGACTTTCAACACTGTGTTCTATGTGATGGACATCCATCCCGCTTATTCCTGTCTGCTTGGGCGCCCTTGGATACATGAGGCAAATGCTGTGACTTCGACTCTGCATCAAAAACTGAAATATCCGGCGAAAGGCAAGATTGTCACTGTGTATGGTGAGGAAGAATACATGGTGAGCTTCATAGATGAGACCAAGTATGTTGAGTTCATTGGAGAAGCTTTTGAATCTCCCCGTCAAGCGTTTGAATTGGTCCCTCAATTGGTTCCGGAGACTAAGCCTATCCATGCCATTCCTAAAGTTACTAGAATCCCTCCTACAATGGCTTCTTTGAAAGATGCTAGGGCTGTGGTAGAAGAAGGAGGTTGTACTATCTGGGGGAAACTCCCTGACATTCCTTACAAATCCAACAAATGGGGTTTAGGCTGCACTACTAAAGATCAGAATGGAGAACGACACTCTCGTCCAGAAGGTTTGAAGAATCATTTCATCAGCAAAGGGGTCAATGCCATTGGAGGAGATGAAGATAACTGCAACTTGGACAAGTGGGTCTTTCCTACACCAGACAAAGGGATGGGAAATTGGAAGACCGAAGACATTGTCTCTATCTCCTATAGTCATGGGTAATTGCCATTTCTAGTTTTTTTTCCTTTCCTTTATGTTTCCCAATTTTATTTTCTGTATTTCAATAAACAATAAACTTTAAAGCCGTGTGTCTTGCCCGGGGCACAACGGTCCATTTGTTAGGGCTTGTCATCTCATAAGCATATTTTCATTCAATAAAGCATTGGATGTTTCGTATTCAAAATTGTGTGTTCGTTTTTATTTTCTTTACTTTTCTATAGATATGTGTTCTTACACACACCCACATAATACGTTGCAGATCCATATCCACTCTGGATCCTATTGATAACGACCCTGCTATTGCTAAATATGACTTTGAAAATCCGATCTACCAAGCTGAGGATGAAGGTGAGGAAGATTGTGAAGTGCCTAGAGAACTTGCCAGATTGCTAGAGCAAGAAGAAAAGACTATACAGCCGCATGAAGAGCCAATTGAGGTTGTGAATATAGGTACCGACGAAGAAAAGAAAGAAATCAAGATAGGGGCCGAGCTAGAGGATATTGTCAAACAGAGATTGATTCAGATGCTACGAGACAATGTTGAGATATTTGCTTGGTTCTACGAAGATATGCCTGGGCTCGATACTGATATTGTGGTTCACCGTCTACCTATCAAAGAAAACAGTCCTCCGATTAAACAGAAGTTACGAAGAAGCAGACCTGACATGGGTCAGAAGATCAAAGAAGAGGTTGAGAAACAATTCAAGGCCGGTTTCTTGAAAGTCGTGATTTATCCACCATGGATTGCCAATATAGTACCGGTACCTAAGAAGGACGGAAAGGTCAGAATGTGTGTAGACTATCGAGATTTGAATCGAGCAAGTCCTAAAGATGATTTTCCCCTACCACATATTGACATCCTAGTTAATAGTACTGCGCAGTGCAAAGTGTTTTCTTTCATGGACGGTTTCTCAGGTTATAATCAGATTAAGATGGCACCCGAAGACATGGAAAAGACAACTTTCACTACTCCTTGGGGCACCTTTTGTTACAAGGTCATGCCATTTGGGTTGAAGAACGCAGGGGCAACGTATCAGCGTGCGATGGTAGCTCTGTTCCATGATATGATTCACAAAGAAATAGAGGTCTATGTTGATGATATGATTGCGAAGTCCAACACTGAAGAAGAACATTTGGTCCACCTGCAGAAATTGTTTAATAGGCTGAAGAAATACCAGTTGAGACTGAATCCAAACAAGTTCAATTTTGGGGTGAGGTCTGGTAAACTACAGGAGTTCGTTGTTAGCAGTAAAGGTATTGAAGTCGACCCTGCGAAAGTAAAAGCCATACAAGAAATGCCGGTTCCAAGGAATGAGAAAGAAGTTAGAGGATTCTTGGGACGTTTGAATTACATTGCCAGGTTTATTTCCCATCTGACCGATACTTGTGAGCCGATCTTCAAGTTACTAAGGAAAGATAAAGTAGTGAAATGGAATGACCAATGCCAAGAAGCTTTTGACAAGATCAAGAAGTATCTTCAAATACCTCCGATTATGATACCACCCGTGGAGGGAAGACCTCTAATTATGTACTTAACAGTGTTGGAGAATTCAATGGGGTGTGTACTGGGGCAACATGACGAGTCTGGTCGAAGAGAGCATGCAATATACTACCTCAGCAAAAAGTTTACCGACTGTGAAACAAGATACTCACTGCTCGAGAAAACTTGATGTGCTTTGGCATGGGCTGCTCGCCGACTGAGATAGTATATGTTAAACCATACCACTTTGTTGATCTCTAGAATGGATCCTATCAAGTATGTATTTGAGAAACCCGCTCTCTCTGGACGAATAGCAAGATGGCAAATGATACCAACAGAATACGACATTTAGTATACAACACAGAAAGCAATCAAAGGAAGCGTGTTGGCAAATCACTTGGCCCAACAAGCTGCAGACGATTACCAATCCATGAGTTTTGAATTCCCCGATGAAGATGTTATGTTTGTTACTGATTACGAACAACCTGGTCCGGATGAAGGACCTGAACCAGGATCCCGATGGACCATGGTTTTTGACGGAGCTTCGAATGCACTTGGTAATGGTATTGGCGCTGTGATTATCTCTCTTACAGGTGGACACACCCCGTTTACAACAAGATTATGTTTCAATTGTACTAACAATATGGCTCAGTATGAAGCGTGTACATTAGGACTCAGAGCTGCTATCGACTTAAGAATCAAGTTCTTGGAAGTATATGGGGATTCAGCCCTAGTAATTAGTCAGATCAAAGGAGAATGGGACACGAAGCATCCTAATCTCATGCCTTACAAGGATTTGGTGTTATCTTTGATTCCTCATTTCGAAGAGATTACTTTTGAACACATTCCCCGAGAGGAGAATCAATTGGCAGACGCATTAGCTACTATGTCATCCATGTTCAAGGTCAGATGGGACAACGAAGCTCCTATAGTTATCATAGAAAGGCATGACGAACCGGCATACTGTTACGAGATAGCTACTGACGAGGTTGAAGAAAAGCCATGGTTTTATGAAGTAAAAAGATATCTCGAAGCTCAAGAATACCCCGAAGGGGCATCTATCGATGACAAGAAGTTATTAAGGAGATTCGCCTCCAAGTTCTTTCTGAACAACGAAACCTTATACAAGCGTAATCATGATTCAACCCTGCTTCATTGTATGAACAAGAAGGAAGCAGAAGAGATTATGGAATATATGCATGACGGTACCTTTGGAACTCATTCTAGTGGACACACTATGGCTAAAAAGATTCTGAAAGCGGGTTACTACTGGTCCACTATGGAAACTAACTGCCATCAACATTCTAGAACTTGCCACAAATGCCAGATATACGCTGACAAAGTACACGTACCTCCAGTTCCTCTAAATGTTATGACTGCTCCTTGGCCTTTTGCAATGTGGGGCATTGATATGATCGGGGAAATCAAACCTACTGCTTCATTCGCCTCCGTTACCAAGAATGTGGTGGCCCGATTCATTAAGCACAACCTTATTTTTCGGTATGGCATCCCCGAAAGGATTATCACGGACAATGGTACCAACCTGAACAACAAGATGATTACTGAGCTCTGCATGCAGTTCAAGATCAAGCACCACAATTCTTCTCCTTATAGACCGAAGATGAATGGCGCAGTAGAGGCCGCCAACAAGAACATAAAGAAGATTGTACAGAAGGTGATGGTGACTTATAAGGATTGTCATGAGATGTTACCATTTTCTCTTCATGGTTACCATACCTCAGCACGTACTTCAACTGGGGCAACCCCGTTCTCACTAGTCTATGGTATGGAAACAGTATTACCGATTGAAGTTCAGATTCTGTCTCTGAGGATCATGAAGAACGCAGAGTTAGACGAAGATGAATGGATCCAGACTCGACTAGACCAAATAAACCTAATTGATGAGAAGAGACTTGCGGCTGTTTGTCATGGGCAGTTATATTAGAAGCGTATGATCAAGGCATTCAACAAAAGAGTCAAGCAACAAGCATACCAGACTGGTGACTTGGTTATAAAGCGAATTATTCTACCACAAGGCGATCCAAGGGGCAAGTGGACTCCCATATATGAAGGACCATTTGTAATCAAGAAGATATTCTCTGGAGGAGCAATGATACTCACTACTATGGATGGGGAAGACTTTCCACACCATGTGAACGCAGACATAGTCAAAAAATACTACGCATAAATAAGACCCGCTAGGTCGACGTACCTAAGCAAAAGTAAGGGCATCCCGACGAACCAAAAGGGTTCGTGCAAAAATTAGGGATATATATATAAAAAAAATGTACACCCGGCAAGTTGAAAACCCGAAAGGGCGACTTGGGCAAAAAAAGGGTATCTTGGTAGGCTGAAAACCTGAAAAGACGGCCTAGGCAAAAGTTAAGGATTAAAGCGTACGACTATGTCTCGTTCAAATCACTCAGTTATATTAGCGATTTCAAAGGGCACGGACCGGTTCAATCATCTTTCTCCAACAAGCAAGGGATGAGATGCTCGAAGACATAATGGCAATAGCAGAGTTGAAGCTCAATAGGATTGTTTTAACATAGCTATTTTTTCTTTTGTTTTACTTTGTACCTTTGTACCTTTTTAAAAAAAAACACACAAATGTTCTTCTATCGTTTTGCCTATTCATGGCTCTTTCTTAATATAAGTCATTTCTTTTCTACAGTCCTGGGTTTTTTCTTAATTTCGAATGCGCAAACGTCCAATGATAATCTTGAATGAACATATGCATATGAACATGTTTAACATTTATCTTTTCCTTTGCAAAATATATGTATGTTTGTAAAAAACAGGGAAGGCAATTAGACAATGTCTAAGTAATCCAGAGGTTCTCCCTTAAAGTCAATAGTCTGGAAGGATCCCCACAGAATAATCATTAAAAAGCTCCCTTCCCAACAGAGACTTAGTTCCTCAACGAAGTTTACATCTTCGACACTGCTGGTTCCCCGATACTATTCTCTTCTCCAAACAGGGTTATTCAGTTCTCTTGTCCCCAGCCAGGGTACATCAAGATCAATCATTCAAATGGCTATCCCCAAGCAAGAATCACAAATCCCCAGCTGAGCATCTTCAAAACGAGATCAGATATCGGAATCACATTGATATGGAGATTTATTTTCTCAATCAAGACATGATAAATCATATTCATACATCATATGTCATAAACATATTCATACAATGCATACATTACCTAATAATAAATTCATACATAACATGCAAGTTTCTCATTTATTTTGAGAAACTCGTCACATAATACATGCATCATGACATTGCATAAAGACTAACTTTACCTCCTTCAGGATACAGGTACAAGCAGACGAACAATAGCTCTGATCTAATTCAGTTACTACGAATGGTACTGACACAGTCAACTCTCAAGGATCTAATTCCACCATCACGAACGGTGTGGACACGATCAACCTCCCAAAAGTCTAATTCAGTTACTACGAACGGTGCTGACACGACAAAAAGATCTAATTCAGTTACTACGAACAGTACTGACACGGTCAACCTTCCAAGATCTAATTCCATCATCACGAACGGTGTGGACACGATCAACTTTCCAACGTCTAATTCAGTTACTATGAACGGTGCTGACACGACAAAATTTCAAATATCTAATTCAGTTACTACGAACGGTGCTGACACGATCGACCTTCAAAGATCTAATTCTATCATCAGGAACGGTGTAGACACGATCCACTTTTCCAAAGTCTAATTCAGTTACTACGAATGGTGCTGACACGACAAAGAGATCTAATTCAGTTACTACGAACGGTGCTGACACGATCGACCTTCAAAGATCAAATTCTATCATCACGAACGGTGTAGACACGATAAACTTTTCCAAAGTCTAATTCAGTTACTACAAACGGTGCTGACTCGACTATAATTTAACAACTACTTCCCAACACTTCAAATTCAGATATATTCTAACGTACGATTTATTCTGACTTTCAAGACAGGTGGCATCTTAAAGCCCACTCCATATCCTCAATATCCGGATGGCATCTCTAAGCCCATCTTCGATGGTACAAATTTTTGGGTACTCTAGTGTTCAATCCTCTTCCACCTTCAAATACCGATTCGCATACAAACCACTCTACATCTTCAGGTTTAAGAAAATTGGACAGGGGCAGCTGTCATACCCCAAAAATTTCCCATCCCATCTCTCTTATTCAAACTCATATCAAAGCGCAATGCTCAAAGACACACCCTCCTAAACGATGGCTCAAGGAATTAGGGTTTTGATTTCTCTTAAGAAAATAAATGAATCAAAGGATCCAATGCATTTCATATGGCTTATGATGTTTCAAACTATCTCCATGACAAAATTCAGGCCTCAAATCCAAGGATTGACTAGTCAATTGCTCAGAAAGTCAACAGTCGACTAGTTTGACCTAAAAGTCAACTGTGGTCAAAGTACAGTCAAAACTCCTGATCTTTTGTCAACAACCTTATTTTGAAGTATCATTCATCACTTGATCAAGAATTGATCATGATTCATCAAGAAAAGATCAGAAATCAACAAAACCAAAAAGTTTCTAAATTAGGGTTTTCATAGGAGAAACTCAACTAAACTTTGACCAGTCATAACTCCCACATGGAACATCAGAAATTTCCCATCCAAAGCTCATTTTGAAGAAAATTGAATTCTCTACAATTTTGTCTCTCACAAGCCAAGTTTAAAAATGCTTCATTTGAGAGATATGGATCAAAAGATCATAAGTCCCTACGATGCTGCCATCAATTATATGATCTCGTCTCTCGAGGTTGCCTACAAATGATATTATAGTCTCTTTCGATTGCTGAGGTGTCCTCTTGGTTGCCTAATAATGACTATTCTTATCCTTCCCTTAGACTACCTGCCTCTTCATGGCAGGGACAGTCTTGTGGCGAACGATACCTTCGACGACCCTTCAACCTCCAAGTAAAAGGACTTCCTACCCTCCCATGGTATGGATAGCCCTGAAAGGCTAAAGGAACTCTTTTACAATGTTAAGGTAATTACCTCCTAATTTCTAGATCTGGTTTAAATCCTTTTTTTACTCTTTTCTCAAAAACCTTCAAAAAGCTACGCTTATTTACAAGCTAAAGTCTTATTTCATTTCTAAACTTTTGAAAACTAAAGGAACTAAGCAATTAAGAGCCCATGGAAAACCATGGATGCAAAGTGTGCCTTACACCTTCCCTTTGTATAAATTACCCCCCGAACTCAAAATTTCTTTTAAAGGTTTTTTCTGTTCTTTTAGCCTTTCTTTAATTTGGATAAAATAAAAGTCGGTGGCGACTCTTGCTTACTGCGACATTTTCTTTAAAAGTCAGTTCACCGTATTACAAACACACCAAGAAGCATGTGACACACACTAGAAAATATCATGTGACTCAGAATAGGGAATATCATGTTGTACCTCCTGTTAATTATCATGCTAAACCCAAGTTCAATCAAAACTTGAGGAAAACTATCCTAAAAGGACCCAAGAAAATGTGGGTACCTAAGGAAAAGATAATTCCTGTTGCAGATATCCTTTGCAGCCAAGAAGACAAAGGAAAACATGTCATGGTACCTGGACTCTGGGTGCTCGTGGCACATGACGGGAAAAAGGTCTATGTTCCAAGACCTGGTGCTTAAATCTGCTGGAGAAGTTAAGTTTGGAGGGAATCAGAAGGGCAAGATCATTGGCTCTGGAACCATAAGCATTGGTAACTCTCCCTCTATAACTAATGTTCTGCTAGTAGATGGATTAGCTCATAACTTATTATCCATAAGTCAATTAAGTGACAATGGTTATGACATAATCTTCAATCAAAAGTCTTGTAAAGCTATTAGTCAGAAGGATGGCTCAATCCTATTTACAGGCAAGAGAAAGAACAACATTTACAAGATTGATCTACAAGATCTTAAGAATCAGAAGGTTACTTGCCTTATGTTTGTTAGTGAAGAGCAATGGGTCTGGCACAGAAGATTAGGTCATGCTAGTTTGAGAAAGATTTCTCAGATTAACAAACTTAATCTGGTCAGAGGTCTCCCTAATCTGAAATATAAATCAGATGCTCTTTGCGAAGAATGTCAGAAAGGGAAGTTCTCAAAACCTGCATTCAAGTCTAAGAATGTTGTCTCTTCCTCTAGGCCGCTAGAACTTTTGCACATTGATCTTTTTGGCCCAGTCAAAACGGCATCAATCAATGGGAAGAAATATGGATTAGTCATTGTAGACGACTATAGCAGATGGACGTGGGTAAAGTTCTTGAAACACAAGGATGAGTCTCATACAGTGTTCTTTGACTTCTGCAATCAGATCCAATCTGAGAAAGAGTGCAAAATCATAAAGGTAAGAAGTGATCATGGTGGCGAACTTGAGAACAGATTCTTTGAGATTTATTTCAAAGAAAATGGTATTGCCCATGATTTCTCTTGTCCTAGAAATCCACAGCAAAATGGAGTTGTAGAACGAAAGAATAGGACTCTACAAGAAATGGCCAGAACCATGATCAATGAAACCAATATGGCTAAGCATTTCTGGGCAGAAGCAAATAACACTGCATGTTATATTCAGAATAGAATCTCCATAAGACCTATTCTTAATAAGACTCCTTATGAATTGTGAAAGAACAGGAAGCCCAACATTTCTTATTTCCATCCATTTGGATGTGTATGTTATATTCTGAACACTAAAGATCATTTGCATAAGTTTGATTCTAAGGCACAGAAGTGTTTCCTTCTTGGATATTCTGAACGCTCTAAAGGCTACAGAGTATTCAATACTGAAACATTGATTGTTGAAGAATCAATCAATATCAGATTTGATGATAAGCTTGGTCTTGAAAAGCCAAAGCAGTTTGAGAATTTTGAAGATATAGAAATCTCTAACTCAGACTCTGAAGAACCCAGAAGCAAAGTTTCAGAAGATCAAGTTGCTGCTTCATTAGAGAATCTCTGAATTTCTGAAGAGCCAACTATCAGAAGATCTTCTAGACTCAACTCTGCTCACTCAGAAGATGTTATCATTGGGAAGAAAGAAGATCCTATCAGAACAAGAGCATTCCTTAAGAACAATGCAGAATGTCAATTTGGTCTAGTATCACTTATTGAGCCAACTTTTGTTGATCAAGCTCTGGAGGATGCTGATTGGATAATTGCCATGCAAGAATAACTAAATCAGTTTACAAGGAATGATGTTTGGGATCTGGTTCCAAGACCAAAAGGATTTAACATCATTGGAACTAAGTGGGTCTTTAGAAACAAGCTAAGCAAAAAAAGAGAAGTTATAAGAAACAAATCCAGACTGGTTGCTCAGGGCTATAGTCAGCAAGAAGGTATTGACTATACTGAAACCTTTGCACCAGTGGCCAGGTTAGAATCTATTCGCTTATTAATTTCTTTTGCCACTCAACATAACATCACTCTGTATCAGATGGATGTTAAGAGCGCCTTCTTAAATGGTTATATAGATGAGGAAGTATATGTCTACCAACCTCCTGGTTTTGAAGACTCTAAGTCTCCAGAACATGTTTTCAAATTAAAGAAATCATTATATGGCTTGAAGCAAGCTCCTAGAGCTTGGTATGAAAGATTAAGTTCTTTCCTTCTGGATAATGGTTTCACTAAAGGACAAGTGGATACAACTCTCTTCTGTAAAACCTTTAAAAAGGATATTTTAATTTGTCAAATATATGTTGATGATATTATCTTTGGAACCTCTAATGCTACACTTGGAAAGGAGTTTGCTAAGTCTATGCAGGCTGAGTTTGAAATGAGCATGATGGGAGAACTCAAGTATTTCCTTGGGATCCAGATCAATCAAACTTCTGAAGGAACTTATGTTCTTCAGACCAAGTATGTGAAAGAACTTCTGAAGAAGTTTAATATTTCAGAAAGAAAAGAAGCAAAGACTCCTATGCATCCAATATGTGTTCTAGGTAAGGATGAGGTAAGTAAGAAGGTAAATCAGAAGCTCTACAGAGGTATGATTGGATTTCTTCTATATCTTACTCCTTCTAGACCTGACATTTTATTCAGTGTTTGTCTGTGTGCAAGATTCTAATCAGATCCTAGAGAATCTCACTTAACTGCTGTTAAGAGAATTCTGAGGTATCTGAAAGGTACTACTAATGTTGGTTTAGTCTATAGAAGATCTTAAGAATACAACTTAGTAGGATTTTGTGATGCTGATTACGCTGGAGATAGAGTTGAAAAGAAAAGTACTTCTAGAAGTTGCCAATTTCTTGGAAGTCATCTGATCTCCTGGTACAGCAAGAAGCAAGCTACAATTGCCCTCTCTGCAACAGAAGCAGAATATGTTGCTGTTGCTGGATGTAGTACACAGATGCTCTGGATGAAGAGTCAGCTAGAAGATTGTCAGATATATGAGAGTAACATTCCTATCTTTTGTGATAGTACTTCTGCTATTTGTTTATCTAAGAATCCAATCTTACATTCCAAAGCTAAACATATTGAGATTAAACATCACTTCATTAGGGACTATGTTCAGAAGGGTGTTCTTTCTTTAAAATTTGTTGATACAGACCATCAATGGGCTGATATCTTTACAAAACCCCTGGCTAAAGATAGGTTTAAGTTCATTCTGAAGAATATCAGTATGGATTTATGCCCAGAATGAAAGGATGAGAAGTTCTTATATATGGATTAGATTTGAAATGATCATTTATTTTTCTTATAAGAAGTTCTGAAAATGTTGATCAGTTAGATATTCTGATTCTGTTATTGCTAACATTTCATATGTCTAAGTTGATTCAGAATCTCTTTTAAAGCAAAACAGCTGTCACTAGCTATTCCAAAAGATAAACATGTGTTCACTCTAATTGGACAAGCATGCGTGCAGTTGATGAGACGCCGCCCTAGTTAACTGTGCAAATCATTTCAAACATCACGTTATCCCACCTAACGTCACTCTACATTAAATGCATTTGATTTTCTGCATTCTGTAACTGTTCATTCTCAGAATTTAATTGCATTTGTTTTCAAATCTGTGTCTATTTAAACATCCCTCATCATATCATTTTCTCTTTTCACGCATTCATTCTCTCTTGTCTATGCATTTTTGCAACCTTTTCTCTCTTTTCATAAACCCTAGTTTCTAAAACCAGCAATCTCAGTGTGAATCCATGGCTTCCTCATCAAATGTTCAACGAAAGGTCTCATCTTCAAACCAAGTTCAACAAAAGAAATCTGCAAATCCTCCTTTGAAGACTTGTTTGATTCCTTATGATGAACTGGAGGTTCTCTGCGAAACAATGGTGGATTTTTAAAATCTTATGGCTCATGATTTCAAAATCAATAGTGGAATGCTAGTACAAGGATGGACAAACTTCTTTGAAAGGTTGATTATGTTAGAACAAGATTTGTTCTGATCAATATTCTTAGTTTTGATGATAACAATGTATATGAATTTTGTATGAGATAATGTGGTACTCTAATCCTATGCAATTTCCATTTCAGGAATCACATAAAGAGTATGCACAAAATCAACGCAAGAAGCACTGACTCAGAAGGTTCAGCATGCAACATCAGAACATGGTCTGGCAAGACATCAGAAGATGGTCAAGCAGAATCAGAACATGGTCTATGGAAGCATCAGAAGGACTTGAGATCAAAAGCAGAAGCACTGAAGTTCTTATGGTATCACGCTAGTAGCACTTTAAGGTCAAAAGAAAAGAAGATGCTCTGCACTAAGCTGTTTGACTCTGATGATATTCAAACGTTGTTTACACAAACATCAGATCAGAAGCAAGTACAAGATGGCAGGCTACGCTGACTGACCAAAGGAACATTAGTAGCTATGAAAGGCAACGTCAGTAGACACAGCGAAAGCAAGGCTCAAGGTAGTTGACAAAAGAGTGAAACATTAAATGCAATGCTGTACGGATTATGCAAAGCATTAAATGCTCCCAACGGTCATCTTCTCAAACGCCTATAAATAGAAGTTCTGATGAGAAGCTGAAGACAACACTTGCGCAAATATACAGAAACGCTGTCAAATTCAAAAAGCTCTCAAACTTCATCTTCAACCTCACTATATTGCTGTTGTAAAATATTAGTGAGATTAAGCTTAAACTTAAGAGAAAATCACAGTTGTGATAATAGCTTTTTAAGAAGCATTGTAACTCTTAAAAGAATTTGTTTACATTAATTTGTAAGAACTATAGTGATCAGGTTGTTGATCAGAATACTCTAGAAAGTCTTAGAGGGTATCTAAGCAGTTTGTTTCTAGAGTGATCAGGTTGTGATCAGTATACTCTAGAAGACTTAGAAGTTGTCTAAGTGGAAAACCATTGTAATCTTGTGTGATTAGTGGATTAAATCCTCAGGTGAGGTAAATCACTCCAAGGGGGTGGACTGGAATAGTTTAGTTAACAACAAACCAGGATAAAAATCATTGTGCAAATAGTTTTTATCTTACAAGTTTTAAAGCTACACTTATTCAAACCCCCCCCCCCCTTTCTAAGTGTTTTTCTATCCTTCAATTGGCATCAGAGCGCCGGTTCTAAGGTGCAAGCACTTAACCGTGTTTAGAAAAGATTCAGGAAGAAAAAAACGCTTAAGTCAAGATGGCTGGTGAAGATCCAACAAATACATCTACATCTGGCTCTGCTGAGCAATACAATGGAAATGGTAACAATGGTTATACTAGACCACCAGTATTTGATAGTGAAAAATTTGAATACTGGAAAGATAAACTTGAAAGTTACTTCCTTGGTCTAGATGGTGACTTATGGGATCTGCTGATGGATGGTTACAAACATCCAGTGAAAGCTACTGGTGTAAAGCTTACAAGACAAGAAATGAATGATGATCAAAAGAAGCAATTCAAAAATCATCATAAGTGTAGGACTGTTTTGCTGAATGTTATCTCTCATGCTGAATATGAGAAGATATCTAACAGGGAAACTGCCTATGATATATATGAGTCATTGAAAATGACCCATGAAGGAAATGCCCAAGTCAAGGAGACTAAAGCTCTTGCTTTGATCGAGAAATATGAAGCCTTCAAGATGGAGGACGATGAAAATATTGAGAAGATGTTCTCAAGATTTCAAACGCTAACTGCTGGATTGAGAGTTCTTGACAAGGGATACACAAGGGCTGATCATGTCTAGAAGATCATCAGAAGCTTGCCAAGAAGATGGGGTCCTATGGTGACTGCTTTCAAAATTGCCAAGAATCTGAATGAAGTCTCTCTTGAAGAATTGATCAGTGCTCTGAGGAGTCATGAAATTGAGCTGGATGCTAATGAACCTCAGAAGAAAGGTAAGTCTATTGCATTAAAATCTAATTATAAAAAATGCACTAACGCTTTTCAGGCTGAAGAAGTAGATTCTGAAGAATCAGAATCAGAAGAAGAAGATGAACTGTCCATAATCTCCAGAAGGGTAAACCAACACTGGAAGAGCAAGCAAAGGAAGTTCAAGAGCTTCAGAAGTTCAAAGAAGCCTGAAAGAGGAGAGTCTTCTGGAGGCAGAAGAGCTGACAAGAAGAAGGTCATCTGCTATGAGTGCAATGAGCCTGGACACTTCAAGAATGAATGTCCAAAACTTCAGAAGGAGAATCCCAAGAAGAAGTTTCATAAGAAGAAGGGTCTTATGGCAACATGGGATGATTCTGAATCAGAATCAGAATCAGACTCTGAAGGCGAGCAAGCAAACCTTGCACTGATGGCCACAGTGGATGATGGATCAGAATCTACATCAGAATCAGATTCTGAAGAGGTATTTTCTGAACTATTTAGAGAAGAGTTAGTTTCCAGTTGAACTGAACTTCTGGAACTCAAGGCTCATCTTAGTATTAAATACAAAAAGCTGAAAAAGCTATTTGAATTTGAAACTAAGAAGCTGGAGATGGAAAACTCTGAACTGAAGGAAAAAGTTTTAAAATTATCCAAAGATGTTGGATCTCCTTCTGAATCAGAAAAATCCATTCCTAGCCTCAATCATATTCTGAAAGAATATGACTCGAGCTTCAGAAAGTTTTTATCTAGAAGTATTGGCAGAAGTCATCTTGCTTCTATGATATATGGTGTTTCTGGAAACAAAAGGATTGGCGTTGGCTATGAGAGTGATATCCCACGTAAATTTGAACCTGTAGATGATTTGAAAATCACATACAAGCCATTGTATGATCAGTTCAAATATGGCCACTCACATGATATTAGGCTCACTTCACATGCCAAAAGCTTTAACACTACACACACCAAGAAGCATGTGACACAACCTAAAAAATATCATGCTGCCAAACCTAAAGAATATCATGCTGTTCCTCCTGTTACTTATCATGCTAAACCCAAGTTCAATCAGAACTTGAGGAAAACTAACAATAAAGGACCCAAGAAATTGTGGGTACCTAAGGAGAAGATAATTTCTGTTGCAGATATCCTTAGAAGCAAAGAAGACAAAGCACAAAATGTCATGGTACCTGAACTCTGGGTGCTCGCGACACATGACGGGAAGAAGGTCTATGTTCCAAGACCTGGTGCTTAAGTCTGGTGGAGAAGTCAAGTTTGGAGGAGATCAGAAGGGCAAAATTATTGGCTCTGGAACCATAAGTATTGGTAACTCTCCTTCCATAACTAATGTACTTCTTGTAGAAGGATTAACACATAACTTATTGTCCATAAGTCAATTAAGTGACAATGGTTATTGTCATACCCAAAATTTGCCCACCATGTTTTATAATCAAGCTCATTTGAATATCAGAAGTTCAAGACTTGACTGACTGTACACTCTCCTAAACAACAACCCTCAAACTAGGGTTTTGATTTTTTCCAAAGTAAAATCAAGTTCTAAAACCTCAAATGGAACCCTTGGTCTCTCATATGCCTCAAAGGATCCTCATGCCAATTTTCAAGCTCTGACTCAAAAGATTGCTCACCCAATGGCCCAAACGATCGATAATCGACTGGTTGACCTAAAAGTCAAACTATGGTCAAACCACAGTCAAAATTCCTGATTTTTGGTCAACATCAACATTTTAATGTCAGATTCATCATTTGATCAAGGGTTGATCACGATTCATCAGGAAAAGATCAGAAATCAACAAATTCAAGAGTTTCTAAATTAGGGTTTTCTAGAAGAAGGTCAACCGAACTTTGACCAGCCATAACTCTCTCATACTTTCTCAGAAATTCCTCAGCCAAAGCTCATTCTCAAGGAAATTTGATTCTCTACAACTTTGATGTTGGACCCAAGGTCAAGAAATGCTTCCGCATAAGAAATATGAGCCAATACATTACAGGTCCTTCTAGAAGATTGCAAAAAGCTATTTTTTTGTCAGGAGCCATATCATCAAGATAAAACATTCAAATGGAAAAAGGCTTCCAAAGTGGTTTGTAGAGGACATCTTGAGGTTTCCAAAAAGTCCTAGAACTCCTCCATACCTTGAAAATTGAGATAGTTATGGCTTCCTAAAGTTGAGCAATTTTGATAAAAAGGCATGAAGGCCAAAGTGATGATTTTTAAGTTTTTGGACTAATGGGCCTAAGATTTGGACTTCAAACACATCCATGACCTAAATTAGGTCTTCTAAATCCATCACCATATTTTTGTCATTTTTACTTTTTATTTATTTGAATTTTATTCAATTAAAACTCAAAATAAATTAAGTAATAATACAAAAAATATGAAACAAATTGCATGATCCAATTTTTATTATTATTCAAAAGCCCAAGTAACCACCATTAAAGGTCCAAAAACGTAAAACCTTTGGTATAAGAGATATCATCCAATTTTAGAAAGGAAAAATCATATCTTTTTAGCAAAAATTCAATTCATGAAATAACCTAATTATCCAAGCCCACCCTTGACCTAATTCCTCTTCCTATATATGCATAACATTATCAGCATAGAGGGACACGGTTTTGCAGCCCTAATACACTTCAACCAAACTTCAAAAAGATCGAAGAAAAGTGGAAGGATCGTAGCTTTGAGTACAACTTCATTCCAAATCAAAGGACCCTCCTAATCGTTTCTCCAGGTAGTGTAGAGTAGGAAGGAGCCGAGGTTAAGGTTCCATAACACGCATGGAAGTTATATCATGTTCATGTTTTCACGCATATGTGATTTTTCTGTTTGCTGTGATTTAACGTGTGTTAATAAAATCTAATGGCATATTTGAGCTTCTTGTGTTATTTAGAGGAGGTCTGGACTATGGAGACGAAGCTATAACATGGAGGTTAGGATCCACCATGATTAGGGCATGGACGAAGGTTCTCTTCGTTTTCATATTATTAGGACGTTTCAGGCCGATATAACGTCATCAATGAAATCAAGGGATGGTAATTACTATATCTGGGCAATTGGTTTTTGTTTGGAACATTTATTTTGCAGGATCCGAAGGTGCAGGTATAACCATGGCGAAATCGCAGCTAAATTCATGGCAAAACCCCTATAAAAATCCGCAGGTACGTGTAAAGAAGAAGATGAACAGCGACAACCACTTGTGGCGCCGTCTGGTTCGTTAGTCAAAGAAGACTCCCTCTCTCTGCTCGCGTGTCTCCCATGTATTGGTGGTTCAACTATTCTGGTTCCCTCTCTCTGTTTGTTATTGGCCAGATGTGCAATTAGTGGGGTCCATCTGACTTCGCTTCTGACTAACCCTATTGTCTTCATTGTTATATATTTATTATTATTGAGTTGTAATATTATCAAAAAGCATTGCTAGGACAGTTGGTAAAGGAGTGTGAATTGCATCCGTGAAGACCTGGGTTCGAGTCTG
This sequence comes from Vicia villosa, assembly GCF_029867415.1. Lineage (NCBI taxonomy): Eukaryota > Viridiplantae > Streptophyta > Magnoliopsida > Fabales > Fabaceae > Vicia > Vicia villosa. The sequence goes on from NW_026705315.1 coordinate 736,383, forward strand.
AGCCAGGCCATTTATTTTTAATAAATTGCTCATTTACAGATCTGCTATACCCACACGCACGCACATACCGTGCGCCCTCACACCTATCAACCACACGATCTCACCAAGGCCAGATCCAAGGGCACCTGAAAGCGCTGTCCACCATGCACCTGCAGGAACCATACCACACAGGACCAACGCCCAGGTTTTTTTATTCCTTTTATTGCTTTTATTTTTTATCTTATAATCTATTTTTCTTTTCCTTTTAGTTTAAGTTAGGTTTTCTTTACAATTTAATTTAGCTTTTTATATATATAATTCTAAATTAGATTTTATATTATATTCATTAAAATAATTCTTAATTAATTAGGTTAAATTATTTAATGAATAGTTTTAGGTTTAGCCTTTAAATTTCATAAACCTTAGATAACTAAGGGAAACCCTTATGTAACGTTAACTATAGGCTAATATCAACAATGCAAGAGTTGTCTATTAACTATAAGTTTTTTACCCTTAGGTTTTAATCTTTGGTTTCGTCTAGGTTTTTTAGCCATAAGGTTTTAACCATGTTTTTTTTTACTATATTCTATTCGCCCTTTCATTCTCCTTGCTTTTATTTTCGCGCCCAATTCTTTCCCTTTCTTTTCTTCATTTTTCAGGGTTGGCCAAGATTCTTCAACCACGCGCCATGCCAGATCAAAAAAAAAAAGCTAAGTTTCTTATTTATTTCTTTATTTATTTTAATGTCGTTTTATTTTTATTTTTTATTTATTTTTTATTTTTATTAGGGTTTGCCTTGAGTAATCAATGAATCATGCCTACACTCACCCTATTATTTTTCTTTTAATTCTCAGGGTCGATTAAGGGTTCGAGGAAGATCAAGGCTCAAGATAATTATTCATCCCTCTTATTATTATTATTATTTATTTATATTTTTGTCTTTTAAACTTCCCAATCCCCGCACGTGTTTATTGTAATAGCGTAGGACCTTTATCTTTCCGCCTTTAATTTCTGCAAATTTAAACTGCGTGGTTAGTAATCTTAGGGAGTGCAAGCCTTTAACAGAAGTAGGATAACTAATTACAAGATTAAATATTCGAATTGAACCACATGATTGTTGCACCCACACACCTTTAGGGTAATCCCTATTGTTGCCTTATATGGTTGCCTTAATTGTTGCCTGTTGCCTCTAAGTGTACAAAATAGTCAAGTCCCTCGATTCCGAGGATACCTAAAGCAAATGTTGCCCTCAGTTCATTCATCATAACTTTTGTCCCTCGATGTTGCCTCGGTAAATGATGACTTGTCCCCATTGCTAAGGTATCCTCGCCTGTTGCCTAAAGGTTAAAATGACTATTCTATCCTTCCCTTAGACTACCTGCCCTCTTTATGGCATGGGACAGTCTTATGGCGAATGATTACTCTCGATGACCCTTCACATCCAATTGAAAGACTTCCTACCCTCTTATGGTACGGATAGATCCTTTCGTCTCGAAAAGCTAAAAGAACAAATTTCTAAACTTAGGGTAAGTAGTTTTTAATTGCTTGCTCAATTCAAATTCAAAATTCAAACTCTTTTTCCCATTAATTTTCAAATACTTTTCAAAAAGACTACGCTTATTTACAAGCTAAAGTTCTTATTCAAATTTCTATTCATACACTACTTTTCAAACAATTCAAACATTTTCAAAGTGAGCTAAGCAATTAAGAGCCCATGGAAAACCATGGATGCAAAGGGTGCCTTACACCTTCCCTTTGTATAACTTACCCCCCGAACTCAAAATCTTTCAAAAGGTATTTTCCTGTTCTTTTAGCCTTTCAAATTGGATAAAATAAAAGTCGGTGGTGACTCTTGCTATCCGCACATTTCGATAAAGTCAGTTCACCGTATTACAGAACTGGCGACTCTGCTGGGGATGCTTTCGAATAAAAGAGGGGTTACCTTAGAGCTAGGATCACTTTAAATTTGTTTGACTTGTTTGCTTTATCTTTAAAGGCTGTTTTGGGTATTCTGCTGTGTGAAAGATCCTACACCCGGATCTACTGTACCTTAGGTATGTGGCATGAGACCAGGGAGGTTGTACGACACGTATTGTTATGGTTGAACTGGTGGCCACCGTTAGTGCGACGCTTTGGTTTGTCCTGATGGCCCTTGAATATGATCGAGGAGACATTTGGCTACCGCGTGGTGTCATAAGCACTAATTCGCCCTTAGAACCCTAGTTGAACTTGACTTTGGCCTATAGGAAGTGGCGAGATAGCTGGCTTTGGATTCCTGACTGAAGCCGGTTGATACTCGATGCTACACTCATTGAGATTGGACTCTAGGGATGCTTTTGGCTGGCCGATCGAGTGCCATGTTGAGACAATGCCCGCGAGAAAGATCAGGGATATGAGCACCATAGAACCCGGTTACTACTCTAGGACAGGTTGAACCAAATTAATTTCAGTGGGGAGGGTACTTACCTACGAACTTCACGCAAGCCTTTAAACCTAAGGACACTTGTGTGACTTGTCTGTGCTTGCTACTAACCCTTTGGTTTTCATGCAGGTTTTTCTTGTGGGACTCACTCGTCTTTACCATCTCACGCTTTGCCTGATGCATTGCATAACATCATGACATCATGACATCATAAGCATAACATGATTTAACTAACCCTTTCAAGGATCTTAGGAATTTAGGGCGCACAATTTCAGGTGCTCTTATCAAGGACTGAACTCCTATCAAGGGGCAAGAGGATTTATTTTCCTCTGGCCACATACCTTCCAATTCAGAGACTCAACACCTATCAAGGGGCAAGAGGATTTATTTTCCTCTAGCCATGTACCTTCAAATTCAGAAGTTCCCGAATCAGAGGCGATGACCCACTCGATATGGTGAGCTTGATTCTCAAAGGAGAACATCCAAAAATCAGAGTCCTTCAAACAAAGAAGCGACCAAATCGTTTTCGACGTTGCTAACTAAATTTCCAGAGATCCTTGAAAATATTGCATCTGCATTCATAACATTGCATCACAGGTTTCCACCACAGGTTTCTTACCTCCTCGCTGTTTATTTCAGCATCATGAATCTCGAGCAATCAGTCAAAGACCTTCAAGATCAGAATGCCCAGTTTCAAGATCTGATCCTGAACTTATCCAAGGGGCAAGATGAACTAAAAGCACTCATGACCAAGAAAGAGAAAAGGCCTAGAAGATCTGTGGGTGTCCTTAACATGGGAAGAAGATTCCGAGGTCCACTCAAGAGGGCTGAAGAAGTCAAGGTTTCTAAAGAGGACGACGATGAACAAAAGGACGATGCTAGTGTCAAAACTGATGTGAAAAGAAACCATGATTCTGTCAAGACCTCTGAGGAAGAAGAGGACTATAACTATGAGGACGAACGTAAGCAACAAGGTGGCCAACGTACTTGGAAATCCAAACCCAAAAGGTCATTTACCCCACTACACATGCCATTGGCTCAAGCTTTGCAACACTTACTCGACCGGAGTCTGATAACTCTACTGCCTCCATACTCAGCTCCTGCTAATCCCGTCCCTAGGTACAAGCATCATGCAAGATGTGCTTACCATTCAAATAGTCCTGGTCACGATACAGAAGATTGTGGGCCACTGAAACATAAAATTCAAGACTTGATTGAAGAAGGGGTCGTCGAATTTGGCCAACCAGAGGAGCCACACAAAGTCTAAAGGATGGCTATTTTAGATCATTAATTTACTCACATTCGCAATTTCTTCCTTGTTTGTTTAAACATTCATCTTATGTCAGACTCTATTTATTTTATCATAATCATTAATGCATTGCATACGTTTGTCTTGAATTATTTCTCTTCCAATTTCTATATTAAACTTTGTTTTTATTTGGTTTTTTTTATGATATTCAATTCTCGCTAAAGCTGTAAGCCTTTTGAGGGAGAATGACGAAAACGATACCGCCACCTCATACAGTATGCTTTTGAACGGACTATGCTGACGATGTACAGGCATTGTTTCAATTCCTAAACAGTGGAGATATAAGGATGTTAATCCCTCGTCCACCCCTTCGAGCCTAAGAAGTAGAAGTTTTCTTTCTCATACAGATTAAAACCTTTAATCATAACCTGGGGCAGGGTAGTTACTCAGTTACCTCAATTATACCAGGTGCTTTACGCAAGTGATGGATTCCCGTAATTCTCAAGTCAGGCAGTCAATATCCATAAAAGAAAAAGAAAACTGTTAAGTCAAAACCTATGAAGGAGACTTATCAAAAATCGAAACATCCCGCTGACTGTAATCTCAAAATAAACAGTTCAGGCAAAAGTTAGGGATAATAAAGTCAAAAAAAGAGGTTACTACAAATCCTCGACAAAAGAAAAATTACAAAAAGGATGACTGCCTTTTCAAATAAACTTTCGGTGCTTTAACCATCATCAAATGTCAACATTACGACTTCAAGACCTGCTAGAACTTAAATGCAAAGTTAACTGAGCATAAGATCGAAGAACATCACGAAGATTGGGATGGGTACAAATAAACTTTGAGCCTTTATCCTTTGATTCTTAAACCGTGAACGAAGCCACGTTACAACCCTTGAAAGTCCTAACTGAAGCATGGTTAGTTCGAAAGCGTACTGTCACAAAAAGGGTATCCTGACTCCTTAAAGTTTACCAAAAATCCTGAGTTGATATCATGTTTTTACAAATATCACTTTCTTACATATTTTGTTTTACTAAAATTGTTTTTAAACTCCAAGACAGACATATGCATTGCATTTTAATGAGTGTCATTATAAAACAATTTTGTCTACGTAATTTCAAATGTTTGGCATCAGGAAGAATCTGCATGGGGCATAATTAATGACTAAAAGTCTTCCCAACAAATAAAATTGCAGAGACGTCTCGTGTGCATGACTCGGTCAGCTAAAAGCTTGTTTACACAAGGGGCATGACATATTCATAGAATCTCTCAGAGGCACTGAACAACCAGAGAGGTTAGTCCATCACTGGGGGCATGTCACATCAGTCACAAATCTCAACAAATGCTATTTAGCTACTGGCATCAGATGGTGTCAGTATCTGTCTCTCCTTCGAAGTTAGAATTCCAGTAATCTAAAACATCAAGCATACCAGGTTACTGAATCTAGGGGCAGGTATATTCCCGCAAGCGAAAGACCATATATGGTTAAAAGTGTTTTCCAACAGTAAGTACTCAAAGACATGGGGCAATGGAAAGTTGAAATCTCGGAGAATCGTCCCCACAGAGCAGTTTTCATAATATATCCCCACATAGCAAGTCATTTTCATGCGATCTCTTCCCAACAGAGACTTGGTTCCCCAACAGAGTTCATACCTCCGATACTGCCGGTTCTCCGACACAATCTTCTTCTCTAGCATGGTTTATTCAAACTCGCTATTTCCATTAAAGTTGCCGCTCAGAAATCTGGTCGGATAGTACGCTCATCTCTCTTGTCCCCAGGATACATCAGGATCAGATCACTCAAGTTGCTCTCATTCCCAAGCAAAGATCAAAAATCCCCAGCTGGATATCATCGAACGAAAGACAGGAATTCTCTTGTCATTATCTCCTACGGTATATAGGGATTTATTTTCTCAATCGGCAGTTGCTGTACAAGAGTTATCAATATGCTTCGACTATATAGTCTAACCCTGCACCATTCATAAATGCATAACATACAGTACTCTCGTTTATTTCGAGAATCTCAATACATGCATCATGACATCGCATAAAACTAATCTTTCCGTTTCAGGTCACTTCATAATCAAAAGAATATTATCATCCAAGTGCGGTGCAAATACAATCGTATCGACGATTCAATCTCAACACTCATTCAAGACAAATATAATTCTGACACTTCATTCCGGGTCTTTCTTCAAAAATAATTAAGAACTTCCCAACCTTTTTAGGTAATCTTTTCTAAGATGTTTTATATCCTTTCCAGGAACCTTTCTAGGTAGTATTCTCTAAGACATTTATCATCCTTTCTAGGAACCTTTCTAGGTAAATCTTTTCTAAGATGACTCATATCCTTTCTAGGAGCCTTTCTAGGTAGTCTTTTCTAAGACGTTTCTCATCCTTTCTAGGAACCTCTTTAGGTAATCTTTTCTAAGATGTTCCATCCTTTCCAGGAGCCTTTCTAGGTAGTCTTGTTTAAGACGTATCATATCCTTTCTAGGAGCCTTTCTAGGTAGTCTTGTTTAAGACGTATCATATCCTTTCTAGGAGCCTTTCTAGGTAGTCTTGTTTAAGACGTATCATATCCTTTCTAGGAGCCTTTCTAGGTAGTCTTGTTTAAGACGTATCATATCCTTTCTAGGAGCCTTTCTAGGTAGTCTTGTTTAAGACGTATCATATCCTTTCTAGGAGCCTTTCTAGGTAGTCTTGTTTAAGACGTATCATATCCTTTCTAGGATCCTTTCTAGGTAGTCTTGTTTAAGACGTATCATATCCTTTCTAGGAGCCTTTCTAGGTAGTCTTGTTTAAGACGTATCATATCCTTTCTAGGAGCCTTTCTAGGTAGTCTTGTTTAAGACGTATCATATCCTTTCTAGGAGCCTTTCTAGGGTAGTTTCGTTTAAGACATATCTCAACCTCTTTAGGTAATCTTCCTTAAAAAAGTTATCCAATCTTCTTTAAGACGTCTCATGCCCTTTCAAGGAGCTTCTCAATTAATATTCTTCAAGATACTTTTCCCGAGCTTTGTTTAAAGCCTAATCTCTTTTACCTCAGTCAATGATCTATCTATTCAGGAACCTTTCCAGGTAGTCTTCTGTAAGACATTACTTCATCTATCCTTCAGGTACAATCAACGCATATGATCCAGTCTGAAAAGCATATGCTTAATACAAACAACTCTTCCAAATATCTGATGGCATCTTCAAGCCCATCTTCGACAAACGCCCTTCAATGCTTCAAAATCGGATATAGTCTAACGTACGACTTATTCTAACATTCATATTTATCCATATCGGACGGCATCTTTAAGCCCGTCTTCGGCAAAAGTCCCTGCTTCAGCTAGGGCAAATTCCTGGGTATTCTAGTGTTCAATCCTCTTCTACCTTCAGATTCCGACAGGCACACATGCCAATCTACATCTTAAGATATAAGACGATTGAACAGGGGCAGCTGTCATACCCCAAAATTTGCCCACCATGTTTTATAATCAAGCTCATTTGAATATCAGAAGTTCAAGACTTGACTGACTGTACACTCTCCTAAACAACAACCCTCAAACTAGGGTTTTGATTTTTTCCAAAGTAAAATCAAGTTCTAAAACCTCAAATGGAACCCTTGGTCTCTCATATGCCTCAAAGGATCCTCATGCCAATTTTCAAGCTCTGATTCAAAAGATTGCTCACCCAATGGCCCAAACGATCGATAATCGACTGGTTGACCTAAAAGTCAAACTATGGTCAAACCACAGTCAAAATTCCTGATTTTTGGTCAACATTACCATTTTAATGTCAGATTCATTATTTGATCAAGGGTTGATCACGATTCATCAGGAAAAGATCAGAAATCAACAAATTCAAGAGTTTCTAAATTAGGGTTTTCTAGAAGAAGGTCAACCGAACTTTGACCAGCCATAACTCTCTCATACTTTCTCAGAAATTCCTCAACCAAACTCATTCTCAAGGAAATTTGATTCTATACAACTTTGATGTTGGGCCCAAGGTTAAGAAATGCTTCCGCATAAGAAATATGAGCCAATACATTACAGGTCCTTCTAGAAGATTGCAAAAAGCTATTTTTTTGTCAGGAGCCATATCATCAAGATAAAACATTCAAATGGAAAAGGCTTCCAAAGTGGTTTGTAGAGGACATCTTGAGGTTTCCAAAAAGTCCTAGAACTCCTCCATACCTTGAAAATTGAGATAGTTATGGCTTCCTAAAGTTGAGCAATTTTGATTAAAAGGCATGAAGGCCAAAGTGATGATTTTTAAGTTTTTGGACTAATGGGCCTAAGATTTGGACTTCAAACACATCCATGACCTAAATTAGGTCTTCTAAATCCATCACCATATTTTTGTCATTTTTACTTTTTATTTATTTGAATTTTATTCAATTAAAACTCAAAATAAATTAAGTAATAATACAAAAAATATGAAACAAATTGCATGATCCAATTTTTATTATTATTCAAAAGCCCAAGTAACCACCATTAAAGGTCCAAAAACGTAAAACCTTTGGTATAAGAGATATCATCCAATTTTAGAAAGGAAAAATCATATCTTTTTAGTAAAAATTCAACTCATGAAATAACCTAATTATCCAAGCCCACCCTTGACCTAATTCCTCTTCCTATATATGCATAACATTATCATCATAGAGGGACACGGTTTTGCAGCCCTAATACACTTCAACCAAACTTCAAAAAGATTGAAGAAAAGTGGAAGGATCGTAGCTTTGAGTACAGCTTCATTCCAAATCAAAGGACCCTCCTAATCGTTTCTCCAGGTAGTGTAGAGTAGGAAGGAGCCGAGGTTAAGGTTCCATAACACGCATGGAAGTTATATCATGCTCATGTTTTCACGCATATTTGATTTTTCTGTTTGCTGTGATTTAACGTGTGTTAATAAAATCTAATGGCATATTTGAGCTTCTTGTCTTATTTAGAGGAGGTCTGGACTATGGAGACGAAGCCATAACATGGAGGTTAGGATCCACCATGATTAGGGCATGGACGAAGGTTCTCTTCGTTTTCATATTATTAGGACGTTTCAGGCCGATATAACGTCATCAACGAAATCAAGGGATGGTAATTACTATATCTGGGCAATTGGTTTTTGTTTGGAACATTTATTTTGTAGGATCCGAAGGTGCAGGTATAACCATGGCGAAATCGCAGCTAAATTCATGGCAAAACCCCTATCAAAATCCGCAGGTACGTGTAAAGAAGAAGATGAACAGCGACCAACACTTGTGGCGCCGTCTGGTTCATTAGTCAAAGAAGACTCCCTCTCTCTGCTCGCGTGTCTCCCATGTATTGGTGGTTCAACAATTCTGGTTCCCTCTCTCTATTTGTTATTGGCCAGATGTGCAATTAGTGGGGTCCATCTGACTTCGCTTCTGACTAACCCTATTGTCTTCATTGTTATATATTTATTATTATTGAGTTGTAATATTGTCAAAAAGCATTGCCAGGACAGTTGGTAAAGGAGTGTGAATTGCATCCGTGAAGACCTGGGTTCGAGTCTGACCCAGGCCATTTATTTTTAATAAATTGCTCATTTACAGATCTGCTATACCCACACGCACGCACATACGTGCGCCCTCGCACCTATCAACCACACGATCTCACCAAGGCCAGATCCAAGGGCACCTGAAAGCGCTGTCCACCATGCACCTGCAGGAACCATACCACACAGGACCAACGCCCAGGTTTTTTATTCCTTTTATTGCTTTTATTTTTTATCTTATAATCTATTTTTCTTTTCCTTTTAGTTTAAGTTAGGTTTCCTTTACAATTTAATTTAGTTTTATATATATATAATTCAAATTTAGATTTTATATTATATTCATTAAAATAATTCTTAATTAATTAGGTTAAATTATTTAATGAATAGTTTTAGGTTTAACCTTTAAATTTCATAAACCTTAGATAACTAAGGGAAACCCTTATGTAACGTTAACTATAGGCTAATATCAACAATGCAAGAGTTGTCTATTAACTATAAGTTTTTTACCCTTAGGTTTTAATCTTTGGTTTCGTCTAGGTTTTTTAGCCATAAGGTTTTAACCATGTTTTTTTTTACTATATTCTATTCACCCTTTCATTCTCCTTGCTTTTATTTTCGCGCCCAATTCTTTCCCTTTCTTTTCTTCATTTTTCAGGGTTGGCCAAGATTCTTCAACCACGCGCCATGCCAGATCCAAAAAAAAAAGCTAAGTTTCTTATTTATTTCTTTATTTATTTTAATGTCGTTTTATTTTTATTTATTTTTTATTTATTTAATTTTTTATTTATTTATTAGGGTTTGCCTTGAGTAATCAATGAATCATGCCTACACTCACCCTATTATTTTTCTTTTAATTCTCAGGGTCGATTAAGGGTTCGAGGAAGATCAAGGCTCAAGATAATTATTCATCCCTCTTATTATTATTATTATTTATTTATTTTTTTGTCTTTTAAACTTCCCCATCCCCGCAGGTGTTTATTGTAATAGCGTAGGACCTTTATCTTTCCGCCTTTAATTTCTGCAAATTTAAACTGCGTGGTTAGTAATCTTAGGGAGTGCAAGCCTTTAACAGAAGTAGGATAACTAATTACAAGATTAAATATTCGAATTGAACCACGTGATTGTTGCACCCACACACCTTTAGGGTAATCCCTCTTGTTGCCTTATATGGTTGCCTTAATTGTTGCCTGTTGCCTCTAAGTGTACAAAATAGTCAAGTCCCTCGATTCCGAGGATTCCTAAAGCAAATGTTGCCCTTAGTTCATTCATCATAACTTTTGTCCCTCGATGTTGCCTCGGTAAATGATGATTTGTCCCCATTGCTAAGGTATCCTCGCCTGTTGCCTAAAGGTTAAAATGACTATTCTATCCTTCCCTTAGACTACCTGCCCTCTTTATGGCATGGGACAGTCTTATGGCGAATGATTACTCTCGATGACCCTTCACATCCAATTGAAAGACTTCCTACCCTCTTATGGTAGGGATAGATCCTTTCGTCTCGAAAAGCTAAAAGAACAAATTTCTAAACTTAGGGTAAGTAGTTTTTAATTACTTGCTCAATTCAAATTCAAAATTCAAACTCTTTTTCCCATTAATTTTCAAATACTTTTCAAAAAGACTACGCTTATTTACAAGCTAAAGTTCTTATTCGAATTTCTATTCATACACTACTTTTCAAACAATTCAAACATTTTCAATGTGAGCTAAGCAATTAAGAGCCCATGGAAAACCATGGATGCAAAGGGTGCCTTACACCTTCCCTTTGTATAACTTACCCCCCGAACTCAAAATCTTTCAAAAGGTATTTTCCTGTTCTTTTAGCCTTTCAAATTGGATAAAATAAAAGTCGGTGGCGACTCTTGCTATCTTCATTTCATCTTTTTCACTCTCTCTCCTCATTCGTCTCTCTCTTTTTGCATTCAACGCATAAACCCTAGTTTGTGTCTGCATCTTTGCATTTCACCATGAATCCTTCATCAAGCTCTTCAAACCAAGCAGAAATGTCTTCCACTCAACTGGTTTTCAGCAAGCATGGTTTTGCTCCATTGAAGACCTGTTCCATTCCTGCTTCAGAAATGGAAGTTCTATGTGAATCTTCAGTGGATTTTGAAAATCTGAAAATATATGGTTTCAGACCCGAAGCAAAGACAATGGCTCAAGGCTGGTCAAACTACCTTGATAGATTGGTTGGACCAATTTATCCGGCTCTTGTGAAAGATTTCTGGGCTCATGCAACGGTTACCCCAACTGCAATCATCTCCTTCGTGTTAGGGCATAAAGTTGTGATAACTGAGAAGTTGTTAAGGAAGCTGTACAACCTGGAAGATGAAGAAGGATGTACTAGACCTCTTCATGGCAGAGTTTGTTGGCCACAGGTTGATAGACAAATATCAAATGCTACTGGTACTGAATCCCTTAAAACTGGTGTGTTGAGGCCGTTCTACCAAGTTTGGGCTGAGATTATTTTGGGATCTCTCCATCATAGAAGAAGATCATCCTCCTCATCGTACATCAGTCCTGATCATAAATATACTCTCTTCTGCATTGGAAGAAGAATTGAACTCAACATCTCCAACATTCTCTTTCAAATTTTGAAGACGTCTATTGAAGAGTCAAGAGATGAAGAACGTGAGAAGTATCCTCACCTTCCAAAAACTGCCATTCCTTTCGCCAGAATGATTTCAATCATTCTGATAGAAAGTGATTTGATGGATTCTCTAAGGACTATTGGAACGTCCAAGTTCTTTGGAGTTATTCAAGGGCACATTATTATTGGTTTTGATCTGCGAAGGTTGGAACTTATCAGGGAGATTACTTCTGTTCCTGTAATCTTCCCAGATATTCTGACCAGAAGAATTCCGGTTGAAGGCTTTGCTACCTTGTTCCAAGCAGAACTTAAAAAGGTTGTTAAGCACTATCTGGAAGCGTCTGTAAGAGCTCAATCTTCTGTTGATCCTGCATGGATTCGTGGAAGAGTGCTTCCTTCTCTGGCTGACCTTCAGAAGAAGGATAAGAAGAAGCAAGAAGCAAGGCTGAAGAGAAAGGCTCAAGAAGAAGAAGCCAAGAAAGCCAAGAAGCAAAGGGTTATCTTTGATCCTGTCAAAGTAAACTCCAGGGGGAGATTGTTAATCTCAGGGGGAGATTGTTAATCTCAGGGGGAGATTTCTTACAGTTATGTTTATATGCTTATGCTATAACTGTGTAATTGTCTTTAGCCGTCTGATATTCTGATTGCAAATTCATATCATTTATATATGTTTTTGTCATCATCAAAAAGGGGGAGATTGTTAGAACAAGATTTGTTCTGATCAATATTCTTAGTTTTGATGATAACAATGTATGTGAATTTTGTCTGACATAATGTGGTACTCTAATCCTATGCAATTTCCATTTCAGGAATCACATAAAGAGTATGCACAAAATCAGCGCAAGAAGCACTGACTCAGAAGGTTCAGCATGCAACATCAGAACATGGTCTGGCAAGACATCAGAAGATGGTCAAGCAGAATCAGAACATGGTCTATGGAAGCATCAGAAGGACTTGAGATCAGAAGCAGAAGCACTGAAGTTATCATGGTATCACGCTAAGAAGCACTTCAAGGTCAGAAGACAAGAAGATGCTCTGTACCAAGCTGTTTGACTCTGATGATATTCAAACGTTGTTTACACAAACATCATATCAGAAGCAAGTACAAGATGGCAAGCTACGCTGACTGACAAAAGGAACGTTAGTAGCTATTGAAGGCAACATCAGTAGACACAGCGAAAGCAAGGCTCGAGGTAGTTGACAAAAGAGTGAAACATTAAATGCAATGCTGTACGGATTATGCAAAGCATTAAATTCTCCCAGCGGTCATCTTCTCAAACGCCTATAAATAGAAGTTCTGATGAGAAGCTGAAGACAACACTTGCGCAAATATACAGAAACGCTGTCAAATTCAAAAAGCTCTCAAACTTCATCTTCAACCTCACTACATTGCTGTTGTAATATATTAGTGAGATTAAGCTTAAACTTAAGAGAAAATCACAGTTGTGATAATAGCTTTTTAAGAAGCATTGTAATTTTGTTCATAGTGATCCGTGAGAAAAGTAGAAATTTTGACATGTGAAAATAATTTTTTTAATAATTATGAATAATTTTGACATTTGCAAATAATTTTTTTAATAATTATGTTAATTCAATTTATTAAAATTGTGAGCGAAAAAATAATTTGTATAAAAAATTAATGATATTCATGAGTTTGTATAGGTTAAAATAATTTTGTATAGTTAATTTGTATTCAAATGCATATTGAAAGCAATATTTATCAAAAAAAATTTGCGTAAATTTAACTGACCGTGTCCTGTTACAAATTTATTTAATACGATATAGATTTTATTTAAATATACATCTAAATTTGAAATGAGTTATTTAATTATAAAATGAATAATAATAATTTAAATTTAATTTGAATATTTGAAAATAAAAATTTTGTGTCTCAAATAAAGATAATTATTAATTAAAATAAAATGATTATTTTATTGATAGTGCCCCGTGAGAAAAATAGAAAATTTTGACATTTGAAAATAAGAATTTTGTGTCTCAAATAAGTATAATGTCAACTAAAACAAAATATGTATTTTGTTCATAGTGATCCGTGAGAAAAGTAGAAATTTTGACATGTGAAGATAATTTTTTTAATAATTATGAATCATTTTGACATTTGAAAATAATTTTTTTAATAATTATGTTAATTCAATTTATTAAAATTGTGAGCGAAAAAATTAAAATAAAAGTGAAAATATTTGAGAGAAAAATGCAAGAGAGAAAGAGAGAGAAAATTAAGTAGAAATGAAATGAAAAATAAATGTGGAGAGAGAAGTGAGATAGAATAAGAGTAGTGTAAGAAAAATAAGAAAATAAATATGAATAAGAAAGTTGAAATGTAAGAAAGTAAGTGTAAGAAAAAGAAATGTGGGGGGAAATTTGAAATTTGAATGAAAAGAAGAAAAGGAAAAGGTGAGGATATGTGGGAAGTGTAGAAAAATAGTTGGTTTATGAAATGACCAAACTAACCCTTGAGTAGAAAATTAGTTAAAAAGGAAGGGGAATAATGTAATTGTGCAGGACTATTGTTTTGATTGCTAGATAGTAGATTGGTTAGAGGAGGTGAGAAAGTTGTTGATTTCATGGGAAGGGAATCCACATGAAGAGAGAAACGTGAAATTTGTGATGAGCTGGGAAGATATTTTTTGTGTTGATTTTTGTCTTTAGTGAAATTTTGGTGAAAATGGAAATGTTGGTATTTTGCTAGAATCAAGAATGCAGAAAGCGTGATATGCCCTGGTATGAACCATGTGGAATATTTTTGTGGACCCCAACTATTTTGCTCCAAAATCTTCAATTTGGCTTGACTCATAATATGGCCTTGGATCAAAATTAAAATAATGGGCCTTGACAACTTATTAACTTGAAATTTAATGGACCTTCAACCTTAAACCCAATAAACTCCTTTTTATTATCTACACCTATTAAAATAAAATAAAAGCAAGTGATAAGAAATAAGATTGATTTATTAATTTTAATTAAAAACTCAACTTAAATCTAAATTGAATTTAAAATTAAAATTATAAGTCTAAAAAAAAATTAGTAAGAATAAACAAAAATACTATTAATAATAAAATGAGGTATGAAATGCATGCATATATTTTTTGATTTTTTTGAATGCAAATGAACGTATAAGACGCTACATATATTTTTTTCTTCAATTTTTGAGATAAAATAAGAATATTAGATGTAAATGATGCAGATAAAAAATCGGGGCAAAATTTAGGGTACAACACAAATGACTTATTCACATCTTTTTTAGATTAATTTTTGGGATAATAGCTATTTTGCCCCCTGCCATATGGGTGAGGTTTGAAAAATGCCCCTATAAAAAAAAAAGTTTGGATTCGCCCCCTAACATAGGAAGATTCCTCTATTTTGCCCCTTCAAGAAATTTAATCATCAAAATTAATGGCGTGACAACTATATTTATTATTTTTTTATTTTTTAAAATTATTTTTAATGACGTGTCAGGCTTAGTTAGATTTTTTTTTTTATTTTTTATAACTTTTAATGACGTGGCAGACTTACTTGGAATTTTTTATTTTTTAAATTATTTTTAATGACGTGGCAGCTTATGCAAAAATTTTGTCTCCCATGGGTATTGAACCCATGTCTTAGTAACGGCAAGGGGGCACCATCAAGCACTAGGCCATTTACTTTTCTAGTCATATTCTTACATTAAGTTGTATTTATCTACTTTACTTTGGTCAAATATTAGTTACTTTTGTTGTTCTATTTTACTTTTGTAAAATATTAACGTTAAATATATTTATCTACTAAAATATTTTTTAATAAATTAGTTAATATATCACTTAATTAAATTATAAAATATATCAGTTAAAATATAATAATTATATTATAGTTATTAGTTAATATTAGTTAACATTATTATTAATTAATACTGTTATAATTATTATTTATTTTATTGTTAAAATTAATTAAATTATAAAATATAAATTAATTTAGTTTTAATTTAAATTATTTTAATTTGGTTTTAATTTGGTTTATTTTTAATTACATAAACAAATTTAATTTAGTCATGTTTTATAAACTAATTTAAAAAATACTGAACCAAATTAATTTAGTTATATTTTATAAGCTATGTTTTAAAATATACTGTTAGTCATATTTTATAGGCTATGTTTTAAAAAAATAATGTAGCTTTTAAACTAATTTACTAACGTTATTTTTAATTAATAATTTAAATATTTAAAGTTATTTAAATATTAACGTTTTTAAATATCAATGATATTTAATATTTTTTAAATATTTATGTACAATATTTTAAATATTAACGGTAAATATGCAATTCATATATTAGTGTTAATATATTAGTTAATAAAATATTATTAGTTAATAATAATAATAAAACATATATTAAAAATTCATAACCTAAATAAATATATTAACGTTAATATATTGATTAATAAAACATTACCATTGATTAACAATAATATTAAAACATAAGGACCTAAATAAATACTTAATAAACATGTTTTCAGAAATTATTATAATATATATACTTTAATGCATGATTAGAACAACAAAGGTAAATTAGCCTAGTGGTTGGTGGTTCCCCCTTGCAATTACTACGTTATGGGTTCAATACGCATGTAAGACAAAATTTTAATTTTAATATTAAATAATAATAAAACATCTTGTAAAAAAAAAAAAACATGCCACATGGAATTAAAATAAGTAAAAAATAATAAAAACTCCAACTAAGCTTGCCACGTCATTAAAAATAATTTTAAAAAATAAAAAATTTCAATTAAGTCTGCCACGTTATTAAAAATTATATAAAATAATAAAAAAATTCCAACTAAGTCTGCCACATCATTAAAAATAATTTTAAAAAATAAAAAAAATGGTTGCCACGTCATTAATTTTGATGATTAAATTTCTTGAAGGGGCAAAACAGGGGAATCTTCATATGTTAGGGGGCGAATCCAAACTTTTTTTTTTTACAGGGGCGTTTTTCAAACCTCGCCCATATGGCAGGGGGCAAAATAGCTATTATCCCTTAATTTTTTAAGTATTTGTTCTGCATTACTAGTGCAGGTGACGATGCATGTTGCTTTGGTGCTGTCGTTATATCGTTTGCATTATTCTATTACTGTTAAGTGGGATGAATCTATAAAATTAACACTCTAATTTCTAAGTCAATATTTAAATTAAGGAGATGAAGTTGCGTATGAATCAGGATAACAGTTGTTTCGATGCCAATGATGGTACTTATAAGCTGGGCAAAATTGGAACTCTTTGACATTGGGCTTAGAGTCGGCCCAAAAAAATTGCCTCAAGACTTTGTATGTTGTGATGCATGGGAAGTCTTTTGGAATCTGGTCGGGCATACCTTGTGTATGACCCTTTATGGAGGAGTGGAAAGGATCTGGAGACAACTTCATTAAATGCATGTCCAATCATTAAGAAGTTTCAAAGAATATCTTACGTGTGGATCTAGTTCATAGGATATAATGTGGCGCGTAGGCTTAGAACATTCAAATGCACTTGAGTATACTTATGTTTTTGAGGTGCCATAAGAACCATCAGTTATTGATCTTCCATTTCCTTTTTCTATCTGTCATACCCCAATTTTTGACCCTAAGATCATACATTGGTTGCATTTTAATCATTAATCAAGAGCACCATTGTGAGGCTCCATTCTTGATATTGTGTTTATCTCTGAGGGGAATCATCAAGCACTTTTAGTTTTTTAATTTGTTTTATACTAACCAAAATCCCAAAATATGTATTTTGTCTCTTTTGTTTATATTTTACAGGTAAAAGATCAGGCAAAAATCAAAACAGTGCAAGAAAACAATTTTTGAAAATTTGAAGGTGGAAATCGATTTACCCATATGGGAAATCGATTTCCTTGGGGCAAAATTCAAAAAATACAAGGAGGGAAGTGTGACATCATTTTGGCACCTATTTTATTTGATCATTTTACCAATTTTCCACCTCACCAAAATCAATCCCTTCATTAAACCCACTTAAACCTCATTTTACCATTTTTACCATTTAAATGTCATTTAAACACCAATTAAACACAAGTTAATTAACCAAGAGCAAAAAGACCAAATTACGACTACTCTTGCTCTCATCCTATAAATAGAGGTCTCTACTCTCTCATTTCTCAAGCTTGGAGAGCCAAAAAAGTTCTTGCAAATTCATTTCTCACCCTTTCCAAAACTCTCACCCAAAGTTCATTTTCATAGAATTAGTGAGATTCACATTGAATCTTACTAGTTTTGAACCAAACCTCCTACATTTCTCTCTTTTCTTTGTTTGTTCATCTCCAATTTTGAAGGATCTACACACTTTGTGCTTGTTCTTGAAGCTACTTCAACAATTTGGTTCAAGAATTGGTAAATTCCTAAACTCTAAGATGTAGATCTTTCTTTCTTGTGTTCAATGCATCTTTCATGCTATATTAGTCCTATTTGATGGTGAATTGGTGGAAAATTCGTGCTCCAATGGATATGTGATCATAAGGTGTTTGTATGTTTGTCTAAATCAAGTTTTACAATTCATAATGCTGTTTTTTTGAAAACTGTGCGCAGGAAATCGATTTCCTACAGAGGGAAATCGATTTCCACTCTGTTTTTTACGCCAGATTTGAACTATGCACTCAGGAAATCGATTTCCTACAGAGGTAAATCGATTTCCAGTGAGGCAGAATGCTTTTTTGCCTTTTTTATGCTTGTTTTGGCTTTCTTCTTCCTCCACTTCATTAATATCATTGGATCTAGAATGTTGATAGGTTTGAAATGACCAAATCCATAATATTAGATGAATGATATTAATGATAGTGTGAGTTGATTATCTTTTATGCATTTTATTTTTCTTCCTCCACTTCATTAATATCATTGGATCTAGGATGTTGATAGGTTTGTATAGACCAAATCCATAATATTAGATGAATGATATTAATGATAGTGTGAGTTGATTATCTTTTTATGAATTTTATTCTTCTTCTCCTTCTTTTTTCTTTTGATCGATGAAAGTCTTAACACCTTGACAATTCTATGGATTCTTGGTAAAGACTAGATCGCTACCTTTTTTCTTTTCGTGCGGTATTGCTTTCGGAGAGTGATCTACATATCGCTTCTCTCGCATGCATTAGCACATAAAGTTTTGACTGGCCTCGTTGTAGGGTGATTTCTACATAAATCACTTGGCGATCTTCTTAACATAGCGCAGTATTTCGTGTCCCGAATCAAAAAAAGATCAAATATGGAAGAGAATTGTATGCGGTTGATTTAAGACTTATGGAGGTTTATCGTGTAGTCGCTATGATTTTATCAAGCTTATGATAAATGTCCATTGAATTTAAATCCGAGAACATCCTTCACTCACCATCGATCTTTATTACTAACTTTGATAACATACTTGACAAGTTTCAAGAGGGTTATCTTTAACATCTAACAACTAACTTTAATTTCCGCACTTTATTATATTGCTCTTTATATTTCTCGCTTTATCGCTTTATTTTATCATTTCATCATATTTACATTCCGCTATTTTCTCTTTGTCCATTTGGACGTTTATATTCCGCTATTTTCTCTTTATCCATTTGGACACTATGTTTATATTTCCGTTATTTTCTTTTTGTCCAATTGGACCATACTTTACTTTTATGCTAAAACACTATTAAATAACGAAAATCTAAAAAACGTTTAAGGCTCTCTTTCGGACTATTGGTTACTATCCCGAGCATTTTGGAGATTCGGACTTATGGACTTAGTACCTCTGGACTTTTATTCTGTTATTATTCTGTTGTTATTCTGTCTGTCTGGCATTGGATTGTTGTCTGTTTGTGTATGCAGGTATTTCCTTAAAAGTCCTTGATGGTTAATTCCAAGGCATTGATATAAGGATTTTACCCGAAAACAGCTGTTACTCTGCCCGATTTTCGTCAGAATTTTAATGTGCTTAATGCAAAGTGGTGCTAAGATAATACGTTCATCTGGATCCCCAAGTGATAATGTGTTGGTATTAATAGTCCAAAGGATGGGAAATCTACCTTGACCCATAATGTCAAGTGTTGGCTTCTTCTTCGGTTAGACCGTTCTTTTCCTTAGCTTTTATTTTACGCAATAGGATAGCCTCTTCATCTCCTCCCCTTCTTTAATTTTCAAAATCTTCTCCCATTTTACAAAACCTTCTTATGTTTGCAATCTTTTCAAAACCTTTTCTTTTAAAATATCTTTTGCCCCTTTGTGGCCTTTTCTTCAAAAAGTTTAGACACGATTAATTGTTGAAACGAGTGGCGATACCCCACGATTTTGAAATTGATTGATATAATGAGATCTTTTCCGCGTGAGAGAGCTAGTCACATACTCGTTGATTTCACCCGAGTTGGAGCCCTTCTTTCATTTGCGATGCAAAGAACTCGTTTGTTCTCATGCTCAAGATCAATGGCTGAGTATTTCTCTTCGACGACGATAAAGTGTTTATTCGGTTTTTAAAACGTTTTCCCTTTAAGAGGAACTACATTAGCTCTGACTTTTCCATTGCACCGAGGAGGTATGTAGGCACAAGGCTTAATGCTTTGCCGAGCTTATTTTAAAAATAAAACAAACCCTTTTTTTAGCACACACACCACACAGATTTTCAAAAAGGTTCCTGTGGAGTACCACAGATATGAGGGGTGCTTAAAACCTTCCCCTTGTATAATCAACACCTGTACCTAAGATCTCTTCTTTTTGTTTTAAAAACAAACTTTGGGTTTTCTTTGTTCTTTTCCCTTTTCCTTTGGAAACAATAAAGCGCGGTGGCGACTTTCACTGAAATATTGAGTCAAGTCAATCCTATGGCTTCGATCTCATATTTTCCCCGCTACAGAAAAATGGCGACTTCACTGGGGATCCAGTTTTAAGTGTGTTAAGCCTATTTTTGTTTATCTGTGTGTTTTTATCTGTATATATCGTTGTGTGCTTTGATTGTTTAATATTAATTTAATTTGAAGTATTGAATTAATAATTAGAATTATTAAGAATTTTATGGAAAATATTGGTTTATGGCAATTGGGCCACTGTAAGGAAATAGTAAAGAAGGGGGTGTGATATAGTAAAGTTTTTACTAACCTTAATATTATTCTTTTCATAAAATAATAAAGGATTGGGGAAAAGAAAGAACGTGAAAGAACATAAGTTTTGGGAACGAGGAACGTGAAGGAGAAATGAAGAGGAGAGACCAAAGATCAAGAATTTGGCTAAGGTAAGGGGGAGTTGTCTGATTATCATCTATTATCGGGTTAGGGGTTGATAATACTGAATAGATGTAGAATTCGGGTCGATTGAGTCATATGATAGGTTTAAGGATTGAGTCAAATAGTATGATGTTTGATCCCTATGTTTGAATCCATGATGTATGCGTTGTTATGGTCTCAATTGATGTGTAATTGGTGTATCATGAGATGTATTTTGTGTTGTTTGTGCATTCCATTTCCCTAGGTTCGTACTGGTATGAATTGGGTGAGTTTGGAATGTGTAGAATGCTGTTTTCTGCAGGTTGGGGTTTCTGAAATTACCGGTTCGTGCCGCGTACATAGGGTGCGCCGCGAACAGGTAGGCAGAATGCCAGGATGAGATGATACGCATAGGTCGCGCCGCGTACCTGTGTTGGCGCCGCGAAGGCGTAACTTTTTCTCGCTTCGCGCCGCGTGTAGATGTTTGCGCCGCGAATAGCTTGGCAGAGAGCCAAGGATTCTTGGAACGCTTAGTTCGCGCCGCGAACTAAGATGGCGCCGCGTGCTGTTGATGTTTGAGATATTTTTAAAAGTTCAAAGATGCATAACTTTTTAACTGTTGGTCCGTTTGACGTGCCGTTTCGAGCTAAACGAACCTTATAGAATAATCTATATGATGATGATTGATTGGTTTTTAGAATGATGAAAATACATGTATGCTATTCTTATTGAGTATGATGATTGGTGCAAATACGTGTATGTTTTGTATATGATGATGATGGAATTGTGATTGAATGATGTTAATATATATGAACATACTTGAATGATGAAGATGATGTTGATGATTGATGATGATGATGGTATAAGTATGTTGTATATGTTGCATTCATTCATGTTCATTGATGATGCTGTATCCATAAGGGTGTGTTGGATCAGTGAAGGGCATGATTCCCATTGTGTGGAATCTGTGCTGGCAGGGCCGTATCTTGAATGATGTTGGATCGGTCATGGGTTATTCCCATTTGATGATGTTGGTACCACATGCATAGTGTCAGTTCATACATATGCATAATTTATAACATGATTGGATGTTTTCCAGTGTTGTAAATGTTGATGATGTGTTGATTGTTGTTTGACTTGTTTTGAATGTCTGTTTATGAAACAATTGGGTGAATGATGCAACTGTGATGTGTTATTGCTTTATAACCTTATAACATTTGTTAATTATGATAAGACTCACCCTTACATGTTGCCATTTTTCAGATTGAGGATAGCGGCTGTTCGACTCGGTGAGGATTAGCTCATGAGTCAGTGTCTTAGTTAGCGTCAGGTGTCATGCTCTGGTAGTTGTAACACTGGGAACGCGATTATTTAGAGTTTATGATTATGACTCTAGTTATGTTTTGATGTTTTGAAGGATAAGTTTTAAAGATGTTAAACTTAGTCCGTTTGATTTAAATTCCGCTGTGTTAACATGAAACATTTTAATTTATGATGATTACCTCAGTGAATGCATGGCATGACTGAATGATGTTTATTTATTATGAATTGTGGCACCCTTATTTCATGTACTCTGAATATTTGTTTAAATTGCCGCGGGGTTAGTAAGGGGTGTTACAATAGTGGTATCAGAGCATAGTCGGTCGTTATGACCAGAGTCTTAGTGTTAGTTTTGTTTTCCTGTGTATGCGACTAGTAAGAGTTAACTGTCGATACTTCTGTTCTGATTAAATTGGTTGTGATTTAAGCAGAACAATGGCTGGAAGAGAAGGAAGAAATGATGATGCTATCGCTGAGGCTCTGGGCATGATTGCTGGTGTGCTGGGAGGAAATGCCAATGGAGCTGCGATTGGTGCTGACAGGCAGCTGAACAGTTTTCAGAGGAACAATCCTCCATTATTCAAGGGCACGCATGATCCTGAAGGTGCTCAAAAGTGGCTTAAGGAGATCGAGAGAATCTTCAGAGTCATCGATTGTGCTGAGGATCTGAAGGTGAGATATGGTACTCACATGTTGTCGAAAGAAGCTGACGACTGGTGGATGGCCACCAGGACTGAACTGGAAACTGATGGTGTGGCTATTTCTTGGGCTGTGTTCAAGAGGGAATTTTTGAGAAGGTACTTTCCTGAAGACGTAAGAGGTCGAAAGGAAATTGAATTTCTGGAACTAGTTCAAGGTAGCATGACAGTACCAGAGTATGCTTCAAAGTTCGTTGAGTTTGCGAAGTACTACGTTCACTACAACAACGATGAAGCTAGTGAATTCTCGAAATGCATCAAGTTCAAGAACGGTCTCTGTGATGAGATTAAGCAGGGTATCAGATATCAGAGAATCCGGAGATTTGTAGACTTGGTGGACTATAGTAGGATCTTCGAGGAAGATAATCTCAAGCTGAAGTCATCTCACTCTCGCGAGTTAGTTGACAGAAAAGGGAAGAAGCCTATGGATAAGGGTAAGCCATATGGTAGAGGTAATCCAAAGACTGGTGGTTGGAAGAAGCCTAGTGGGGGAGACTCCAGTGCTTTTGTCAGGTGCTATAATTGTGATGAGGTCGGGCACCGTAGGAATGAGTGCAAGCTGAATCAGAAGAAGTGCTTCAAGTGTGAAGAAGTGGGTCATGTTGCCGCTGATTGTAAGAAGAAGATTGTGACTTGTTACAATTGTGGTGAAGAGGGTCACATTAGCCCACAGTGTCCTAAACCGAAGAAGAACCAAGATGGAGGAAAGGTCTTTGCTTTGTCTGGATCAGAGACCACTACGGAGGATAGACTAATTAAAGGTACGTGTTTTATTCATGGCACACCTTTAGTTGCGATTATTGATACTGGAGCAACTCATTCTTTTATTTCTTTGGATTGTGCTAAGAGGTTGAATTTGGAAATATCTGAAATAAATGGAAGTATGGTTATTGATACTCCGACGTCGGGTTCAGTAACTACTTCGTCTGCATGCTTGAATTGTCCGGTTGATATTTTTGGTAGGGAATTCGGGATGGACTTAGTGTGCCTTCCGTTGAAACAACTCGATGTGATCCTGGGGATGAACTGGTTAGAATTTAACCGTGTTCACATCAACTATTTTTCGAAGACAGTAATCTTTCCTGAAGAAGTTCATTCTGATGATCTGGAGATGACCGCTAGACAGGTGGATGAAGCTATCAAGACTGGTGCAACGGTGTTTATGTTATTTGCATTGGCAAATTCGAAGGAAAGAGTAGTAAGTAGCGAACTACCAGTGGTATGTGAGTTTCCAGAAGTTTTTCCGAAAGAAGTGAATGAATTACCACCAGAGAGAGAAGTAGAGTTTTCCATTGAATTAATTCCGGGAACTAGTCCAGTGTCAATGGCACCGTATCGTATGTCACCGTCTGAGTTGACTGAACTGAAGAAGCAGTTGGAAGAATTACTTGAGAAGAAGTTCATTCGTCCTAGCGTTTCTCCGTGGGGTGCACCTGTGTTGCTAGTGAAGAAGAAAGAGGGTTCAATGAGGTTGTGTGTGGATTACAGACAACTGAACAAGGTTACTATCAAGAATCGGTATCCCTTGCCAAGGATTGATGATTTGATGGATCAACTGGTGGGAGCATGTGTGTTTAGTAAGATTGATCTGAGGTCTGGGTATCACCAGATTCATGTGAAAGACGATGATATTCAGAAGACCGCTTTCAGAACAAGGTATGGACATTATGAGTATTCGGTAATGCCGTTTGGAGTTACTAACGCACCTGGTGTATTTATGGAGTATATGAATAGGATATTTCATCCTTATCTCGATAAGTTCGTAGTGGTGTTTATAGATGATATCCTAATATATTCTAAGAGTGAGGAAGAACATGCGGAACATCTCAGAATTGTGTTGGAGTTGTTAAAAGAGAAGCAACTTTTTGCCAAACTATCGAAGTGTGAATTTTGGTTAGAAGAGGTCAGTTTTCTTGGACATGTAATTTCTAAGAATGGTATTGCTGTCGATCCTACTAAGATAGAGGTTGTATCTCAGTGGGAAGCGCCGAAGTCAGTGTCAGAGATTCGTAGTTTTCTTGGTCTTGCAGGTTATTACAGGAAGTTCATTGAAGGATTTTCAAAGTTAGCATTGCCGTTAACTAAATTAACCAGAAAGGGTCGGGCTTTTATTTGGGATGTAAAATGCAAGGAAGGACTCCAAGAGCTGAAGAAGAGGATGACTAGTGCTCCTATTTTGATTTTGCCGAATCCGACAGAATCATTTGTGGTTTATTGTGATGCTTCGTTGATGGGTTTAGGTGGTGTACTGATGCAGAACCAACAAGTGGTCGCGTACGCGTCGAGACAACTCGAAGTGCATGAAAGGAATTTTCCGACTCACGATTTAGAGTTGGCAGCGGTAGTGTTTGTTTTGAAATTGTGGCGACACTATTTGTCTGGTTCGAGATTTGAGGTATTCAGTGATCATAAGAGCCTGAAATATCTCTTTGACCAGAAAGAACTGAATATGAGGCAGAGAAGGTGGTTGGAATTCCTTAAAGACAACGATTTTAGTTTGAATTACCATCCGGGTAAGGCAGACGTAGTTGCTGATGCTTTGAGTAGGAAGACTTTACATATGTCTATGCTGATGGTGAAGGAATTGGATTTGATTGAACAATTCAGAGACTTGAGTTTAGTGTGTGAAGGTACTCCTACTAGTGTTAAGTTGGGGATGCTGAAGCTGACCAGTGGTATTCTTGAAGAGATCAGAGAGGGCAAGAAGGCTGATGTCGAATTAGTCGACAAGTTGACTTTGATTAACCAAGGCAAGAGTGGTGAATTCAGAATTGACGAGAATGGGTTACTGAGGTTTGGTGACACAGTTTGTGTTCCTGATGTTGCTGAACTTCGAAGAAATATTTTAGAAGAAGGACACCGTAGTGGATTTAGTATTCATCCTGGTGCTACCAAGATGTATCATGATTTGAGAAAGCTATTTTGGTGGCCTGGAATGAAGAAAGAAATTGCTGAGTTTGTGTATTCTTGTTTGACTTGTCAGAAGTCAAAGGTTGAACATCACAAGCCATCTGGATTTATGCAACCGATGTTTATTCCTGAGTGGAAATGGGATAGCATATCAATGGATTTTGTTTCGGGTTTGCCAAGAACTGTTAAGAATTGTGAAGCTATTTGGGTCGTGGTAGACAGGTTGACAAAGTCTGCACATTTCATACCGGTAAGGATGGATTATCCGATGGAAAAGCTGGCTCAATTATATATTGAGAAGATAGTCAGTCTACATGGTATTCCTTCGAGTATCGTGTCAGACAGAGATCCGAGATTTACGTCTAAGTTCTGGGAAGGTTTGCAGAAGGCTTTGGGTACTAAGCTGAGACTGAGTTCTGCTTATCATCCGCAGACGGATGGACAGACTGAGAGGACAATTCAGTCGTTAGAAGATTTGTTACGTGCTTCTGTGTTAGAAAAAGGAGGTGCTTGGGATAGTTATCTGCCTTTGATTGAATTTACCTACAACAACAGTTTTCATTCGAGTATAGGTATGGCTCCATTTGAGGCATTGTATGGTAGGAGATGTGGGACTCCATTGTGTTGGTACGAAGCTGGTGAGAGTGCGGTGATTGGACCAGAAATTGTACAACAGACTACGGAGAAGATTAAGATGATTCAAGAGAAGATGAAAGCTTCTCAGAGTCGTCAGAAGAGTTATTATGATAAAAGGAGGAAGACACTTGAGTTTCAAGAGGGAGATCATGTGTTTATGAAGGTTACTCCTATGACGGGTATTGGTCGAGCTTTGAAGTCAAAGAAGTTGACTCTGCGATTTATTGGACCATTCCAAATTTCGGAAAGAGTGGGAGAAGTGGCATATCGTATTGCGTTACCGCCAATGCTTGCCAACTTGCATGATGTATTTCATGTGTCTCAATTGAGGAAATACATTTCGGATCCGTCCCACGTGATCCAAGTGGATGATGTGCAGGTTAAAGACAACTTAACGGTTGAAATGTTACTTGTGAGGATTGAAGATAGAAGACTGAAGCAATTGCGGGGCAAGGAAATAGCTTTAGTCAGAGTAGCTTGGGGAGGACCAGCTGATGGAAACGTCACCTGGGAGTTAGAAAGCCAGGTGAAAGATTCCTATCCGGAACTATTTGCTTGAGGTATGTTTTCGAGGATGAAAACTCTTTTAGTGGGGGAGAGTTGTAACATCCGTATAATTTTAATATTAATTTAATTTGAAATATTGAATTAATAATTAGAATTATTAAGAATTTTATGGAAAATAATGGTTTATGGCAATTGGGCCACTGTAAGGAAATAGTAAAGAAGGGGGTGTGATATAGTAAAGTTTTTACTAACCTTAATATTATTATTTTCATAAAATAATAAAGGATTGGGGAAAAGAAAGAATGTGAAAGAACAGAAGTTTTGGGAACGAGGAACGTGAAGGAGAACTGAAGAGGAGAGACCAAAGATCAAGAATTTGGCTAAGGTAAGGGGGGACTTGTCTGATTATCATCTATTATCGGGTTAGGGGTTGATAATACTGAATAGATGTAGAATTCGGGTCGATTGAGTCATATGATAGGTTTAGGGATTGAGTCAAATAGTATGATGTTTGATCCCTATGTTTGAATCCATGATGTCTGCGTTGTTATGGTCTCAATTGATGTGTAATTGGTGTATTATGAGATGTATTTTGTGTTGTTTGTGCATTCCATTTCCCTAGGTTCGTACTGGTATGAATTGGGTGAGTTTGGAATGTGTAGAATGCTGTTTTCTGCAGGTTGGGGTTTCTGAAATTACCGGTTCGCGCCGCGTACATAGGGTGCGCCGCGAACAGGTGGGCAGAATGCCAGGATGAGATGATATGCACAGGTCGCGCCGCGTACCTGTGTTGGCGCCGCGAAGGCGTAACTTTTTCTCGCTTCGTGCCGCGTGTAGATGTTTGCGCCGCGAATAGCTTGGCAGAGAGCCAAGGATTTTTGAAACGCTCAGTTTGCACCGCGAACTAAGATGGCGCCGCGTGCTGTTGATGTTTGAGATATTTTTAAAAGTTCAAAGATGCATAACTTTTTAACTGTTGGTCCGTTTGACGTGCCGTTTCGAGCTAAACGAACCTTATAGAATAATCTATATGATGATTATTGATTGGTTTTTAGAATGATGAAAATACCTGTATGCTATTCTTATTGAGTATGATGATTGGTGCAAATACGTGTATGTTTTGTATATGATGATGATGGAATTGTGATTAAATGATGTTAATATATATGAACATACTTGAATGATGATGATGATGTTGATGATTGATGATGATGATGGTATAAGTATGTTGTATATGTTGCATTCATTCATGTTCATTGATGATGTTGTATCCATAAGGGTGTGTTGGATCAGTGAGGGGCATGATTCCCATTGTGTGGAATCTGTGCTGGCAGGGCCGTATCTTGAATGATGTTGGATCGGTCATGGGTTATTCCCATTTGATGATGTTGGTACCACATGCATAGTGTCATTTCATACATATGCATAATTTATAACATGATTGGATGTTTTCCAGTGTTGTAAATGTTGATGATGTGTTGATTGTTGTTTGACTTGTTTTGAATGTCTGTTTATGAAACAATTGGGTGAATGATGCAACTGTGATGTGTTATTGCTTTATAACCTTATAACATTTGTTAATTATGATGAGACTCACCCTTACATGTTGTCATTTTCAGATTGAGGATAGCGGCTGTTCGACTCGGTGAGGATTAGCTCATGAGTCAGTGTCTTAGTTAGCATCAGGTGTCATGCTCTGGTAGTTGTAACACTGGGAACGCGATTGTTTAGAGTTTATGATTATGACTCTAGTTATGTTTTGATGTTTTGAAGGATAAGTTTTAAAGATGTTAAACTTAGTCCGTTTGATTTAAATTCCGCTGTGTTAACATGAAACGTTCTAATTTATGATGATTACCTCAGTGAATGCATGACATGACTGAATGATGTTTATTTATTATGAATTGTGGCACCCTTATTTCATGTACTCTGAATATTTGTTTAAATTGCCGCGGGGTTAGTAAGGGGTGTTACATGGGATGGGTAGACCCATGGCCCCATGCTCGTGACGTCGAACCTTTGAACCTGGATTGTGTGATTTTGTGTGATTTGATGTGATCTTGTGTGCTCTTGATAGTGATTGATGCATAAACCATGCATTCATGCATTCATAAAAATGACCTTCACAAATGGTTTTCAAGGAACTTAGAGATTTTTTTTTGTAAACATCACAGGTACTATGGATCAAAAGAGAAGCATCAAGAAGTACACCTTCAGGAATTCAAGTGTGAAAGAATTGAAAGAACTAGCAACTTTGGTTCCTAATCTTGACAACTTCAAAAACCGTTATGGGAAATTGATCTCTATCTTGAAGACCAAAGTGGAGAAAGGGATTCTTGAGACTCTGGTGAAGTTTTATGACCCGGTTTATCATTGTTTCACCTTTCCGGATTATCAGCTTATGCCCACTTGGAGGAGTATTCTTATTGGATTGGTTTACCAGTTACGAATGAAATACCGTTTAGTGGTCTGGAGAAAGAGCCTCAGGTTGATGAGATAGCGGAGCTTCTTCAGTTGAAAATATCAGATGTGAAAGCAAACATGACCAAAAAAGGAGGAATTTGGGGATTGACTTCTAAGTTCTTGATTGGAAAGGATTCTATGTTGGCTAGTAAAGGAAGTATGATTACTTTTGAGACATTTCTGGCCTTGCTCATCTATGGTTTGATACTCTTTCCCAATATTGATAACTTTGTCGATGTTAATGCTATTCGGATCTTCATGATTGGGAATCCTGTGCCTACTTTGCTTGGGGATACTTATCATTCCATTCACCATAGGACTGATAAGAAAGGTGAATTATCAACTGTTGCACTCCTTTGCTCTATAAGTGGTTTATTTCGCACTTACCTCAGACTAAGAATTTCTTGAGCAATCTTGATGGTCTCTCATGGTCTCAGAAGATCATGCCTCTTACTAATGGGAATATCCATTGGTACAACCCTGCTTATGACATTGGTGAGATTATTGATAGTTGTGGAGAATTCCCTAATGTACATCTTCTTGGTACACAAGGAGGAGTCACCTACAATCCCATTCTTGCAAGGCGTCAATTTTGTTACCTCATGAAGGAGCGGCCCGCTAGTATTCTTGTGTCAGGAATCTTCTATCTTAATCAGGATGGAAATTCGAATATGAGAAATTGGTTTATGCGTGCTTGGCACCATATTGATAGGAAGAGACATTTGGGAAAGAAGCAATGTGTTACTCTCAAAGACTACACTGATTGGGTTCAAGCTAGAGCTCACACCTTTCAGATGCCTTACTTACTCGAGGAGCCTTCTCTACCCATTGCTCCACCATTATCTTTCACTACTCCTGTTGAAAGTAGTGAGGAGCATCTAGAGCTCGTGGCTAAGATGAGATTGGAAAGAGATGATTGGGAGAAGAAGTTTCATGCTTCGGAAATGGAGGATAAAGAGTTGAAGATACATTTGAAAGAAAAGGATGAAATGCTTTATATCCAAGATGGTTGGTTGATGGAAAAGGATTATCAGATCCGTCATCAAGAAGAGTTACTTCAACAACATGGTGAAAAGCGGAAGAGACAACAAAAGGATCTATTTTCCTCTGGTAGTCATGAAGATTCAGTTGCATAGAAAGAGGTTGCTGATAAGCTGATGGTCGAGAAGACTCATTTGAAGGCCTTTTATGAAGATGAATTGGAGAAGCTCCGTAGGAAGCTGCAGAGAGGAGTTGGATCTTCGCCAGAAGCGTTCCCTTTTAGTTTTTAGCTTTTCTATTGTCTTGTAATTTTGGATCTTTGAATCCTTTTGTAAGCTTTTCCATTACTAATGAAACAATGTTGTTATGTTTTATGTTTTTTGCTAATGTTTACAATTAATGTCTTAAAGTTCCTTGAAAACCAAAAAAATAAAAATCATGTGCATTGCATTTCATGCATCATTCTGCATTTTGGTCTTGCTTCCAAGATTGTTCCCGAAGTCTTATTCAGTGTTCTTCATACATAATCAAGTTGTCTCACCAATATAACACTCGAACTAACTGCAAGAAGAAGATGGAAGGTCTTGAACAAGAGAATCGTGAGCTGCGTGAAGAGGTTGTTACTTTGAGATCTGGTGTGGAGCGTCTCACTGCTCCGGTTGAGACGTTGATGGCTACTCAGAATCAGAATCAGAATCAAGTTCCTACTCCCAATGCCCAAGCTCAGGGTCAGACCACTGTGATTTCTGAAATCGCTGCTACAACAATTCCTGCTGTTCCTGTTGGTGCTACTCAGCAACGTATGCCTAATGGATATCCCTGGGGTATGCCTGAAGGTTATTTATCTGTTCCTAAGATGACTCGTCCGTTGAATCCTGTTATGGTCAACACATCTCCTATCGTTGTCAGTCAGAAGGGAATTGAAGTAGATCTTGATAAAGTCAAAGCAATTCAGGAAATGCCAGCGCCAAAGACTGAGAAATAAGTGAGAGGTTTCCTCGGACGTTTGAATTATATCTCCAGGTTCATTTCCAATATGACTGCTACCTGTGAGCCAATTTTCAAGTTGTTAAAGAAAAATCAGGGATGTGTGTGGAATGAAGATTGTCAGAAAGCTTTTGACAACATCAAAGAATATTTGCTTGAACCTCCCATTTTGCTCCCTCCAGCTGAGGGAAGACCTCTGATTATGTACCTCACAGTACTTGAAAATTCAATGGGATGTGTGTTGGGTCAGCATGACGAGTCTGGTCGAAAAGAGTATGCAATATACTACCTTAGCAAAAAGTTTACCGAGTGCGAAACAAGATACTCGCTGCTTGAGAAAACTTGTTGTGCTTTGGTATGAGCTGCTCGCCGACCGAGACAGTATTTTTTAGCACACACACAACACAGATTTTCAAAAAGGTTCCTGTGGAGTACCACAGATATGAGGGGTGCTTAAAACCTTCCCCTTGTATAATCAACACCCGTACCTAATATCTCTTCTTTTTGTTTTAAAAACAAAATTTGGGTTTTCTTCGTTCTTTTCCCTTTTCCTTTGGAAACAATAAAGCGCGGTGGCGACTTTCACTGAAATATTGAGTCAAGTCAATCATATGGCTTCGATCTCAGATTTTCCCCGCTACAGAAAAATGGCGACTTCACTGGGGATCCAGTTTTAAGTGTGTTAAGCCTATTTTTGTTTATCTGTGTGTTTTTATCTGTATATATCGTTGTGTGATTTGATTGTATATTTTCTTGCTTTTTTTCTTTTTGGTGCTCGATGGTTCCTCTGTGATGAGATAAAGTTCTAACCCGGACTTTGGTGAGTAACTTGAGATAGGAGGTGGTAATACCAATAGTCGCATGTCAGGAGCAATCCTTACCATGAGCTTCATATGGTAGAACCCCAATCAGTGGAGGCCTCATGGAAGGTAGTAGATGTTGTTACGAACCATCGTAAGAACGCTATTACTTTCAATAGTGAGTGTCCGTAGAAGCTGAATGGCCTAGAACCTTTTTAACCCATCTAAGCCTTTTTAGGATGTAGTGCATAAACAAGATCAAGTACCAATTTGAGCTTGTTGTCATGCGATACTACGCTCAGACGAGGTCTTTTTAGGCATATTATTGGCGCCCATGAGCAATTGTGCGTGCCGGTAATATCCGTTAGAAGATTGAAAACTATGGGAAACTTTGTAGAACCCGATCGGCAGGTACAAAATTCCTTAGAACACGCCTTGTGGGATGGGTAGACCCATATTGGTTAATCTCCCATATTGTTGAATAAAAAAGGATTTGTAGTCATTATGACATGTGTTCTATTTGTTGGTGTAAGTCCTAGAGGCCTATTGTTTTATTAGAACTTGGTACTTGTATCAAATTATTTATTAATAGTTAAAAAGACATTTCTTTATTTTGTTTATTTTACCATATAATCTCCTAGATTAAATCCTTCTTGGACCGCAAACAATGTAAGTCCTAGATTAAATCCCCTAGAATAGCTAGTCTGTTTAATAAAATGTTATGTGTGACTTAATCCTGAGATCCCATTAAACTTAAGGACATTATTCTTAAAGTATCTGTAGTCGAGCTATATTGTGAAGTGGAATAATATTAAAACATTGAGACTATTATTTGGATCGACTGAAATATAAGTATCATGGATAAATATTTATCAAGTCTTAATATAGGTATGAATATTAGGAGTAATATTTATACTAGACTCGCTTTCTATGAGAATACTACATAAAATGTTATGCAAAATGGCATACGTTATTTTCATGGTGATATTGGGGTATACTGAAATTCTGGCACAACATGACAGATGTCGTATATGATGTCAAGACACCAGGATATTAAACGTAATACCAATGCAATGTTAAGACATTGTAACAACAGAATAACAAACTAGTTGAGGTAATCTGCAAAATAATAAATAACACAGGTCAATGTTTACCCAGTTCAACTGTTAACCCAAGAAGGAAATCCACTATAATAGTATTAGTTTGAAGTTCTAAACAACCTCTAGTTTTACAAACTTTGCATCTAATCATTATCCGTGTAATTTATATCTAATATTCTACTAGATATGAGACCACTTTCACTTCCCTTAAATCATACAACATGTGATAAACAACAATGACAATCAAAGAGGGACATGCTCCAATAAACATAATCAACTACTGCGTAAAAGCTTATGAGTGATTCACAATTACAACTCAACTAACAGTCCAGCCCTAGCATCAAACAATACTAGAGTGGCCCATAATAAACAATGAACATATGAAGCCCTAATAATTGACACTTTTACATATGCGGCTCTTGCTCTTCTTAGGTTTAAAGACTTCCTTTTTGTAGCTAGAGAAATAACATGGGCTTAGGCTAAAAAATTTAGCAGATCCAATCTGGAATGTTACACAAAATCTATAGAATCTTCTGCATAAAATCAGGAACAAATTTAAGTTGTTACAAGACATGTTTTGACCTTTAATCTTGGCAAGCAAATCAATTCTGAATCCATATAATCTCCTAGATTAAATCCTTCTTGGACCGCAAACAATGTGAACAAAATCTTCAGAGGATCTTCAGATATCTCACATTAAAAATAAATCCTCCAATAATAGAAAACAAGGCACATTCTGATGTCTTACCAACATTTCAGGACACCGTGTCCAACATCTTGCTGAAATACTTGTTTTAACAAAATGCAGTCAACAAAACAAAACCTAACAATCTCCCTCTTTGGAAAATTTTGGCTAAAATAACCTTTGCATAAAAAGTTATCTCAAAAGAACATCTTCAAAAATAATGCACAAAAGAAATTGGAACTACACCAGTTCACATCAAAGGCATACGCAACAGAAAACATTTAAAACTCAGCCTCATAGAACAACGGAGAGATATAAACCCTCACCAACAAAACCTTCTTCTGAAAAAAATAAATTCTCACAGTCACAATGTCAAGACATTAGGTATGAAATCAAGCACAAACAACTCCCCATCAACAGTTGATCATCTCACAATTGATTAAACATCATGCTCCTCCTAAACACCAAATTAGCAACAAACTTTCCCTAAACACCAGATCAGGAGAAAAAAACTACCACAATTATAAACACCATGCTCGCTATAACACCCCAATTCTATCCAGCGAATACTATAAAAATCAGAGTTATAAATTTTCCAACAAAACATGGGATGCTACACTTTCAACTTAAAAACCATGACATTCAATCACATATAAATCAAATACATAACACATAAATGTTAGGATGAACCGACAACAATAACCTGTTTAGTCTTTAAAATAAAAAACTCTCATTACCATGCAGCGGATTCATAAATTCAACGGAAAATACCAAACACCTTGTCCAATTAAAAACAACTTTAAATTAATAAGTCTTTAATGGAAACAACTTAAAATTCAGCAACATAATAAAAACTAACAATCAAATAAATATGTGTTCATCTCCCCGAGTGTTACGTATCAGAGCGACCAACACCTGACTCGAACTAATAAAGGTAAGCAGCCTTCACTCTGGATTACCTGCACGTTACCAACATAGGGGTAACATTCAAACAGAAGGGATGAGATATCGAACCATATAATAGAACGTATGATAAATAATATATCAGATCAGATTATATAAAATCACCACTTGAACAACTTTCAAACAACATAAATCATCACAATTCAACAGCACAAAACATCATTATATTATAATGATAACAATTCAAATATACGACACGAATGCGACTTATACGATGCACAAGCATGTGGTACCAATGGAGAAAAACTCCCAACTTAAAATCCGCCAGTTAATAGAGATGTCAACAAGGCATAAGCTTTCAACTTAATATTTGCCAATCCAGACCAACTTATTGAGCATCAGCTCCAACTTGAATATGTTATGTATGCGACAACGATGAATGCAACAGCAACAACACAATAACGATTGTTTATCAACAACTTAACAACAACATCAACATTGGCTATAATCCTACAACTTGATATTTGCCAATAAATAGAGGCAATCCAACCAGATACAACACCACCTGCAAATTCGCAATTTTCAACAAACATACCGCATAACAAATCAACCAAATTATACTATAACCAACCGCATAATTATTCGGACAATTTTGACTAAAGCCGGATAATTAATTATCGGCTAAACTTACTACTATTTTCCACTTCGTATTAATGTTCTTATTACGACTCAGTTAAATTAATACTACACTGCTATTGACAACTCTATCGACAACTCTCACAATTCTATCAGAGTTGAAAATAACTTAAATTATCCCATTAAATCAAATATTTAAATCCTAAATATTATACTATTTATTATTATTACTATATATTAGTAGCTTGAATGTTGAAACACTTAAAAAAAATTGGTTTCTCAATTTACTCACAATACTGTTACTTGAAAGATGAAACACTAGAACGTGATGATGCAGAACTATTCTAAACAAATACCACCTCTATTCTAAGAGTTACTTTGTATTATAATTTAATTAGCAAGTGTTTATTAATTTACTACACTTGAATGCACTAAGTATTAATAGATATTATAAAACATGTAATGTTGTATCTGTAATGTTTTTGGTTCGTCATGGCCGAGATTATGCTATGTAGTTTTATATATATCACGACTTCAATTTCGCATGCACACCACATCTATATACATACCTCTCATGCTGATATA
This sequence comes from Vicia villosa, assembly GCF_029867415.1. Lineage (NCBI taxonomy): Eukaryota > Viridiplantae > Streptophyta > Magnoliopsida > Fabales > Fabaceae > Vicia > Vicia villosa. Next base: position 772,534 of record NW_026705315.1, read on the forward strand.
TCACAGTCAATATATAAACTCATCATTTATGTTCCTCTACCCTAAAGAATAATCCTTGGTGGTCTTTAAGAATAAACATGTGTTGAGTTATGTTCTGACATCTTGTGTAACATTGTTTTTCTGGCTTAAAGATAAGTCTTTGAAAGACTTTCCATTTGATTAGAAGCAGAATAATATTGTCTTTGCTGATCTTCATACTCTCTTACTCCCCCTGAGATATACAAATTTAGGACATCTTTGATGTTCGTCCTTGAAGCTCCCTTCTTTTGGAATTTACCACAGTTTCCAAGTTTAGAAACCTCAGTTTACTTGCTATACAAGATTCAGATTGCCACACTCTGCAACTTGAAGTAAAAGAAGCTATGATTGTATAATCATACATCAATCTTCAGCATATAAGTCTGAGCATTTTCATACAGACATTGCAAAATATCCAGCTCCCATCAAGATATTTAACAGAATCAGTATGCTTCACCAGATACTCTTGCCACACTTCCTTAACTTGTGAAGATAGTAGTGAACACGGACCTTTGGTTCACATTAGTCATTGAATACATAACTAGAAAGACTTCTCATCTAATAGGTACTAAGTCTCCCGTCAAAGTAATTATTAGTTACTTAGTAAGATTTACTACTCACACTTGTTCATCTTGACTGATTTCTTCTCAGTCTTGCATCCAGGTTCTACACCCAATAAGTACTAAGTTTCCCGTCAAAGTACTTACCAGTTAGTCAGTTAGAATTTGCTACTCACACTAGGTCATTCTGACTGATTACCTCTTCACATTTATACACTTTTATCTTGGCAAACACAATATAAAGAAACTGAAGATCTTGAGATGATGTTGTAACATCTGACGTGACATCATCCTTTATGGTTCTTGATTAACATCTTTAACATCTAATTCATAGCACTTAGGGTGGAAACAAAAAAGTGAAATTATCAGCAACATCCAGACATATCAAGGAATACAATAGCCATCATCTCAATAAGCTTTTCTTCAGACTTTCATTCTAATTTTGAGATGATGGATGCCAAAGTCTGTACATATAGAGAAGATTCCCTCATTTAGGTTTCTGGAACAGACTTAGTCATGACATAACATTGAATTAGTCACATTCTTCTGAGCCATCTGACTTCCTTGATTCCAAATAACACTACCCTTTCTGGATAACAACTAGGGCAGTAAACATTCTTGACCATATTTCACTGTGATTGAGACACAATATTCAACTCGTACAACTGCTCTATGGTTATGAATGAAGATACACATATCTGGTTCCATTGATCATAGGAAAATACCACATGTAAGCTCATCTTGATTTAAACATAAAGGATCAGAAAGGAATACCTTCATGAGTTTTCTTTGGCACTGAGCTTTTACTTCTAACCTCCATATGCTGAGGTTTGGAGTAGAAGGACATGTTGCTCGTGTCATGATCAACTTATAATCAGATGTCTCCTCTTCCAGACCAGGAGTAGGTTCCAAACCAAAGTTCTCATACTACATCAGTTTAGCACCAGAACAACTGTTCTTCAGCTGGTAGCTGCATACCAGTACTTAATGTCCTAACATCCGGTGGGACATCTGTTCCTCCTTTTAGGAACACTCCAGCCTTGAAATTCTTCAAGGTTCACACTTGCAGATGATTATGAATATCATTGATCATTTGATATTCAACAACTCTAATAAACCATGCCATTATGAGTGGACTTGAGAGATTACTCAAGTATCTTTGACACTTTAATTATAGCTGTAAGGATCTGCCATAGATTCTGTTGAATATAAATAACCCTAGAATCTTTCTTATACAATTGGGGTTGCACAGAGACTATGCATCGGAAAATATCCATACTTCAACAAAATTCACATAATGCTTACTCCAAATATCAGTTGTAAGCATGACAACTAAGGATTGACTACAACTCAACCCTGCACAATGATTGCTTCTGCACCAAGCAACAAACTAGACCTAACCAACATCCTGACCTGATAAACTCACATAGATACAAAGGTTACCTTATCAATATCTTCACTGCCGCATGAAGGTTTTGATACGTTTCTTTTCTGTACATAGATACAGTCTGAACAGTTCAATTCAAATTCTTCACTCCCACATGAAACATTTGGATTTATCTCTTCTTGTTCTAGCATCAGTAGCTCTGGTCAGGTTGGTCTAATCCTCCACATATAGGTCCATCTGTTGCACCCCAATTTTTGACCTCTGAGATCCCATCATTTTCTAAGTGTTATGATCATTATTGTTATACCCCAAAATTTGCCTGCGTTTTTTTTAAAAAAAAAAGAGAAGTCAACAAACTTCTGTCTAAAAATTTGGAGTTTTATACAATCTTGGAATTTTATTTCATAAATATCCTGATTTTATGAATACTCAATTTTTAGAATTTTTTATACAGTATTTTGGTTCGCTGTTAAATTTATTCTTACATAAAAGCCAAATACTGTTTATCACTTCATACACTGTTTATTTGAGATTTATTTTCAGATAAATAATGCTGACGCAGTTGATACAGAATTAAAATTTGCAGGCGCGGAGTCCGGGTTTCAGATTATACTGGTAACAATTAAATTATTATTGGTTTTATTTCCCACTAATTTTTATTTTTATACTATATTATTTTTTTTCAAAATCTCTTTCTTTCTTTTCAAATATCTTCCTTTCTTTTCAAATCTCTTTCTTTCAAATCAAATCCTAGCTTTATTCTACACCCCTTTTCTTTTCAAAACCTACCATACTTTTTTTCAAATCCTACTACTATTCAAAACGGTAACACTCCATTCCCAACGTCTCTATCTCTCTCTTTTCACTCTATAAATACTCCTCATTTTTTCCATAAATTCTCACATCAAATTTCACTCATCTCCCAAATTTCTATCACACTATCTCATAATTATTTTCTCTTCTTCCCCGACAAAAATGGCAAAGTGGATGGATACACTTTTTCTTATAGTCGTCACTATTTTTACGGTGATCATGTCCTTCTTCTGTCTGCATAGTCCTGAAAAATGCGGACCTGCGATGGTTACACTTCCGATCATCTATTTTCTGTTGTTCATAGCATGGATTATTAATCGTCATATGTAAAGTTTGTCGTATCTTCTGTTTTTTAGAATGTACCATTCTTTATGTTTACCGTACTGTTCACTACGTTTTGTTTAGGTAATATTTGTACTGTCAGTATTAAGTATTACACTATCTATTATACCGTCGTTTAACTAGTAAGATAATATTATGTGTGTTTATTGCTAGTTAAATATTTATTTTTCTATGCATTAAATCCCTTTCAATCTTATTATTGACGGTAATTTTGTTCGCGTACAGTGTATTTTAGTTATTTATTATATTTGTGTTTTTCTAACAAATCATGTAAATAATTTCTCACCATTAACACAACAAAAAAACAAAAAGAAAAAATTGACTTTAACTGTTAAGTTTTCACTTTAACTGTTACGTTAATACCCGGACATTTAGTTACCAGTCAAACCCGCTATCAGCGCAATTCTCCGTGTTTGTACCATCAGTCAAATCAATTTTTCGCACTTCAAATTTCCAAGATTTTGTTCTAGAAGTCTTCTGATAATCACGTGATCAACAGAGACTCAACACTGCACAAAAATCAGGTACGCCTAACTGTCTCCTACACAAACAGTCCCTAACTAGGTTTTTTTGTTTTTTTTCAGGAGAACGAGTTTTTGAGACCTCAAATGGATTTCATGGATCTCCATATGTCTCAAAGTACCACCAGACAAATTTTCAAACTTCGATTCGCTCGGACGCACAGTCAACAGCTCAAACAGTCAACAGACGACCAGTTTGACCAAAAAGTCAACAGACATTCAAAAATGCAATTTTTTGTCAACATCCATATTTTGTCATAATATTCATCATGTGATCAATGGTTGATCATAATTCATCAAGAAAAGTTCAGAAATCGACAAAACTCAAAATTGCAAAATTAGAGTTTTTTACCTAAAAGTCAACCGAACTTTGACCGACCATAACTCTCTCATAATTTATCAGAAAAATTCCAACCAAAGCTCATTCTCAAGGAAATTAAATTCTCTACAACTTTGATGTTGGGCCCGAGGTAAAGAAATGCTTCCGCCTAAGTGATATAAGCCAAAACATTACAGGTCATTTTCAAAGTCAACAAAAAGCAGTTTTTTGTCAAAGCCCATATCATCAAGATAACTTCTCCAAATGCAAAAACGCTTCCAAAGTGGCTTGTAGAGGACATCTTGGGCTTTCCAAAAAGTTAAAGAACACTTTCATAGGATCAAAATTAAGGGAGATATGCCTTGATGAAGTTGACCTTTTTTGGAAAAATGCATAAAACAAGTAATGACCAAAATTTGATTTTTTTTCAAAAAGGCCAATTCTTTTGTGATTCAATCTTGATTCCCATATGTCTAAAGGGCATCCACGACCTATCCATGATTCATGACACTTTTATTTCATTTTAATTAAATTTTATTCATTTAAAATTCAATTAAAGTGAGATAATTCAAAGATATTATCAAAGATGCTTATGGTTGCCAATCAAGACCAATTCAAAGATGCTTCAAGATAATATTTGAGATTGGAAAGAATAACACTTGATTGTTTTAACCATGGTTAAGAAATGCACTCATTGAAAATATTCCATTATCATATTTTTTCCACAAAATCAATCATGAAAATTCCAACTTGCAAGGGTTCAAGATCAAATCATTTGCCTATAAATAGAGCTTCATTTCTTCATTCATGAGGAGGAAAAAAAATGGAGGAACAAGAGGAGAGCACAACAACAAACACCAAAGCCATAGCATAAGTTTTATATATTTCCAAAAGTTTCAAGAAACTTGTAAAAATCAAGGCTCATTCAAATAGCCACTTTCAATCAATTTCAATCACTCTATTCCACTCTTGGGACATCATAGAGTAAGTACAATGTAATTTTTAATATGTAGTAGTGTTAGGAGTTCATGAATTAAAAACTCCATATTTATGCATATTTTCAATTTCTCAAAAAAAAATGTTTTAATTTTAGTTTTAAGTTGATATAATGTTTATTTAATTTTTAACATAAAAATATTTTATTTCTTTTCATAATTAATTTATTTTGCTTAATTAATTAGTAATTATGTAAATATTGCTTTTTTAAAATTATTTTCAACCAATCAAAAAACTCCAAAAATATTTTCCTTTTGGACTTAGGTTTATATTTTTTATAATCTAATTTTTGACATATAAAATAATATTTTTCTTGTTAAGTTTAATTATTTGTTTAATTAGCTTGTTAATTAACTTAAAATCAATTCCAAAAAAAATCACAAAAAGAATGAATTAAGTTTAATTTGTTTTATATTTATTTTTGTATATTATTTAATATTATTTCTTATCTTTTTCCTTTGTCCCGAATCAGAATAAAAGATCAAATATGGCAGAGATTGTATGCAGTTGATTTAAGACTTTTTTGGAAATTTATCGTGTAGTCGCTATGATTCTATCAAGCTTCTGATAAATTTTCATTAACTTTAAATCCGAGATCATCATTCACTCACCATCGATCTTCACTAACATCGTGAATATACTTGACTAGCTTCAAGATGATTCACGTGCTAACATAATAACAATTGACTTTAATTTCCGCATTTTATTATATTGTTCTTTATATTTCTTGCTTTATGCTTTATTTTATTATTTATTATTTATGTTTCTGTTATTTTTTCTTTGTCCATTTGGACATATTATTTATATTTCTGTTATTTTTTCTTTGTCCATTTGGACATATTATTTATGTTTCTGTTATTTTTTCTTTGTCCACTTGGACATATTATTTATATTTCTCTTATTTTTTCTTTGTCCATTTGGACATATTATTTATGTTTCTGTTATTTTTTCTTTGTCCATTTGGACATATTATTTATGTTTCTGTTATTTTTTCTTTGTCCATTTGGACATATTATTTATATTTCTGTTATTTTTTCTTTGTCCATTTGGACATATTATTTATGTTTCTGTTATTTTTTCTTTGTCCATTTGGACATATTATTTATATTTCTGTTATTTTTTCTTTGTCCACTTGGACATATTATTTATATTTCTGTTATTTTTTCTTTGTCCACTTGGACATATTATTTATATTTTTGTCATTTTTTCTTTGTCCATTTGGACATATTATTTATATTTCTGCTATTTTTTCTTTGTCCATTTGGACATATTATTTATATTTCTGTCATTTTTTCTTTGTCCATTTGGACATATTATTTATATTTCTGCTATTTTTTTTTCTTTGTCCATTTGGACATATTATTTATATTTCTGCTATTTTTTCTTTGTCCATTTGGACATATTATTTATATTTCTGCTATTTTTTCTTTGTCCATTTGGACATATTATTTATATTTCTGTCATTTTTTCTCTGTCCATTTGGACATATTATTTATATTTCTGCTATTTTTTTTCTTTGTCCATTTGGACATATTATTTATATTTCTGCTATTTTTTTCTTTGTCCATTTGGACGTATTATTTATATTTCATTGTCCACTTGGACATATTATTTATGTTTCCGCTATTTTCTCTTTGTCCATTTGGACGCATTGTTTTTGTTTCCGTCATCTTCACTTCTTCTATTTTTAAATCAAAAGTGAGCTAAGCAATTAAGAGCCCATGGATAACCATGGATACAAAGGGTGCTTAAAACCTTCCCTTTGTATAACCTACCCCCCGAACCCAAAATCTGTCAAAAGGTCTTTCCTGTTCTTTTATGCCTTTCCTAAATGTTGGATAAAATAAAAGTCGGTGGCGACTCTTGCATAAAAAAAAATCAAAAAAAAAAGAAAGAGCAAGGAGTCAGTTCGCCTCAAAAAACCGAGTTACACCATCCTCCACTTCAAGGGACCATACAATATGAACACTCCTTGTTCAAACAATCTTCTACCTTCAGCACAACCAGAAAGTATCCCTCATGGATCTCATTCAGAAACAGACAGGATGCCTGCTCTGATACCAGTTGAAATTCTGGTATGACAGATTCAGGATGTCACTCATGATGTCAAGACATCTGATCTGTTATTAACTTATCAAAGGCAGAACAGAAAGATCCCCAATTTTTAATTACCCCTAAGAAGGAGTCCATGAGTACTGGGATCATGTTTGTTCAGTCAACATAACCAGATTGTAAAATTCATTGGTTGTGTAAATGGATCAGCTATCAAACCTGAACCTGATGTTATACGCGATGTTACAACATCCAAGACTGAACATATAACACACTGCAGAAGATAAATAACACATTGAATTGTTAACCCAGTTCGGTTTAACTACCTACTCTGGGGGCTACCAAGCTAGGAAGAAGATTTCACTATCAGTAGTACTATTTTATGTAAGCAACCTCTATTTTACAAATAAACAACCTCTGGTTTAACTAGTCACTACTCAATGCAACCTTTATCATAGAACTCCATCTAAGACAAGAGAACCTCTGGTCACTCCCTAGTGATACCTAACTGTTACAACCCTGCAACATCTATTTAAACAATTAACAATGAACACTAACTTGATCTTGCTTCAAAGCTTCAATCAGGAACATAATACTCAACTCTTACCTACATGTTTCGAGTGAGAACAATAACTTCTCTTACCTACAGGTTTCGAGAAGGACATGGCAGCCATCCCACAGCCTGGGTGGTCTACCTATAGAAACCCTAATGACTACATCTTTTCTAAACACGGTTTTCTATGTTAAACTAGGTTACAAAGGTTTCTATTTATAACCTATTCCCAATTGGACTTGGGCTTACAAATCGCAGCACTACTAGCTGTTACAAATCTTCAGATATCTTCTGCTAAAAGAAAGGTCTTCAATCACAAGTTTCCTAATTTATCTCCTAAACTAGAAACTGCTGAATCTTCAATATTCTGATTTGATTCTTCAATATTCTGACTTGATTTTATTGACCTTTAAATCTGCGCCACATTGGATTACATAATATTCATAGAATATTCTGTATCTGTTGAGAATCAAACTGAATCTTCATTCCAGTTCTGCAGGCGCGATGTCATGAGTTGATGTCATGACATTCAATATAACATATTGCTTTTGTACCTGTTTTGTTCTTTTATATTTGCAAGATTTATACATTGTATTATATTTTGCTGCTATCATGTTTTAGCCAAACATAAATGCCAATCAGCCAATAAAAACATCAACATTTTAGATCCCAATTGTTGTAATACACCTATATAAATGCATTAGATACATCCTCATCTAAAAATGTTAATGAAACTTTACATTCTCTCTCTATTTTTCTTTTCTCTCTCACTCTCCGTCTTCACACACTCTAAACTCCCATTATTCACCAATTATGTGATTCTCTCTCACTCTCTTCTTCTTCACATACTCTAAATTCCCATTATTTATTAATTATGTGATTGTATGTTTCAACAGTTCTAAGATTGAAGAGTATCTCGTGCTTCTCTTGAAGGTCTTTATTCTTATGATGGTGGTCTTGTTTGCTTGAGCTCTAGCTTGTGCCTGTTGGAACATACGAATCAAATTAAGGTTTCTTTAATGGAGAAAATGATGAATTGAAGAAGATGAAGATTAGAGAATTGAGAAGAAAGATAAGAGAGAGAGAGAGAGAGAGTAATTGAGGGTGAGATGGTGAATTGGCATTAACCACAAAATAGGAGTAGTGAGCTCCTTATATAGTACATGTTACAAAATGATTGGAATGAATTAAAACACCCAAAAACAAAACAGAAAAACAGTTGAGCTTCAGTGTAACCGGTTACGGCAAACAGCGTAACCGGTTACACAAACGCAACACCTACAGTGACTCTGTTTCACGGGTTCGTAACCGGTTACGGTAACAGGCGTAACCGGTTACGCCAACTGAAGTGGTAAAAACAACAATTTCAACACACCACCTCACTTCAGTTGGTTCAAGTCAAGCATGCTCAACTTCATTCTCAGCCTCTTGAACACTTCATTTGTCACCCCCTTGGTCAACAAGTCAGCTACTTGATCTTCGCTTCGACAATATCCCAATCGTAACTTTCCATCGCTCACTAACTCCCTCAAATAATGAAACCGCATCTCTATATGCTTGCTTCTTCCATGTGCAATCGGATTCTTCGCAAGGTTAATCGCTGAAAAATTATCAACAAGGAGAGTAATAACCTCACCCTCACTACTATTAAGCTCCTTCAATAGATTCATAAGCCACATGGCTTGGCAAGCACACAACGATGCCACAATATACTCGGCCTCACAAGATGAGAGTGCTACCACCGGTTCCTTTTTCGAACACCAAGAGATTGGAGTTCTACCTAGCATAAAGATGTATCCAGCTGTTGACTTTCTATCATCTTTATCACCACACCAATTGGAATCGGTGAAACCAAGTAAATCACACTTTCGGCCCGTATCCGATGCCGGAAAGAGAATTCCACAACCAAGAGTCCCTTTAACATATCTAAGGATCCTCTTGACAGCTGCCATATGAGATACCTTAGGTCTCTCCTTGAATCTACTCGCAATACCGACACTAAATGTCAAGTCCGGTCGCGTATTGCACAAATACCGCAATGATCCAATCAATCTTCGATATTGAGTTGGATCAACATCTTGCTCATCCTCACTCTTGGACAGCTGTAGTCTTGCTTCACATGGTGTAATGGCCACATTACAATGCTCCATTTCACACCTCTTCAAGATCTCAAGTGCATACCTCCTTTGGTGCATGAGCAGTCCCATTTTTGACTATTGGAACTCTATGCCAAGGAAGTATTTCATGATACCAAGGTCCGTCATCTCAAACTCACTCATGAGTTCCTTCTTGAACCTTGAAATACTCTCCTCACAGCTGCCGGTAATCAAGAGATCGTCCACATATAGGCAAAGAATTATCACACCATTTGTAGCATTCGATCTCACATATACGCCATGTTCGGACACACACCGCTTGAAGTTAATGTCGACAAGAAAACCATCTATGCGTTTGTTCCAAGCTCTTGGAGCTTGTTTCAAACCATACAAGGCTTTATGCAACTTGTAGTATCCCATCTCTTGATTCTTCACTATAAAACCGGGGGGCTGTCCAACATAAACCTCCTCGTCAAGCGGACCGTTCAAAAACGCAGATTTGACATCCATTTGATAAACGCTCCAATTGTTGTTGTTTGCAATACCAACAACCAACCGGATGGTCTCAAGCCTAGCTACAGGAGCAAACACCTCCTCAAAGTCTATTCCTTCACGTTGCAAAAATCCTTTTGCTACCAATCGAGCCTTATACTTGATTATCTCGCCCTTCGGATTTGCTTTCACTTTATAGACCCAACGTACACCAATCGGCTTTTTGCCAAGCGGTAGATCAACTAACTCCCAAGTACCATTTTTCTCGATTGATTCCAGCTACTCTTTCATTGCACAAATCCACTTTGGATCCCTTAAAGCCTCCTCCATATTCACCGGTTCGGATTCGGCCATAAGCGTAAAATGGACGAAATCACCTTCATTATTAACTTCATTATCTTGGAATCTCTCGCATTCTTGGAGTCTAGATGGCAACACCCTTTGCCTTGTTGATCTTCTACGGTGTTCTTCAGTTTGAACATCATTCGGAGGCTGTGGAACTGTTTCGGGACTGACTGGATCATAAAAAAACATTGCAGTTGGGATTCTGTTCTGCTCGTAACCGGTTACGCCAGTTTGTACTGGCTAGCCGTAACCGGTTACACTGTTCTCTGCAGAATTCATGTTCTGCTTTTCCTGTCTGTAACCGGTTACGCCAGTTTGTACTGGCTGGTCGTAACTGGTTACGCTGTGACTGCTGCTGTTATTTTCTTCAAAAATAACATCTCGACTAATCAGAATCTTCCGATTTCTCGCACCGAACAGTTTGTAACCGCCTGTAGAGTGATATCCAACGAATATCATTTCCTCTCCCTTGTCGTCCAACTTCTTTCTTAGTTGACCCGACACATGTCTATAAGCCACCGAACCGAATACTCGCAAATGATTTAGATTCGATTTGAATCCACACCAAGCCTCTTCCGGAGTAAGCTTCTCAAGCTTCTTTGTAGGACAACGATTCAACAAGTACGTGGCTGTAGAGACCGCTTCTCCCCATAGTTCCTTCGGTAGATTTTTACCGCTTAACATGCTTCGAACCATGTTCATAATTGAGCGATTTTTCCTTTCGGCAATACCATTTTGCTGCGGCGTATAGGGTGGTACAACCTCACGTACTATACCCTCATCATCACAATACTTCCCAAACGCAACCGAGGTATATTCACCTCCACCATCCGTTTTGAGAATTTTCAACTTGCGACCGCATTGCCTCTCCGCCATGGACTTAAATCTCTTGAATACATCAAACACCTCATCCTTTCTCTTGATGACGTAAGTCCACAAATTTCTACTAAAATCGTCAATGAACGTGACAAAATATCGATTGCCACCAAATGTGTCCACTTGCATAGGTCCACAAACATCGGAATACACCACCTCAAGGTGTGCATTGGTCCTATGACCCGCATCCTTGCTAAAACTTCCTTTGTGTTGCTTTCCTTTCACACATTCTTCACACAACTCAGCTGGAACGTTAATGTGTGGCAGCCCGGTAACCATACCTTCTTGTTGCAACGCTTTGAGATCACGAAAATTCAAGTGACCGAGACGATAATGCCATAACCACTCCTCTCTACTTGCAGCTGTAGCTAAGAACCTATGCTCCAATACTTTCAGCTCAACTTTGAAAGTCCTATTGGTAGCCATAGGAGCCTTTAGGATCAACACACCACTAGCATCAACAACTCGCAAGATCTTATCTTCCAACCGTATGTTGTAACCTTTTTCTAGTAATTGACCAATAATCAAAAGATTACACTTAATACCTGGAATATATAGCACATCCTTGATCATAGAATGTCCACCATCCTTTTTCTCGATCAACACATCACCGACACCTTCGGCCATGAGAGTGGAATCGTCCGCAAACTTCACTTTATTTTTTGCCACTTGATTGATTTGCACAAACCAATCTCTTCTTCCTGTCATATGCGTTGAACATCCGGAGTCTAAGTACCACTCCTCATTGCCTTGAGTTCCATCTCGAACCGAGATCATCACATTTTGTTCCGAACTCAAAACGGTCGCATTTTCTGCACTGCTGTAGCTGCTGTCCCGTGACTTGCAGCTGCTGTCCAGCACCTCTGTCATGCCGTCACACTCATCGGTAATCATCATTAAGAGTGTGGCTTCATCATCCACCTCTTGCCTCGCAACCTTGGCTTCATCCCCTTTAGATTCAAGCTATTTAGCACCACACTTTGATTGAAAATGTCCAAGTTTCCTACATTTCCAGCATTGTCTTTTGCTCATATCTCTCGGTTTTCCACCTCTCGCGTTGCTCCGATCACCATAACCGTTTGAGTTGCTGCTCTCACCCTTTTGTCCCTTCGAATGTTTAGATTCACCATCGCCTTGCTTCCCTTTCGAAGGCCATTTCCCTTTCGAACCTTTACTCCTTTCATTGAAACGAGCTTGCAAAGCTATCTCCGCCTTTGCCTTATCGCTTCCTCTCTCGTCCATTCTTTGTTCATGTGCTTCTAGGGAACTTTGAAGCTCATCCTTGCTCAACGACGTAAGGTCCTTCGACTCTTCAATAGCAACTACAATATTGTCGAATCTTGACGTTAACGAACGTAAGATTTTTGACACAACATTCTGCTCTAAGAAAGTTTCCCCACACGACTTGATTTGATTCACTAAGCGCGTAATGCGTGTCACATAATCGTTGATCGTTTCCTTCTCTTCCATTTGCGTTAACTCGAATTGCCTCTTGTGAGTTTGTAACCTCACAACCTTCGCCTTCGCAGCCCCAGCATATGCCTTCTCAAGAATTAACCAAGCTTGCTTCGCGGACTCGCAATCACCGACCTTTTCGAAATTATCACCATCGACGCAAGAGTGTATCAAGAAGAGAGCTTTGTAATCTTTCTTCTTCTCTTCCCTGAAAGCGGTTTGCTGTGCAGCTGTAGGTTCAACCCCTAGTGGTGTGACACCATTGTTGACGATATCAAGAACTTCTTGGTATCCAAACAAGACCTTCATTTGCTTAGACCACTTGTCATAATTCTTCGAATCAAGAATCGGTAAATTGGACGGGATTCGATCATTGGTACTCATTGTTGCAGCGGAATCGGATCAGAACCAGTGCTCTTGATGCCAAATGTTGGAACATACGAATCAAATTAAGGTTTCTTTAATGGAGAAAATGATGAATTGAAGAAAATGAAGATTAGAGAATTGGGAAGAAAGATGAGAGAGAGAGAGAGAGAGAGAGAGAGAGAGAGAGAGAGAGAGAGAGAGAGAGAGAGAGGGTGAGAGGGTGAGATGGTGAATTGGCATTAACCACAAAATAGGAGTAGTGAGCTCCTTATATAGTACATGTTACAAAATGATTGGAATGAATTAAAACACCCAAAAACAAAACAGAAAAACAGTTGGGCTTCAGTGTAACCGGTTACGGCAAACAGCGTAACCGGTTACGCAAAGCAACACCTACAGTGACTCTGTTTCACGGGTTCGTAACCGGTTACGGTAACAGGCGTAACCGGTTACGCCAACTGAAGTGGTAAAAACAACAGTTTCAACAGTGCCCACTTAGGGGTATAATATTTTGTTGCCTTTTTTTTATTCAGAATTGTTTTTTTTCCGGTCTTGTAGTGTTGTGGCTTTTTCATTGACTACCGTGTAGTGTTTTGTTTCTTGATGTTTTCATTAGTTCTTGTTCTAACCGAAACCACAGATTTTGTACTTTGTTAGTTGATCTATCCACTCCTTATTTTTATATATTATTATTTTGTTATTAAAAAAAGCAGTAAATTAAGCATATACCTTTCACTGCCTTCAATATTTAATTTATTAGATGAAATCCAATAGAAATCCTCCTAGTTCACATTTTTTATCTTCATCCTTCAAACCAGTTTAGCTTTAAATTCATCGACCAAGACAAATTTATAGTATATTTTAATCTTTTTTCAACCTCAATTTCATCAAACTAAGCATATACTCATCGATATTCTCTCAAAACATAGCCAATAAAAAACCTCTTTATCCACTCATCAAAATCAGGATCAAAATTGAGAGGACTAATCTGAGTTAAAACTATGAAGTTTGCAAAGCTATACATTGATCATATCAAAGAGAAGCAGCCAGAATGGAGTGACAAGTTCTTGTCCTACAATGAATTGAAAAGGCTTATAAGACTCATACCTGATGGAAATGCTGAAGCTGATATTATGTGTTTGTTGAACAACGAAATCGATAAGTTCAACGATTTTTTCATCGAAAAAGAGGAGGAATACATTATCCGGCACAAGGTTATATATTACTTTGAAATATTTGGTTTTTTATTTTTATTTTGTTATTTTGTAATATCAATAGAAGTTTGTATACTTAAGTTGTATGACTGCAGGAGTTAGAACAGAAGATCAGGAAAACAATTGATTTATGCAAAACAAATGGAAGCCAACCATCAGAAAGTGATTATAAGGATATTGTTGATTTACATGGTGAAATGGTTCTTCTAATTAACTACTGTAACATCAATTACACAGGTACTTTTTCTTACTTGTTCTTAAGCTTAAAAGTATCCGAACTTGTTTTTAAAGCTTATACATGCTTTGAGTTTTGCAGGATTGGCTAAAATTCTTGAGAAATATGACAGAAAGACTGGCGCGATCCAGCGTCTGCCGTTTCTTCAGAAAATTCTTGAGCATCCCTTTTTAAGCACAGAGATAATTTCAAAACTTGTGAGAGAATGCGAAAATATAATAGACGATGTATCACATGCCGGTGAAGCAGTTGAAAGAGCAAAGGAAGAAGTTGTATTACATGGCAGATGATTGTTCAAAGTCAAAAGCACAGTTGAAGTTTTATTCGCAACACCAGAGAATGTGATGGCCGTTGAAGACGTTAATGCTTCTGCTCCTGCGCCAAATTAGCGTGTTTTTTGGATTTTAACACGCTCGTTAACATGACCAAATTTGATTTAGCTTAGAAGGTTTGAAATATGTTTTCTGGTTTACTGTCATAATGAGTGTTTTTGAACTGAATATGTTTTGTTTTTGTATTGTCCATAGAAAATATGTAATTGACGAATCATAGTTATAATTGTCAAAGATTGTTTATACTGTCAACTAATTATAATCGTCAAATAGTTTAAAATAACAAATGTTAACATTACGATTAAAAGATTAGCTAATTCTGAACAAGAAAAACATCCTCTGTAGCATCGACCAACACCTCTGAGAAAATGCATATTCGTCTCCGTGTCAGTGACGGACTTCGACATAGACACAACAGTGACTGACTTCTATTTATTATTTTTTAAAATTATTACCGTGTCAAAGTGTTAGTGTCGTGTCATGTGTCCGTGCTTCATAGAAAACATCTAGCAAGATGTTTGCTTCCATTCAAAACCTAATAATGAAAAAGGGACAAGTTCTATTAACAGAATTAAATACATAACCTCAATTTGGCTAAAACCTAATGGAAAAATCACAGAAAAGTAATTACCCTCTCTACAAAATCTCATAGCAACGCAAAACTTAAGTCAAGAACATGCATTGCTTCCCAAGAAGAATCAAATTATACAAAAAAACCTAAGTTGCAAAACAACAACCCTTTTTTGCTCCATTCATTTCATTACCAGGAACAATTATCCTACTTCCCTTCATAAGTCCTGCGGTATTTTGTTCCACATCACCATTGGAACTGAGTGTTTTCTTCGCGTTGATTCTGTATATCTCGGTTAATATAGTTAAAAAACAAGTTTCAACGTTGGTCGATTCTAGTGCCGAGGTCTCCATAAAGAAGAGATTCTCTCTTTGTGCAAACTCCTCTGCGTCTTCTGTTGGAACTGCTCTAAGACTAGAGAGATCGCATTTGTTGCCGATTAGCATGATGACAATGTTTTTGTCGGCGTGACCTCTTAATTCATCCAACCATCTTGCCAAGTGGTCGAACGATTGACGCTTTGTCATATCGTAAACTATCATTGCCCCAACTGCGCCTCGATAATATGCACTAGTAACTGCCCTGTACCTGAAGTCAGGCAATGAGTGATGTCTAACAGTTATCGGTGTGAGATCATATTCAATATCGAATTTCTAAATGCAAATCTTTGGTTACATGATTCATGAAACCAATTTTTATTAATCTGTTCAAGAAAACAGAATCATTCAAATATGCTTGAATGTTCAATACAATAAGTAGACATGCTGTTTTACCTATTATTACTATCGCACACTACAAAAAGCTTGTTAACAGAAATGCGTAAAGCTTTATATGATTACTATTTAATACAAACATCGTAAATTTATCCTACCTAGAAAACATCACCATTTTAACAGTTTAATTAACATTTTTTGACATCATGGTACTATTCCTGTATATGACCATATACATAAATCTTATTCGATCATCAATTTGAGACACTTAAATTTAACCTATTTTAAAATAGTTAATGCAGTTACAAAATGTGGTTACCAAAGTTCAATGGGTGGTTAATCAGAATGAATCTTAGATTAACAAGGATAACACCAAAATAGAAGGCGAGTGCGCACCAAGTTGTGCCACTACCCATTATAGATGAGAGAATCAAGGATCTTAAAAGTTACATTTATAGGTCTAAGTGACACAACATTGTTATGCATGAGTTTTTGAATTCTCCATAAAAGATCCATTGCCTCTGATGCTAGGAAGTCATAAGTGTCAAATGTAAATTATATAAAAGCATGAATGTCAGCAAACATTTTCACATATTTGACCCAGAGCGGTCAATCCAGATAGCGGTGGGGAGCGGCTTACCCTAAAAATGGGACAACGGGATAGCATATAACGGAATGGCCGCTATTTAATCAATTTATGGACAAATTACATGAATAATAATTATAAACATATGAAGTGAGAGAGGTCAGGAAGGAGCTTGTGATTTTTCTTTGGAACGTCTGAAGAGTAGAAAAGTCGCTGAAGGAAGCTTAGGGTTGAGTCTCAACTCCAATTTGATTGAAAAAACCCAAAACTACATGAAAAATGTTTTAAATTTAAGGGATAATTTTAATTTTTCAAAGGACAAAAACCGGTCCGAGCCATGAAATGCTCTGCCCCTGCTCTCCGCTATTTACCCTATAGCAGCTGCTATAGTATATTCTGCACTGCTAAGACTCTTCTTGTAGCGGCCTGCCTCCACTCTGTTATAGCAAGATAGCGCTGCTATTGACTACTCTGGATAGACCACTTTAATTAAAGTGGTTAATGAATATATCTATATTGGATAACTCATTAACAACCAACTAAACTTTATTAACCATGAATATCAAAGTTATTAACCACGATTGTTGTTCCAACTATGAACATCTGAAAATTCGTGGTTAATTATATTGAGTTACACTACATGAAAACAAGTAGCAAAACCAGTATATCTATTTATCAAACCTAACCCTTATTGTGAAATTTTGATTTTCTAAATTCATGTTCACAAAACATTTCTTTATCATATAACATAATCACCCTAACCTGAAAAAATAGGAAGAAAAAAAGAAAAGAAAAAGAAACACCCCTTTAAAGAATTGATCCAATAAATCATAATTACCATATCAAAAACAAAAACTGAAACTGAAAAGGAAGAAAAAAAAAATCATATCAATAAAATCCATACCTTTCTTGACCAGCAGTATCCCATATCTGAGCCTTAATAGTTTTATTATCAATAATCAAAGTTTTGGTTTGAAATTCCACCCCAATCGTGGCCTTAGAATCAACGCTAAATTCGTTCCTTGCAAAACGAGCGAGTAGTTGAGTTTTTCCAACTGCGGAATCACCGATCAATACAACCTTGAAAACGTAATCGATCTTCAGGTTGTAATCACCGTACAAATTCGACATTGTCACAATGTACTAACCAATTCAACATGCATGAAGTTATATGATTAATCTGTGTATGACCGTTGATGATTGATTCATTGTTTGATTGAATATGGAAGATTTGTGATCTGGGTATGATGCTAGATGGGGTGAAAATTGAGATCGAAAATGAAATTGTGTTTTTGTTTCTTTGATCTGAGTGTTTCTGGTTTTTCTTGCGTTACACGGAATAATTTATCAATTTTTATTTATTAAGCTAATTTCAATTTTTTTATTATTATTATTATTATTATTATTATTATTATTATTATTATTATTATTATTATTATTATTATTATTTAAGCTTATATTTTTGAATTTTCTATACAAATAACCATGTTTCTCCAATAAATTTTCATAATAATCAACTTTTCCACATAATTTTCATAGTAACCTACTTTCAAACAAAAAAAATTGGAACAAGAGGTGTTGTCAGATAAATTGCTGCTTCCATTTAAAAACAAAAGGTGTCGACAATTGAAGTGACGACTTTATATGATGTAGCCAACCAAATTGGTGACCATGTTTGAAGAACAATAGCTGACATATATTTGAGACATAACTTATATTAGTGGAAATAGAATATTCTATTGACTCTTTTGAGCGTTTAAAACATGCATCAAAGATACGTGTTATGCAAATATATTATTCAAATTAATGTGTGAAACTTGGTTTTGTCGGTGATATACTTTTAACAAGGACATCAACTTTTGATGATGACAATAATGTCTTATAAGAAGTCAAACAATGAATGAATAAGAAGATAAAGATGCAAACCTAATCATTAAGGTTTGATGGACTTGACTATCCGGTGATGGCAGTCAAATGGAATGTAATCTAAAGCCTCATCACAAACTACTCAAGCAATTGTCTATAAAATAGAAAGCATCTGGCAAAGTCTTGAAGTACTATGATACCTCTTATTTTAGCAGTGAGTGAAACAACTGTAATACATAAGGCCTTTATCGTAAAAGTGTATGGCTAAAGCCCACACACTAAAATATTTTCAAAAAGTTTTTACTAAAAGAAAATATCTTCAAAAACATATTGAAGTTGTGTTGGATGAATTTGAAGTAGTCAAATAGCTATATCCAAAATTTTGAATTTTTTAATTGATAGGAACATTTATCCAATCGGTTATATCAGCTCAAAATTGAGTCCCAAGTGGCTTAATGATGTACAACGACTAGATACTTTTTCCTTCCTTTTATAAACTTACAATCGATTATATTTTAAATTTCTAATCGATTGTGAATATGTGCGAATCGATTAAATTGTCATAGAATGCAATTATTGGAAATTACTTTTTGATCCAACTGATGGCCTATAAATTGAGTCTCTTTTCTCGTTTCATTTCATCTAGAAATGTGTTTTGAAACACCTCTTTCTCTCTCTAAAGTTTTATTTAACTTTCTCTCACTAATATTTTAGCCTAAGTGCTTCTGTGAGTGAGGAAAAATTTGTAATTGTAGAAAGGGTATAATTGTAAATTCACCAAAGAAATATTTTGTATACACCTTGGTTGAATATCATCCATTTATTTATTTGGGTTAGAACTTAAACCCGTTAAAAACTTTGGTTTAGGTATTGTGCGATCAAACCCTAGTTTAGGTTGGAGATCAGCCCGTGAAAAAAATCTCCTACGTTCTTGGTCAATCTAATATTAAAACCAAGGTAGATTGAAGCTCAGCCCAGGATTAAAATCTTCAGAGGTTGGAGATCAGCATGATGTTAAAATCTCATAGGTTATTGGTTATCCCGTGTAAAACCAAGGTTTAGAGCTAAAGGTTTAAGAAGCTTGATGACTAACGGTTCCAAGGTTCTTGTTTGTGGAAAGAGGAATAACCGCTTCAATCCACTATTGGGAGGGAAGACTCTCCACTTCACTTATAAAATTTTCTGAAAGAAATTATGCATACGCTCAAATCCATCATCTTGTATTTTGTTGGAGGTCAACCATCATTTCTGAAATTTTGGCACTTGTACCTCATGTCACTATGGATGTCCCAACATCAGAACATGATGACAAAATAGATGTTACAACATCTGTTGAACAAACAGAATACAATCAGATCTGAACATTCCAGACTGTAGTTATGCATACATAAATTACAGAATGATCACTCATCACTCAAACACAACTTAAGACCAATGTCCCAACACAAACCATACTGTCAGGACTGATGTCATGACATCATCAGCAGACATAACACATATTTACCAAATAGAAGAGCATGCAAAATACAATTGCAGAATAGTAAATAAAACAAATAATTGTTAACCCAGTTCAGTGAAACACACCTAATCTGGGGGCTGCCAAGCAATGAAGGAAATCCACTATTAGCAGTACTAGTTCAAAGCCCAAACAGTCCCAGTTTACAATTTCTCTCCCAATCCCTTTTCAGTGCAACTTTTGTCTAGAAATCAACATCTAGATGTGAGAAATCATCATCTCACCTCCAATCACCTAGTGATAAACAAATAGTCCCAATCACAATTACTATTTCAAAACAAGTCACAATCTAGTGACAAAACCAATCACAAACTAGGGATAAACGAAGATCACTCTTCCAACACAACATACTTAGTCTTGCTTCATAATTTCAACTAAGAACAATACTTGATCTTGCTTAAAAGCTTCAATCAATAACAATACTCAACTCAATGCTTAAAAGGTTAAAGAGTGAGAACAACAACTTGACAAAAATACGTGGGTGACTTGCATACACATAAGAGACTCTCAAAACTTCAGACCCAAGACTTCCACTAATTTTACAATTGTGAAAGTTATTGTGCACTAGGTATAAAGCTCTCTTTAAATACTCCTTAGCAATCCATGGGCCTCGAAATCTTTACCCAAATATTCCTTGATCCACAAGCTGATAGATGTAACAAATCTGCAAAATATCTTTTTAAATCTTGGAGAAAATCTTTAAGTTTCTTAAATTGTTTCAACACCCAATTTTAGAACCTCTGATTCTTTTGGAGAGTTGATTTACTTGTTCCAGAATAATCTCTCTTAACTTGCGTAAATATCTGTAATATATCTAAAGGGAATATCACAAAATCAAACAAATCCGTCAAGATTTAAAACAAATTATCCTGATGTTCTAGTACCGCATGTCATGACATCTTCCAGAACATCTGTCTTCAATGCATCATTCTCATTCTACAACACCAGCTTAATCAAGATGTTATGACTTCTTGCTCTGCATCAATCATGAACCATGTTTTAGCAAAATTGTTGCCAACCCTAAAATTATGGAACTAACAATTTCCTCATATAAGGGGGTTGACGAGTCTTTCTTACTAACAACTCTCAACGTTTATTGGAAACACTCAAGATTATTTCTTAGAGAGAGGAGTAGGTCCTTTTGTTTTGACAGACCTCTATAACTCTTGGTGTTCCTCTTTTCCATTAAATCTTTTAATTTCAACAGCATATTTCTATTGCTAAGATTTCAAAAATGTTTTTAAACTCTAATTTTATTTCCCTAAGTTTTTCAAAATCGCCTTTTTCTGAACCACACAATTCACCCCATATCTTGTGTGTGAAGTCACAAGTCCAAAACGATGGAACATGGTTGTGCGAGAAATACAAGGGCAAGTTATTTATGGCAGTGGCACAAGACGACAACAATAATATCTTTATAATTGCCTTTTCTCTTGTTAAAGGTGAGACTGGTGGTGGTTGGAGTTTCTTTCTCAAAAATCTCATAACACACGTTGCTCCACAACCCAAACTCTATTTGATTTCAGCTAGACATACATTTATTGGGAGTGCATACAATAATTCTGATAACGGATGGAAAAATCCTCTTTCTACCCATGTCTACTGCATTACACATATTGCATAAAACTTCATGCGGGAAATCAAAGACAAGAACTTTCAAAAATATTTGTGAATGCAGGGTATGCTTTAAATCAACCATCATTCAAACACTACCAGAAGGAAATTATATTGTTAAATTCCGATGCATTACGATGGGTCGATAACATTCTAGTGTAGAAGTGGACTAGGGCATTTGATGAGGGTCTACAATGGGGCCACATGAGAACAAACCTTGTGGATTTGATGAACTCGATCTTTAAAGGAATTATAAATATACCAATAACCGCATTGGTAAGAGTAGCATATTTTAGGTTGGGATCAATGTTCTCAATCAGAGACAAAAAATGGAGTTCGATGTTACAGTCAATGAAAGCTGCATGAAAATGATGAAGGAGGAAACTATCATAGCAAGACCACATGTGTTACAATCTTTGACATTCATATACACATTTTTAGTGTAGAGGAAACAATGGACCACAATGAAGGGATGCCAAAGGGATATTATCAGGTCGAATTCAATAATGGTTGGTGCGACAGTGGCAAGTTTCAAGCCTTCTGTATGCCTTGCTCCCATGTCATTGCAGCATGTTCATATGCTCCTCGGGACGCTTCCAAACATTTATCCTCCGCTTACAAAGTCATAAACGTATTCAATATGTACAACAATAGCTTCCCGATGGTAACAAAAGAGGATTATTGGATTACATATCAAGGAGACATAATTTGGCACAATGAAACATGCGAAGGAAGAAAAAGAAACGCCCCAAAAACAAGTGTATTAGAAAAGAAATGGATATGGCTGATAAATGGTAAAATTGTGTGGTATATGTAGTCAACCCAAACTTTTTGCCCTAACAGCACACATACTAGAACACAAATGAAATTTCTATGAAAAACATGGTTATTTGCATAAAAAATTCAATATTTTTCCTGTTCAAACAAATTTATTAAGATAATGTAATTATTTTAAACAAATATTCAAGTGAATTTCCATATATTTTTGGTCTTATTCTTTTAAAAATTAAAATACAATCTTTGTAGTTATTATAATTACCCCTTTTATGAGCTTATTAGCATTAAATGTTTAAATTCAAACTTATTCAAATAAAAACAGTAAACTTATTCAAAAAGGTCAAAAATCAAATATAATTATTTAAAAAGTTAAAAATTAAATAATTCTGGGTGTGTTTTGATTCTCTATATAGAAACAGCTCATGTTGGATCGAAATTTCAAATTAATCTTTTACAATTGATTTAAGCTCAACTAAATTACATCCATATATTTAAATACTTATTAATTCTTTTATTAGTATGATAAATATTATGTCATATTATTATTCATTGATATTTAATTCATTTTAGAGATTTTTATTATTTTAATTTATCTACTTATTTTTAATATTTCATTTGTTAGCTTCGCGAGACACATGCACGACTCAAACTTCCATAATCTAACCCAACTCTTGGTGAATTCGACGAATCAGAGCCATGCATACTCTAGTCCTATAGTTCTCTTGCAAAAGCGCTTCATGAATATCCTTCTAGTCTATCTCGATTTCCACCTTCTGATAACCTTTCCTCTAGATTAAGTTTGACACTATCCAATAGGTCATAACGTTTTGCCACCCTTGAGTTACACATCCGAATGGACTTAGAGATCCTTGATAACTACTGGGTCATTTGTTTCTAATTACACCACCACATCCTGTTATGCTACTTGAGGTCACGACACCAATAGTGTTGAGTGTTACCCAATCCTAATCTGCAAGGATCCATTTTTCCGGTAGCACTGTTTTACCTTTCATGTCAAAATTTGCTGCAATCTCACACTTTTCTCGTAATATGAACTTTTCTTGGATGTTGTTGACAATATTTTGTGGCATTACATAGTCTGCAGCATACATATGGTGGTTTCTCCAATTCTAGATAGAGTGACACGGAAAAGTCGACATCGCCTGACAATTAACTATCATGTTCTTGCTTATGCAATGATTCACATTATAATTCTTCCACTCATTTACATTCAAACTGAAGAATCTATGTCACTTCAAATGATTGGCAAGATTCAGCTAAAGTTGTTTGTCGTATTGCAATCTTATAGCACATGAATATGGATTCTTCTGTTCTATGGCACTCTATGCAATAAGGATCACTTAAGTGTCTTCGAACTAACATATGTTTATTTTTTATGCCCTCATGGTTGATAAGCCAAATGAGCATATGAATTCTTTTCGGGGCTCGAAGCCTCGAACTCGCCAAATTTTCTACCGGTCTTTGTTGCTAATTGAGTTCTCAGAGCTAGTAAAGATCAAGAAAGTGTTAGATATGGTGAACCCTCCATTAGAAGTGCCTTCCCCTAAGCAGGTGTCACTATCATTATTGTTTCTTGGAGGAGTAATTGCTTTCCATCTTCAGAATATATTGATCAAACCTTGTATTGAGAAGACTCCCATTCCAATTGTCATCTTCTACCTTCATATCAACTACAATGAGATCATCTTGGTTTTGATTTGAATCAGTCATATGATCTTTTAAGACTAATCTTGGTGCCACCCAACTGTAATGCCAAACATTAATTTGCCTTCCACTACCAATATCCCAATACACCATATTATTGATCAGAGCCCTAACTTAAGCCATTCTCTTCCACAAAGTAGAGTACTGTGCTTTAGCTTCTAAGCTGCCTGATGAATAGTTGATCCTTCCATATTTTCTTCTGATAACATCACTCTATATATAGAGCCTTTTCACCACTCATAAACTTCCATCCCATTTTAGTAATGCAGGCTTTATTCATGCTCATGAGATCCCTCAAGCCAAGACTTCCCTAATCCTTAGGTTTAGATATGTCTTTCCACCTAATTGTATGCATATGCTTGCTTCCTGCATAATCACCCAAAATGAAATGCCTTTTAACCTCTTGTATTTCTTTCAAGATGCTTCTAAGTGTTGCACCCCAAAATTTGCCCACTTATTTATTCCCCAATTGACCCTCACCTCACATTCATGTGCATACCTCATCTAGGCGATTCATCCATTACATTCATCCATATCATGGTTACTATTCAGAAATGATAAGAAAAGAGCTTCTGCAGAAGAAATTCCTGATCAAAAATAAAAAAGATTTGAAGTCTGATTACATGGCATCAACCCCATTGAAGTCCTCCTGAAGTTAGGGTTTCACAAGCTTCAACTTAAGGCATTGATTGAAGAATATAAGCTTGAAGTTCATCTGGTCTTCCCAAATCAAAGTTTTAACCAAAGTCAACGCAGTTGACTTTTTGGTCGACATTTAATCCGGAGATGATTTTTGAGTATGAAAATATGGTTACCTTACAGGAATATTCAGTGGATTTGTGTTGATTGAAAATTGATTGAGAATTGGATAAAAAACTGATTAATCGGGAAATTCATCTGGAGTCGGGAAAATCAGAATAGTTGACTTTTTAGTCAAAATCAGAGTCAACTGTCAGATATTGACTTTTGGTGGAAAATCGGTCAAAGAAGATCAAGGAAATAAATAAAATCGAGAGTTTGACAAAATTTCAAAAAAGCATGAGAAAATTCCAATACTTAGAAATTTTTTGAAGCTTTTGGCATTGGATGAGCAGTCCACTTTAACACTGATTTACACGTGGCAAAAGGTATTTTTTGGAAAAATTTCCAAAATCAAAGTTGTTCCTCTCATGGAGGAGAACAACTTTGTAGTTGGGCACTTTTCCATTTGAAGCTTGGTTGAGGAGTTATTAAGATGTGAAGTTGAGATTATTCATTTGAATCAAGTCATAATGGCAAGGCAAAATTCTGGGCAGCGTGACGCATTTGATCAAACACGTGGTGAGCCATTTTCCAATTGAATTTCTGGAAATCCTAAAGATATTTTGAAGGCATTTTTGAGGCCTTTCCACTCTTTGCCATGCCTTCTATCCATTGAAACAAAAATCAAGCAAATTGGATGTGTAGTGAGTCTTTTATGAAGCCTTAAATTCATGACTTCACCAAGTCACATTCTGGCCTAAGGCTAGGCAGGGCTACAGGTTACGAGCGCAGCATTTGGTCGAACATGTGTTGGGCCATTTTCAGGTCCATTTTTAAGTAATTCTAAGACCCTCCAAGGACTATATTTGATACCAATCCATTCTCTTCCATGTCCTCTCTCCATTGATGTCTTAAGCATAACAGTTGAGCAAGAAAATAACCATTTGCGAGGTCTCAAAGTCGTGCCCTGATCAATTCACATTTTATGCCAAAGTTCCAAGTCAGAGCCCAGGTCACGTGTACAGGCCATATGCAGCAACAACATACCATGTTATAGTTCCTTTTTCTACACTTCCAAGCCTTATTTCAAGAAGCCTCCAACACTAAAGTTTCTCAGCTCCATACCCTTTATATTTGGAGCTTGAAGTTGAACCAATTGGTGAGCCATAACTTGAGGAACAAATGCTTAAAGTAAGTGGTATAGGCAAAACGTGGGGTGTGGAAAATTCTGCATCATCAAGTAATTTACTACAAATGACCATGCAAACTCTTGCACATATAAAAGGCAATTAAAAGGCTTGCTACAAATGAAACTCTTGTTCACTAAGGGAAGACAATCATAAGCTATAAGCATACACACCACAATACCATACACACGCACACTCTCTATATAAGCTCTTCACATCTCACTCTCACTTGCCCACGACTCATTTTTCTCCTTCTCAGTCTTGCTCTCTTCTCCCACTTCACGATTCTCTCCTCACTCTCTTCCAAAGTTTGTTACAAGTTGTAACAAACTTGCAACTGCCATAACAACCAACCTTCAACCACCTTCATCTTCATCACAATCATCAACCTTCAACCACCAGCAACCTCCTTCTGCATTCGCCATCAATCTCCTGCAACATTCAATCAACATCACAACATCATCATCATCGATATGGCAATGGTTTGAGAATAGATTCAGTATCTTCATTATTCAAGATTCTGTGAGTTTATTTCTCACAGATCAGGCATTAGTTACAATCTCGAATCATCATCTCCCTTGAACGTGAGCTTGTGGAGTGTGGTGGAGCTTTTCTTATCTTTCTTGACTCAAGAACCTTCGTCAGGTAATTTATCTTGCTCTTCTTTTTTTGCATCCGTAGTGACATGATTGGAATGTGTGTGTTTGAATTGTGATGTTTGCTTTAGTGCTCGTCTTCCTGTAGATTTGAGTTGAAAATGATTGTTTTCATTGACTATAAACGCTATGCATGAGTTCTGAATGAGAATAGAGATGAATGATGATGTTCCCTTGTGCTTTGGTTGAGGTTAGTTAGGTTAGGGTTTCAAAGATAATGCTAGTTTTGATGATAGAGGTAGCTAATGGAAAAACTAAGCTCATTTTTGAACTCAGCATGGAATTTTGAGTGGGGTATGGTCCGGTTTCGTATTTTCTGGGCAGTTTTTTGGTTAGCTCCGGCGGCTGGAGCATCGGAGAAGATGAACGGATAGAATGTCTCGGGCGTCTGCATGCATGTTAGTTTTTTTCCGTCGTAGCCTGCGTGGCATGATGTGAGTGGCTATGGTTCCCATGTATTAGTAACTTTGTTTTTATTATAATGATTGAAGGATGCGCTGGCACAGTGTAATTGGTCCAAGCAATAATTTTGTCTTTTCCCCATTTAACAATAATTGACCAATTGATAAAGTTCCACCTGCTTTTTGGTCACGTTATTTGCTTTTTTCTTTCTCTGTTCAGTAATGAAATAATCACCATGTAATAAACATAACAAAATGGAACAAGGTGATACAAGTTGGGCCACACGCCTTGGGCTTTGCCCATCTTCTAGATCACACCCCATGATCACTGATGCACCACTATGTAATGGACTGGGCCTTAGCGCCAATTCTATTTCCACCCCCAGGATAAGGCCCAAACGTGCATCACACTAGATTCCAGTTCAAATTTCAATTGCTAATGCACCCCTGTAATAGGCCTTTTTTAGAATTTGCTTAAATTTGTTTTGTTTGATTAATTCAACTTCCATGTTATAAAAAAAAAGATAAAAATATGTTTTAACCAATTAGATTTTTAGAAGTAAATAATCTTTTTTTTGTTTAGTTTTTTAATTTTTGTTTTTGCTATTTTTCTTTTAATTGTTGTTTTTGCTATTTTTCTTTTAATTGTTGATTGGTTAATAAATAATAAAAAATACATAGTTTTAGTTTTAATTCTTAAAATTAGTTTTAGGTTTAATAAAAATACAATTTGCTTGTGAATATTTTTCTTGTAGGCTTAAAATTTAATTCTTCTATTTTGTGAATATTTTCCATATTTTGTGAAATACCAAAAACGCCCCCTAGTTGTTAAAGTTGACTTTAGTCAACTTAAATAACTTTTTCCTCTTCTTTCGTTTTGTTGATTCCCCTTAGAACTTAGTTTAGTTCTTAAATAGGAATTAGAATAACTTAGATTAGGTTATTAGATTTAGTTCTCTCTTTCATCCTTTTTTTTCTTTTCAACATTAAAACACTAATAAATAAAGATGCGAATCACACCTTACTAAAAGTGAGAGAGAAATGAGTGGGATTTATTCCCTAATCTGTTTCTCAATCACTTACTGGGAGAGAAATGAGTGGGATTTATTCCCTAATCTGTTTCTCAATCACTTAGTGGGAGAGAAATGAGTGGGATTCATTCCCTAATCTGTTTCTCGATCACTATATAATGGGAGAGAAATGAGTGGGATTCATTCCCTAATCTATTTCTCGATCATTATACATTTTTATGTGATTCAGATTGCAAATAAATTCCCCTTTAAAAAATACCCAACCAAAAACACTTAAAACACTTAATAAAGGTTCAAAGTAAAATAAAGTGACGAAGTGGTGCGAAACCTTGTATTGGGTTTTGTTCATCATGTAGTTACATAAAAAACACAAATCCAAGATTCTTTTCTCCTTAAGAACAAGTTAAAACCATTCCAAAAGTAGGCGTGTAAGTCTCCAAAGGTCGAGCATAGTGGATTGTAACCTTAACCTCTGTTCAACTAAAAAACACAAAACAAATGGAAACTATTGAGCCAAACTACGGTAGCTCTGATTCCTGATAAGGGATACGTAGGCATTAGGTTGTGGGGCCTAAGCGAGCACAATTGTAAATAATTTCTTCTTTTCCCCGTTTTTCTTTTGCATTCATTCGCATTCGGGTTTAGACATAGATTACACTCTATAGATAGAAACAAACATAGGTGGATACCATCACCACTAATATATTTATCCCATCGAGAGAAAGGAATATCAGAAACCTAACTCGAAATAAGAACAAAGGTCTTTCGACCAGAGGACAGGGTACGAGAGTCGGTTACGCAAGGGGAAGGTGCTAGCACCCCTCACGCCCATCGTACTCGATGGTATCCACCTATGTTTGTTTCTATCTAAAGGGTGTAATCTATGTCTAAACCTAAATGCGAATGAATGCAAAAGAAACACGGGGAAAAGAAGGAATTATTTACAAGTGTGCTCGCTTAGGCCCCACGACCCAATGCCTACGTATCCCTTACAAGGAATCAGAGCTACCGTAGTTCGACTCAATAGTTTCCATTTGTTTTGTGTTTTTTAGTTGAACAGAGGTTAAGGTCATAATCCACGATGCTCAACCTTTGGAGACTTATACGCGTACTTTTGGAATGGACTTAACTTGTTCTTAAGGAGAAGAGAATCTTGGGTTTGTGTTTTTTATGTAACTACATGATGAACAAAACCCAATACAAGGTTTCGCACCACTTCATTACTTTGTTTTAATTTGAGCCTTTATTAGGTGTTTTAAATGTTTTTGGTTGGGTATTTTTTAAGGGTATTTACTTTGCGATTTGAATCACATAAAATTGTATAATGATCGAGAAACAGATTAGGGAATGAATCCCACTCATTTCTCTCCCATTATATAGTGATCGAGAAACAGATTAAGGAATGAATCCCACTCATTTCTCTCCCACTAAGTGATTGAGAAACAGATTAGGGAATGAATCCCACTCATTTCTCTCCCATTATTAGTAAGGTGTGATTCGCATCTCTATTTATTAGTATTTTAATGTTGAAAAGAAAAAAAGAACGAATAAGGGGAACTAAGTCTAATATCCTAATCTAAGTTATTCTAATCTACAAGTCTAATTCCTAATTAAGGACTAACCTAACATCTAAAGGGAATTAAATAAGAAGAAAGTTGTTTAAGTTGACTAAAGTCAACTTTAACAACTAGGGGTATTTTAGACATTTCTCAAAATATGAAAATATTCACAAAAAGAAAGAATTAAAATCTATACTAACCATGAAAATATTCACAAGCAAATTTTGTATTTTTTATTCATGTTTAAGACTATTTTCATGAATTAAGATAAAAATCTAATTGGTTAAGAAAATCTTTTTATAATTTTTTTTGTTTAAGCAAAAATAAATTAACAATCAAAAGAATATAAAACAAACTATTTTATTATTTACAAAAATCTGTTTAACAGGGGGGGGGGTATTAGCAAAGTAGCTTGAACTAGGAATCCTGTTATTGGCGCACCTGGGCCCAAATACAGGGGGTGGAAAAATCAAAAACGACCTAGGCCCAGCCTGAAAGTGGAGCATGGCCAGTCTCTTACCAATTATCTCATTTTTTTATTCTTTTCATGACATGTCACCCCATTTATTTATTTGACCAGAATGCATTATTATAACATATGGTTCTTTATGTTAAAAAGTAACACACAAAAGCACATACACGTGAAATCAATAGGTCACCCTAGTTTAAGTGACTAAAGACAAATGAGCACACAGACCAATCAAAAAACATCATCTCAGCAGCCAATGATTGAGAATAGGACAAAACTACAACTGAAAGGGAACCACCACCAATACATGGGCGCCACATCACCTTATCTGAGTGCAACACTAAAAATAGATCCCTCACCGGCGCCTTTCCGATCATCTTCTACAGCGAGAGCCGCCACCGGAACGGTTTTGTAAACGCCCAGAAACGAAAAAGCATCACCACCAACTTACTCGGAATTTCGCACAGAGCACGGATCCGGTCCCCGTTTTTACCGAATCTTCTTCTATCTTTTGAACAGAACCACACTTCTAAAACCCTAACCTCATAAACTTCACAAAAACTAATACTGAGCATACTAATACGTTCGCATTCGTTCATAGAACATCAAATATACGATCCAAACGTTCAGATACTAACAGGCTCGAGCAAATCGAAATCAGCATTCGCAAAAATAACAAATATTCACACAAACTGAAACTAATTTCAAGAAGATAACAAAGCTTCATCTTATGGATTCACTATTTGCATATGCTCCTAACACAGGTCACTTCAATGCTGAGAGGGACTTAGAAACTTACTTGAAGCGAGTCTTGGATCGATGGAACCAGAAGAATCTACCGGTCTTTTTTTAAGCCTTGGATGAAATGATGCTCAACTCCAAGAAGACTTAAACTCTGGCTGAGAGATAAAATTCGTATCCTCGAAGCTTCACTTGCAAAGATGATGAGGATGATCCGATCTAGAGCAGCATAATGATGGTGAAGAGGATAAAAAATTGTTGATGTTGATTGAGAATGAAGGTTGTAGGCTATGGATGAAGGCGACGGTTGTTGAGCAAGGTGGTTATGGATCTGTTAGGGATGATTCAGAACCGTGATGCTGAAGGTTGGTGGTGGTTAGAGAGTGATGAATAATGGAGTGTGGAGGTTGAAGCTTGATGAAGGTTGAAGGTTGGTTAAGAGTTTGTTACAATTAGGGGTGTGCAAAATATCCGGTTTTGATGTCCAAATCCGTAACCAAACCTAAACCACTTTTAAATATCCGGATATAATTGAATGGTTATTAACCGGTTTAGTTATTAATGGTTTGGTTATCCATTCATATAATCCGGATATAATTAAATGGTTATTAACCGGGTAAATTATTTTGGATTCGGTTATAATACGGTTATTATCCAAATCCAAATATTTTAATTCTCAAAATATTAATTTTTTTTTGAAAAAAAATATTTTCGGAAAAAATAATTTTCAAAACTGGATTTTAAAAAAAAACCGATTATATAATCATAACCAAATTTATAACCGGTTTTATAACCAGTTTTGATTAAAATGTGGTTATGGTTATAAATCCAAACCATTTAAATGGTTTTAAAATGGTTATGGTTTGGTTTTTGAAAATAACCAACCATGCATACCCCTAGTTACAATGTGTAACAAATTTCTTGTAAGGGAAGAAAGTGGAGAGAGGAGAGTCGTGAGAGAGAGATGAGAGGAGAAGAAGAGAGTGAATCTCAGAAAAAACGAAGAGTGAAGTGTGTGTTGTATAGTTCTGAAGAGAATTTGGCTTTATATGTTGAGTGTGTGGTTCATAGCTTATGGTGTGTCTTGTTGTAGTGAATCTTTTTCGTTTGAAACTTAATGTGCAAGTTGCAATTGTAGTAAGCTTTCCCACGTGCCTTTTTTTACTGCAGCTCTTTCATGAGTACTTATCCAACTTAAGACATCTAAAACATCAACTTCATGCCCATACATCTATGGCTAGGGCTCACCATTTGATTCGAATTTAGGCTCCACATAAAGATGGCATGTAATTGAACAACATTTGTGTTGAGAGGTTTGAGAAATAATGGATGAATATGTATGCAAATTGGAGTGAAAGTTAAGATCCATCACTAGCTACACGTATAGGCAAGCACAAGGCATGATTTGGTAAAATTAACTTCTCTCCAGCAACTGACTTTGAAGCTCGAGATCTCCTTCCACATTGACCCAAAATTCATAGTATATGGATAAAATGAAAGATGGCATGGAGTAGAATATGTTGATCTCAAATTTGAATCCAAAGGATGCTTGTACTCCTCCAAATACGGCCTCACTTATGGCACACTAAGTGTTTGTTCAAATGCATGCGTATGCCCTAGGAACCTGGCCCAGCTTGCCATGTGGTGGTGACTTGATGAGGATGTGACTTTAAGGCTTTGTATCTTCCCAAAAATTGACCAAAAATCAATGACACTTGATTCTTTGTATAGAGGGCATGGAGGAGAGTATTTTGATACTGAGCTTGAGTCAAATGGATACTTGTATCTCCTTAGAATCAACTTAAAAAATGGCACGCCACGTGCTTGTGAAAATGCTGCGTGTGACTTGGAAATCTTGCCCAGCGCCATGACTTGCACAAATGAATTTCTTCAATCTTCAAACCTTTATAACTCTTGATCTAAACTTCAAATGGAAAAACCTCCAACTAAAAATTTGTAGTGGGTTGTGATTTGAACACTTTTGATGTTGAGCTTGTCTTAAAATTTTGCCATTTTCCACGTGATAACTGGACTTGAAGTCAGCTGCCCAACCAATTTGAAATTTACCTAAAAATTCTTTAAGTGTAGAACTTTCCTCTTTTGGATATTCCCATTTCAACTACTTTCCATTTTGGGCAGGTTTTAGTTATTTCTTGATTTTGCTCATTTCTTCGATTTTCTTTGACCGATTTTCCACCAAAAGTCAACATTTGTATATTGACCCTAATTTTTACCAAAAAGTCAACTGTTTGACTTTTTCAGCCTCAGATAAATTTCCCAATTAATCGATCTCCGATTCCACTTCAAATCAATCATCAGCCAAAGAAATTCAACTATACACCTTCACATGAGCCTCACCCCACCTCACACAATGAAATCATCTCCTAATTAAACTTTGACCAAAAAGTCAACAGGGTTGACTTTGGTCAAAACCCTAACTTGGAAATCCTGATGAACCTGAGATTTGTATCTTTTAACCAGAGCTTTGACTCAGAGAGAATGAAACCCTGATTTTAGGAGTATGTCACTGGAAATGATCCTTTCCAATAAGACCTCAGATCTGATTCTTCTTAACCAAGAATCAACCTCAGCCCCTTTTTTGTCAATTTTCTTGAGTAGTAACAATGATATGCATGAGAGTTGTGTGAATGACCTACACGAGGTATGCATATGAAGTAGTGTGAAAGCCAATTGAGGAATAAATAAGTGGGCAAATTTTGGGGTGCAACAGTAAGGACCGTTCTTCTCATCATATATTAAGTTGGAATCACTTGCAACACTGATTTGGAGAGGGTAACTCTACCTTCCATAGATAGCTTATTACATTTCCTATTATGAGCTTCATATTAACTTGATTCATAAGTCTCTAGTAGTTAATGACCCTATGACTTATACTTGTTAGAGGGACACCAAGATAAACTAATAGAACCTTTGTTTCCTTAGTGCCAACTATCTGCAAACTCTACCTCTTGATGCTATTGAAGATATTGTCATGCACTCGGCTTTTTGCCATACCTCTCGCGGAGAGATACGCGAACTGACTCTTTTTGTTTCTGCTTTTGTATTTGAAAATCAGAGAGTCGCCACCGACCTTTTATTTTATCCAATTAAGGAAAGGTTTATAAAAGAAACAGAAAAAAGACCTTTAAGAAATTCTGGGTAAGGGGGTAGGTTATACAAAGGGAAGGTGTTAGCACCCTTTGTATCCATGGTTATCCATGGGCTCTTTAATTTGCTTAGCTCACTTGTTTTCAATTACTTTTCGATTGCCTTGAAATGCTCGTATGTGGTTCCAAATACCTTTGTAAATTGACTTTGTAATGATCCTTGTGCGGATGTATACAAAGTGTTTTTATCTTTCAAAAGATGTTTTGAAAAAAAGAACGTTAACTTCGTAATGATCCTTGTTTGGATATATACAAAGTATTGTCTTTTTTGAAAGTTTTATTTTGAAAAACAATGATATATGAGAGATTTGTTTGTTTTGATTTGAGCAAGCAAATTAGGAGGTCTACCCTGAGTTATAAGGTCTTTATCCTATTTCCTTTAAAAATCTATCCTTTCACCGGATATAAACAAAAGTTCGATTTTGTACTCGAAACAGTAGAATTTGATTTTGATTGATTTTGAAAAGAATGAGAATAGGGATTACCTTAAGAGGTGCAAGTGTGACTGTGTTTAGATTCAGATATTTTATCTTTGAAGTTAGTGATCTAACCGTTCAATTTTATCTTTGGCATACACGCAGTTTATATGTGCTGGAATTTAAAATGCGGAAATGTAAAATGCGGAAAGTAAATCTACGCTATTACATCGATTGTGCGGGAAATGTAAACTACGCTATTTACATGAATTTGACAACCTATACACTTGATCTAGGAATTTAAATTGCAAGAAAATAAAGAAATGTTTTTGGGTTTTTCATGATTGATTTTAATTATAATTAATGCATGATTAATTAAATTAAAATGAGGAAAAAAGATGAAAATAAATTTAAACCTAAAAATTAAGCTTAAAATATGTTCAAAATGCTTAAAAAGAAAACTAATTTTTTTGGGATTTTTGAAATTGATTTGAAATTTATTAAGTTAATTAATACATAATTATACAAATAATTACACAAATAATTAAAACTTAAAAAGAAAATTATTCTAAATATGTACAAAATTAGCCTATAATATATAAACAATATTTAATATAAAGAACAATTTTTTTTATGATTTTTGATTGGTTGAAAATAATTAAAAGATAAATATAGGCATAATATCTAATTAATTATACAAAATATTTAAATTATGAAGAAAAATAAAATATTTTTATATCAAAAAATAAAATATTATTTTAGAAACTTAAAAATATTTTTTGTGTATTTTTTGGATTTTTAAAACTTATTTTTAATTAATTTAACAAAGAAATTAAAATAAAATAGAAAATAAAAAGATAGTAATCAGATGTGGAAATTAAATAAAGTCCATGGTAAGGATGAGTGTTTTGATGCGTTGGATTGAGAGTTAATGAAATCAGATGGCTCAGATATTGAGACACATGGCAAAAGTGACACCTGCAAAGCACCGGATCACAAATTAATTTAAAAACACGCGCGCGCGTTCTGACCAATAGGGAGAGGCCACGTCTTCGTCTTCAACCTCTCGCCACCTCTTTTAACAGCGTTTTCTTAAGAAAAGCGCTGTAATAGGTGAACCTTAAACCTGGAAAATAACGAATAGGGGTTAGACACAAAAGAAATTTGGCGCGAGGTCATGGTTCGATTCGTCTAGTCCATACGAATTCAATGGTACCACTTAGAACCTGCAATTTTGCCTAATTCAAAAAGCCCTAATTTTGAGATCATGAACCCTAAAATGGTAGCTTCGTGAATACTCAACCAAACCTTAATTAAATGTCCAGAAACGATCAGGACATCAAACTAAACTCAAATATATGTCTACATCTTGTTAAACATGCATGTATTATGAGATACGAGTTGATTTTTGTTTGAACAAATCGTGACCTGTAGTGCTTGATTCAGTGAGTTTCAAGGCTTGCAATTGATCTGGTTACGTTTAGTGAGGGTCAGGGAATGTGTTTGAGTACTTAGTTTGTGTTAAAACAAGCTGGAAATTAAAATTCGAATTTTAAATTTCCTTCAAAATTTCAAATTGATACAAGTGTGTTTACAAGCATAGAATGGTTCTCAATTCGTGTCTCTCTTGTTACTGAAGTGTTATAGCTCTTATATAGGCATTGAAGTGCTTAAGAACTAAGCTAAAAAGCATTAAGTGCTTTTGTTGAATTCTTGACTTTTTCAACACTTATGGCTTTGCATTTAAGCTACCATGGCTTGACTTTCAACCCTCCTTCTGCTGTACTTTGGCTTGGGGCAGAGTTTGATTGATTCCCTTGATGAGTCATGCTTAGAAATTAAGCCATCCATTATCCTTCCATTTTCCATTTTCATTTTAATCTTAAATGGGATAAAATTAAACCAAAAATGGAAAAAAATGGTGTGGGCTTTGTCTTGGTCGTGGGAGGCCCATTGTATCATGGTAAACATGTTTGAACTATGAAAACTTGGTCCCATTTGGAAAAAATACATTTTTGATCAATGTTGGTTTTATGCATTTTCCCAAATTTTAGCCAACTTCAACAAGGTGTAAATCCCTCAATTTTTGTTATATGAAGGAGATCTTGCACTTTTTGGAAACCTCAAAGAGTCCTCTAACCAATGTCTTTGGTCTCATGTCAAAATGATTTTTGATGCTCCTTGTGTGTCCTTTTAAAAAAAGTGTCTTTTTGTTGACTTTGAAAATGACCTGTAATGTCTTGGTTCATATTTTTCAAATGGTGAATCAAATGATCATGGGACCAATTGAATTTAAAATATAATTGAATTTCCTTCACAATGAGCTTTGGTTTGAATTTTTTGGATGAAGGATGAGAGAGTTATGACCAGTCAAAGTTCAGTTGACTTTTTAGGAGAAAACCCTAATTTTGAATCTTAGGGTTTTGTTGATTTTTGATCTTTCCTTGATGAATTATGATCATCCAATGACCAAATGATGAATCCTTTGACAAAATATGGATGTTGACAAAAAATTTCATTTTTGACTGTCTGTTGACTTTTTGGTCAACCGGGTCGTCTGTTGACTGTTTGAGCTGCTGACTGTGCGTCTGAGTGAATTGAAGTTTGAAAATTTGTATGGTGGTACTTTGAGATATATGGAGGTCCATGAAATCCATTTGAGGTCTCAAAAACTTGTTTCTCCTGAAAAAACAATAAACCCTAATTAGGGACTGTTTGTGTAGGAGACAGTTAAGCGTACCTGATTTTTGTGGAGTGCTGTGTCTCTGCTAATCATGTGATATTCAGAAGACTTATAGAACAAAAATCTTGGAATTTTGAATTGTAAAAGTTTGATTTGATTGATGGCACAAAACAAGGAGAATTGCACTGTCAGTGGTTTGACTGTCAACTGACTGTTCAGGTATTAATGTAGCAGTTAGAGTGAAAAATCAACAGTCAAAGTTAATTTTCTTTTTGTTGTTTTTGTTTTATGTGAAAGATGAAAGTTTATTTATATGAATTGTTAAAAACACAGACATAATAAATAACTAATATTTACTGTACGCAAGCAATATTACCGATAACCCTGAAAATCATTTAATGCACAGAAAAATCAATATTTAACTAGCAGAAAACATACAAAATATTATCTGAATAATTAAGCAACAGTATGACAAATAGTACAACATTTAATACTGACAGTACAAATATTACATACTATAATGAACAGTACGACGAGTAAACGGTACATTTAAGAAAATTAGAGATACGACAAACTTTAAGAATGACGATTAATAACCCATGCTATGACCAACAGAAAATAGATGATCGGGAGTGTAACCATCAAAGGTCCACATTTTTCAGGACTATGCAGACAGAAGAAGGACATGATCACCGTAGCAATGGTGATGACCATAAGAAAACACGTTTCCATCCGCTTCGCCATTTTGCCGGGGAGGAAGAGAGAATGAATATGAAGTACAAATTTGAGAGATGAGTTAGAATTTGATGTGAGATTTTATGGAAAAGATGAGAGGTATTTATAGAATGAAAAGAAGGATAGAGACGTTGGGGAATGAAGTGATTCCGTACAAAAGGAAGATTTGAGTGGAAGTAAGATTTGAAAGAAAGTGTATGATAGTGTTGGAAAAAGAGAGATGTGTAGAATAAAGTTAAGATTTGATTTTTGAAAAAGAGATTTGAAAAGAGATTTTGAAAATAATGGAATATAGTACAAAAGTTAGCGAGAAACAAAAAAAAATTAGTAATAATTTACTTGTTACCAGTACAGTCTGAATCCCGGACTCTGCGCCTGCAAAAGATTTATCTCTGTACCAATTGTGTCAGTACTATTTATCTGTAAATAAATATCAAATAAATAGCGTGTGTGAAGTAATAAACAGTAATTGGCGTTTGCGTAAGAATAAATTCAACAGCGAGCCAAAATATCGTATAAGAAAAATTCTAAAAACCAAGTATTCATAAATCAGGATATGAAAATCCAAGATTATATGAAACTCTTAATTTTTAGATTGAAGTTTTCTTGAAAAAAGATGCGGGCAAATTTTGGGGTATAACAGTTGCCCCTATTCAATATTCTTAAACCTGAAGAGATTGTCTGAAATCTGAAGGTGGAAGATGATTGAATATTTTAGATGCCCTGAAAATTTGCACTTACCTTGATCGGAAGAGATGTTGGAAGTTTGTCTTTGAACGTTGTCTGAGAAATGTTGTTGGCAGATTGAGACATTACCTGAGATGGGCTTTCCAGATGCCATCTGGCAAATGTATTTGATGGTTTGTTCACCAGAATGAATCCATTGATTATATCTTGATGAAGGATTTGAAAACCTCTGCGTTGACTGTTCCGGAATCGTCCAAGGTTACCGCTTTAAGTCTAGGAGGATGATTGTTATGGAACTGTCCAAAGTTTTTCCGCTTTAGATTTTGAAAGTTGATCGTTGTGGAACCGTCTGAGGTATCAGCTTTAGATCTTCGATGGTAGATCGTTCTGGAACCGTCTGAGGTATCAGCTTTAGATCTTCGATGGTAGATCGTTCTGGAACCGTCTGAGGTATCAGCTTTAGATCTGCGTTGGTAGATCGTTCTGGAACCGTCTGAGGTATCAGCTTTAGATCTGCGTTGGTAGATCGTTCTGGAACTGTCTGAGGTATCAGCTTTAGATCTGCGTTGCTTGTTTTTTGAGTTGATAAGTAATTTGAAAGGAGAGATCTCTTCAGAACGAATCCTTGGCTTGATTATATCTGAGAGGACTGCTTATTTGAATAGAGTTCGAGGGGAACACTGCATGTGATTGAGAACATCTTTGCTGAAGACATCCGTCTGCCTGAAAAATCAAGTTAGTGATATGCAATGGCATGATGTATGTAATGCATGAGATTCTCTAACTAAAGGAGAAATATGCATGTTATCTATGCGTTTGTCATGGAATATTATATGCTGTGTATGAATATGTGTATGACGTATGATGTATGATGTATGATGTATGATGTATAATGTATGATGTATGATGTATATTGTATGATGTATAATGTATGATGTATGATGTATGATGTATGATTGGGAAAATAAATCCCAACTAGTCAGTCATCTAGAGATGAAGGTATTGTGATTGTTGATGATCTTTTGTCGTCTTGTTTGAGTACCCTCGGCTGGGAACCTTTTTTGAGAACCATGGTACTCTGTTGAAGGATCTTTGACTACCGTTCGGGGATGAACGGTAATTGGAAAGTTCTGATTTTGATGCCTTTTAAAGTGGGAATGAGGAAGATGCATAATCCTCCGATGCACTATTTGACCAAGTCCTGGTGTGGAGACCACACCTTTTGGGGATAACAATCTGGAACAGCCCTACTGGGGAATAAGATTTCTCGAATCACTTTGTTGGAGAGAAAAATCTTATTGAGGAATTTGCTGAGAAATGCATCTCTGTTGGAGATTTTTCTTCTGATGCTGGTTTCGGGATGATGTCCAAATGATTGGGACATTACTTGAATGCTATTCCTGTTTTTCCTGGTAAACATCAATCATATTCAAATGCACATGTTCATTCAAAATTATCATTGGGACGTTTACGTATTCAAAACAGAAAAAAGTGAAAATGTTGATTTTGAGCCTAAGCTGCATTGATTTTTTGAAAAAGAGCCATGATAGGCTGATTAGTACAAGGAAACAAAAATCCTAGTAGTAGGAAATTGTCATAAAGTTTTGAAAAGAGTTTATAAAGAAAATAGCTATGTGTAAACAATCCAGTCAAGTTTCAATTCTGCTATTGCCAATCTGTCTTCGAGCATCTCATCCCTCACTTGTTGGAAGAAAGTAATTGGACTGATCGGTGTCTTTGATGTGTTGAATCTTGAAGGTGAATAGGCAGCTATACAGAACATAGTTGTACGCTTTATTCCCTAACTTTTGCCTAGGCTGCCTTTTCAGGTTTTCAGCCTACCGGGATAGTATTATTTAGTCTCTAATTTTTGCCCGGATCGCCCTTTCGGGTTTTCGATCCACCGAGACGCTCATTTTTTGCCTAAGTTGCCCTTTCAGGTTTTCAACTTAGCGAGCTTTTCTTTAAGCGAAGTACTTTTTGACTATGTCCGCATTCACAGGGTGTGGGAAATCCTCGCCATCCATGGTAGTAAGCAACATGGCACCGCCGGAGAATATTTTCTTGATTACGAATGGTCCCTCATAAGTGGGAGTCCACTTGCCCCTGGGATCACCTTGTGGTAAGATGATGCGTTTGACAACCAAGCCACCAGTTTGGTATGCTTGACTTTTGACTTTCTTGTTGAAGGCTTTGATCATACGCTTTTGGTACAACTGACCATGACAAATAGCTGCGAGCCTCTTCTCATCAATCAAGTTTATCTGGTCCAACCGGGTTCGAATCCAATCGTCTTCGTCTAGATCGGCTTCTTTCATAATCCTTAGGGAAGGAATCTGAATTTCAATTGGAAGAACTGCCTCCATACCATAGACTAAGGAGAATGGAGTTGCCCCTGTTGAAGTACGCGCAGATGTGCGATAACCATGAAGAGCAAAAGGTAACATCTCATGCCAGTCTTTGTAGGTTACTGTCATCTTTTGTATGAATTTCTTGATGTTTTTATTGGCAGCTTCCACTGCGCCATTCATCTTTGGTCGATATGGAGAAGAATTATGATGTTTGATCTTGAACTGTGTGCAAAGTTCAGTAATCATTCTGTTGTTTAGATTTGTGCCATTGTCTGTGATGATCCGTTCAGGGATGCCATACCGACAAATGAGATTGTGCTTGATAAATCGGGCCACAACATTTTTGGTGACAGAAGCAAAAGAAGCTGCTTCTACCCATTTAGTGAAGTAGTCGATAGCGACCAGGATAAAGCGATGTCCGTTGGAGGCAGTAGGCTTGATTTCTCCAATCATATCAATACCCCACATTGCAAAAGGCCAAGGAGCCGTCAGGACGTTTAACGGAACTGGAGGTACATGTACTTTGTCAGCATATATCTGGCATTTGTGACAGGTTCTGGAATGATGATGGCAGTCTGTCTCCATGGTAGACCAGTGATACCCTGCTCTGAGGATCTTTTTAGCCATTGTGTGTCCACTTGAGTGAGTACCAAAGGCACCATCATGTATGTCTTCCATAATCTGTTCCGCTTCCTTCTTGTTTACATAACGAAGTAAAGTCGAGTCATGGTTGCGTTTGTATAGGGTCCCATTACTTAGAAAGAATTTGGCAGCAAACCTCCTTAGAAACTTTCTGTCGTTAATGGACGCCCCTTCAGGGTACTCCTGAGCTTCGAGATATCTTTTTACTTCATGGAACCATGGTTTTTCTTCCGTTCCTTCGGCATCGATCTCATTGCAATAGGATGGTTCATCTTGTCTGTAAATGGTGATCATCGGCGCCTCATTGTCCCACCCAACTTTGAACATGGATGACATGGTAGCTAAGGCATCAGCTAGTTGATTTTCCTCGCGCGGGATGTGTTCAAAAGTGATTTCTTCGAAATAAGGAATCAGACTCAACACATATTCTTTGTAAGGAATTAGATTCGGGTGCTTCGTGTCCCATTCCTCTTTGACTTGGTAAATTACCAAGGCCGGGTCTCCGTAGACCTCCAGGGACTTGATTCTTAAATCGATTGCAGCTTTGAGACCCAGAATACATGCTTCGTACTCGGCTATATTGTTAGTGCAGTTGAAGCATAATCTGGCAGTGAATGGTGTATAACCTCCTGCAGGGGAGATGATCACAGCTCCGATGCCATTGCCAAGCGCATTAGAAGCTCCATCAAAAACCATAGTCCATCGGGATCCTGGCTCGGGTCCTTCTTCTGGTCCTGCTTGTTTGTAGTCATTGACTAGCATAATGTCCTCGTCTGGGAAGTCAAAGTTCAATGCTTGATAATTATCCACTGCTTGATGAGCCAGATGATCAGCTACCACACTTCCTTTGATTGCTTTTTGTGAAGTGTATTGAATGTCATATTCTGTTAAGATCATTTGCCATCTTGCTATTCTTCCAGAGAGAGCAGGTTTTTCGAACACATACTTGATAGGATCCATTTTGGAGATTAGGAAAGTGGTGTGATTTAGCATATACTGTCTTAGTCGGCGAGCCGCCCATGCTAAGGCACAGCAAGTTTTTTCGAGTAGTGAGTATCTTGTTTCAAAATCGGTAAACTTTTTGCTAAGATAGTAGATTGCATGCTCCTTTCGGCCAGACTCGTCATGTTGCCCC